>NC_073640.1:47886742-48189772 GCF_029407905.1 Bubalus kerabau
GGACTCCTTACAGACTTGATATTTAGATTTTGTGTATGCTTTTTCAAAATTCCATTCACAGTATCTTTTGTAAAAATTATTTTTCCTTAAAAGCCCAGGGAGTATTTAATGTTTGAATTTTTTTTTTTAATTTTTGTTTTTTGAGAAAGTTTAGTTACTACTGTTTCATTTGCTTTCTTATTGACAAGATAACAAACTCCATATGAAGAGTTCAGGTTTGTTGTGGCAACTTTTCCGTCTGGCATTTGAGATTCTAATCTTCCTCTATTTTTGCACACGAATACGTAGGTTAGCATTGGAGACCAAGATAGAAAAGTTCTCAGATTCCCTTGGCAAGCCTAGATTTTTCTATCTAAAATTATCCCTGGATTTTTGGAAGACAGCATGTTTTAAGCATCCTCTTTAAAATTTTTTAAACAAGTTGCACATGATTCAGCTGAAAATTTTGCTAAATGTTTATTCTGTTGCTAATCTGAAGCCTAATATACCAGGAGCTTTTTGTCACGGAAATCTAACAAGTCTATAGGAAAATTACTGTTTCTGAGAGTTAGTGGACTGGGACATCACATGAGTTGAGTGTCCACTCTCTTCCCTCCTGTGACTTTCTGCTTAGTGGAAAATGATGACCTTCCAAGGTGGACAGAGAATGTTGGTTTGAATAAGGAATTGCTTTTTTGGAGTTACAGAAAAAGTGAGATCCCATTTTCTCTTAGTATAAGTTCACTGAAAGCCTGGATGTGTCAGGGGTTGTGCTTCAAATGTCTTTATTTATACTGAGTCCATTCTCCTGATGGTCCCTTAATGGATAGACACAGTGGCTGCTGCTTTCTCATTTCCCTTGACCATAAGTATTTGGCATGGTGAGCCACACTTTCTTGCTGTTGTGAACCTCCTCTTGGTTGGCCTTCTTGATGCTATCTTAACTTTGTGACTGTGCTTTCTCATTTGTCTTTGCTTCTCTTCTTCTTCCCACATCTGCCTGGGAGCATTTTGTATTTTTGTTGTTGTTCAGTCACTAAGTTGTGTCTGACTCTTTGCGACCCCATGGACCGTAGCACACCAGGCTTCTCTGTCCTTTATGGTCTCCCAGAGTTTGCTCAGATTCTTGTCCATTGAGTCAGTGATGCTATTTAATCATCTCGTCCTCTACTGCCCCCTTCTCCTTTTGCCTTCAGTCTTTCCCAGCATCAGGGTTTAGGCATTTTCTAAGGCTTAGCTTAATACCTCTACCTCTGTCCCTCAGCGCACGCTCCTTCTCACTCATCCCGTATGTGACTTCTAGGTAGAGACCCATTTCATCCCTTCACCCTGTTTCCACTTGGTGACCCCAACTCAGACTTTGCTGCAAGTAATTTCTTTCTCTCCCTCTAACTGACCCCTGCACATGTTCCTGAGGCCATACTTTCTTCAGGTGAGGGAGCCCTTCACTGCTTCCCAAGGTGGCTTGTCCTTTGTGACTCTCAAGTCCTTACCAGTTGACTTATTACAACTCTTCTCCTTGCTTGATTTGGGTTGTATTTGCCATTTGCTTTCTATTCCTTACAGTTTGATGTAAACTTGTACCTTTGCTCTAAGAGACTTCAGACATAATATGATCCTACTCTGAATTAGAAAAGCGAGACCCAGTGAATTTAGTCATGAATTTAGTTAGCTCACGTTTACCGAGTATTTACAGTGTAGGCTTCCCTGGTCGCTCAGACGGTAAAGCATCTGCCTGCGATGCAGGAGACCCAGGTTCGATTCCTGGGTTGGGAATATCCCCTGGAGAAGGAAATGGCAATCCACTCCAGCACTCTTGCCTGGAAAATCCCATGGACAGAGGAGCCTGATAAGCTACAGTCCATGGGGTCGCAAAGAGTCAGACACGACTGAGCGACTTCGCTTCACTTCACAGTGTAGGCCAGTTACTGTACTGGAAGATTGGAATACAGAGCTGGAAGGAATGGCCTAGGTAAGAAAACCAGATAAGCAATTTCATCAAGTATCGCAAGTGCCTAGAAGCAGGAGACAGGTTTTAGAGATCTTGTCTGTCATATTCACTGCTGCTGTCTCCACAGCCTGAAGCACAGTGTTTCCAGAGGGATTATTTGTTGATTGAATCAATGATCATCTGAGATTGAAATCAGAATGAATGTTACATCAATTATCTATAGAAAAAATACAAGGCAAGAAAAGTTTGTAAATGTAGGTTTGAGAATTTCAGGGAAAACTTTCAAGTTCAATGAGAATGACCCAGCTATAACCCTTAGAAGGCATGATTGGAATGTGTTTGTGGCCAGATGCTTAAACTCAATGTTGTATCCTCAGAAGAAAGACTGGGACTCTGGAAGGAGAAGTTTCGGAAGATATCTTTGGAAATTGGGTTGGTGGGTCCAAGACAAGAATCGACTTATGTGTTTGTAGTACCGTCGGGGGACCCTGGTTGCAGGAGCTGTGTGCAGTCCTCCTCTGGGCCTTTGCACTTCCAAACAGATGGGTACATCTCTGTTGATACCTCTAGTGGACTCTAGTAGGAAGAATCTTTCCTTTGCTGCCATGATCCAAAAACCCTTTGATTAGAACATGACTTTACATGGAGATTGCCTGTTGAGAGTGTTCTTCATCCTGACTGTTTGGTCAGATTCTGGTCTGTTTCCCCATCCGAGAAATGGGGTAATAATAACACCTTCCTCTTTGGCCCCCGGTAAGTGCTCAGTATTAGCTCTTTTCAGTATTTATGGAGTTTGTAACTGGCCTTCAGGGCTTCCCTGATAGCTCAGTTGGTAAAGAATCTGCCTGCAATGCAGGAGACCCTGGTTCGATTCCTGGGTCGGGAAGATCTGGTGCAGATGGGATAGGCTACCCACTCCAGTATTCTTGGACTTCCCTTGTGACTCAGCTGGTAAAGAATCTGCCTGCAGTGTGGAAGACCTGGGTTCAATCCCTGGATTGGAAAGGTCCCTGGAGAAGGGAAAGGCTACCCACTCCAGCATTCTGGCCTGGAGAATTCCATGGACTGTATAGTGTATGGAGTCACAAAGAATTGGACATGACTGAGCAACTTTGACTTTCACTTCTGTGGTTAATACATCAGTCATCTTTGAGCTTAGATAGCCTGAATCAGTCCCCCTGAACCTACTTGTTCCTGAGTGCACTGACAAAGCTGAGAGCCAGAAGGTGGGAAGTCATGACAGATGTGCTCTTCCCAGACTGCTTATTCAAAGAATTCAGCCTCAGTTGTCAAGGAAGACTTCTAGGGGAAGCTGGTCTTGAGCTGAATACTGTGGGAAGTAGTGAGTTCATCTCCACCAGAAGGGGAGCGGGCTTTTAGGCAGGATCATGACAGCTACAGAGGTGTGGAGCTGAGCGACCTTGAGGTATGTGACTTGAAGGAGATTTAGGGTGAAGGGTGGATAGACCTGAATAGGGGAGTAGAGGGAAATGAGACTGGCAAGTGGGGCCAGCTTTTGAAGATATAGTTCATAACAGTCTCTAGCTTTTGCATCCAGTGTTGTGTCTATCCCTTAGCCTCACTGTGCCAGCCAGGTGTCATGTGAAGTGCTTTGCATATATTACCTTGTTTGCTCCTCATAATAATCCTGTGATGTAGGTATTTAATGTTAAAGAGAAATGACATGTCAGATATCACCTACAGGATCTCTGCCCCTCGATTCAGCCTGCGTGTTGCTATAAGGCTAACCCTTGGTATCTGCTATGCACTTAAAAGCCTTTTGTGGCTCCTGTTTCCTAATAAAGTCCAAGGTCACAAGATTTTCTGACTTCATAAAAACATCTTGGGTTAAAGTGTGAAAATATCTATGTCCTAGTAGTGAATCAAAACAGCATAGGTGCAGAATGCATCAAGCACAGAGAAATATCATCTCAGTGAAAAAGGCAAGATGCAAGACAATGTGTATATGTGCCCATTTGTGTAAAAAAAAGAGAGAGAGGGTACTCATGAAACAGATTTCTAAGAGCAGGAAGACAGTTCTTGAATGATAGAAAAGGAACAGTGATTGCCATTGGAATGAGGCTCCAGAAATTGAGGTTGGTAGACTGACCTCGCTTTTTCTTGCATACTCTTTTGTACAATATGATTTTTTCAATGATGTATTGTCAATTAAAAATTAGTAGGGGGACTTCCCTGGCAGTCCATTGGTTAAGATTTTGTACTTCCACTGTAAGGCTTCCCAGGTGGCTTAGTGGTAGAGAACCCGACTGCCAGTGCAGGAGACACAAGAGATGCGGGTTTGATGCCTAGGTCGAGAAGAGTCCCTGGAGTAGGAAATGGCAACCTATTCCCAGTATTCTTGCCTGAAAAATTCCATGGACAGAGGAGCCTGGCAGGCTACAGTCCATGGGGCTGCAAAGAATTGGACACAGCTGAGTGACTGAGCATGCACGCACGCTTCCAACGTAGGGGGCACAGGTTCTATCCTTGGTCCAAGAACTAAGATCCTACAGGCTGCATGGCACAGCCAAAAGAAAAAAAAAAAAGAATTAAAAGCTAAATGTCCGTTGTACACAGCAGTCATTTAGACAGGGAATGTAGCGTAGAGGTTAAGGGCAAGGACTGTATCCAGACTGCTTGAGTTTGCATCCTGCCTCTACTACTTAATTAGTCACTAACCTCTAAGCCTCTCTTTACCTCAATTTACCCTTTCTGAAAAGGGCGAAAGTAATAGTGCCTACCTCCTGGTGTTATAGTGAGGCTTAAAGGAGTTGTTATTTGTGAAGTCCTTAGAACAGTTCCTGACAGGTGTGGGTTTCTGGTGGTGGTGGTCGTGGTGTGGCCCTGTGTTGTGCACCAAAGTGATTGTGAAGATCTGTCCAGTCTGGCTCTGTGTGTCCACAATTCATCTGCAAAGGCTCCATGGGAACTAAAGGGGCCGGAGATGGTTTCATCGAAACAGTGGATCTTAAATATTGGTAACTTCTAGGAAAAGTGAAAGGAGAGACAAGGACACAAAGTGGCTTGTTCTGGGGGTGATATGTGTCTGAGGTGGACTGAGGCAGAGAAATGAGGCAGGAAAGAGCTTTGAGGGAGCCTGAAATTGGGGTATATTAATGCCATGGCCAGTCACTGTTCTTAATATATATAAAATAATGATATGATTTATGATAATGACAGTTTGGGCTTGATGAAATGTGGTAGCTCTACCTTGATCTTTCACATGATTGTGGGGTGTTCCTGTGTAATTTTTTTTAATGAACCCCTTAATGCAGTACATGTGGGTTAGTTCCAGGTTGGTGCTTGTAGTCAGTGCTGCCAGTGGGCATCCTGGATATAGGCCTCTACATTTCCTGGGTCTGTTTCTAGGATTCATTCCTAGATGGTGTTGATTTTTTTTTCTTTTTTAAACTATTTTGACTGTGTTCCTTGTGTCTAGGCCACCATCAGATATATGCTTTTTCAAATTGGTAGTTGCAGAAAATCATAATGTGAAAGATTGATTTTGAGTGTGCAATTAAAGCTAGGTAGGTATTACCTGAAAAAAATTCAGATTTTCTTAACTGAAAATGATTTGGGGATTAGGTGCCAGTGAGATGGTCATTATGACTGGCGAACCTACAAATAACCTCAGTCTTCTGCTACCCAACTCCCAGATCCCAGAGGGGGATGTGTGTGCCTGAGAACAGGTAGAGGAAGCTGGCTTGGCTCCCAGCCTTGAGAGCTGCAGTCTGGTAACCTAGGCAGGGAGAGGGGAAAGTGGTTCCTCTCACCAGGGACAAGGATCTGTCGTCTTTTTTTTTTTTTTTTCATTTATTTATCTGTATTTTTGGCTGCACTGGGTCTTTGTTGCTGTGTGCAGCCTTCTCTAGCTGAGGCGAACTGGGGCTACTCTCTGTTGTGGTGTGAGGGCTTCTCGTTGTGGTGCCTTCTCTTGTTACGGAACATGGGCTCGAGGCTCAGGGGCTCTAGTAGTTGTGGCTTGTGGGCCCTAGAGCACAGGTTCAGTAATTGGTGCTCAGGCTTCATTGTTCCACAGCATGTGGAATCTTCCCGGACTAGGAATTGAACCTGTGTCCCAACACTGACAGGCGGACTTCTCTTCACTGCGCAACCAGGGAAGTCCTCAAGGACCTATCTTGTTCCCCATCTTAAGGTAGGAGAGAAGGCACCTATGCTTAAGTTGCTTTGTGATGTACTTTATAATGCAAGGTGATTCGTTCCTTAGCACTGCCCCTGTTCTTTCTCTAGTTTGGGGCTGAAAGAGGAGGGAGTGGTCAGCAGGGAAGTGGGAGGGCCTGGTTTCCTTCCCCTCTGGAGAACACAGGGCAGCACCGCTTTCAGTTTCTTGCCAGGACTTTGGGAGTTGAGGCCAGAGCTGCAAGAAGGTAAAAAATATTTATGAAAGTTATTATAACTATGTGGGGGTGGGGGTGAAGGGGAGTTTGTATTTTTAATGATAGCAGGCCAGAATGAAGTATTTTAAAAAAAAGATAAAATGCTGCCCTCTGACTGGTCTGTGGCCTGTTTCAAAGCAGTAGCTTCCATTTATTGAGTGCTGTCCTTTATGGACTGAATCCTCACTGAAGTCCTGAAGAAACTGAGGCACAGGAGTTCAGTAATTTGCATAAGATCTTGGGTTAGTAAATATCATTTATTCAGCTGATAGTTACTAAGAGCAGGATTTCATATCCAGGTCAATCTGTCTCCCAAAGCCATAACTGTTTCCATGAAATCGCTCAATGTTGGAGCATCTTACCCCGCAAATTAAGAATATGAGCCACTGCAGTCCTCCTCCAAGGGCTGTCTTGCCTGCTTCGGAAAGAAGTGGGGGTGAGATGAGGAGGAGGCTCCTTGAATGTCCTCACTGCTAAATATTTGACTTGCTGGAATGTTTGCGGAGAAGAATGAGGTCCTGAGCTATAACTCTGATTTACTGGGGTTTTTTGAGAGACGGGAAGGCTTGCTGGGTGTAAAAACTGGAGGCTTTGTTCCCAGTCCAAAGGATGGAACTTCTATTATATCCATCGATAAAATTTTTCATGGGTACCTTAAATTTTCAGAAATTATCCTGAATCTGAAGTGTATTTATCTAAAATTTATATAGTTCCACTCTGTAGTAAGAGAAATAGTTTCCATATTACAGTTTGATTTACACATTTGTACGTAAGCTTCTTGATAAATACTTGTTTTTCCCCATTGGAGGTTAATTTTGGATAGGTTCCACAGTGCAAGTTGTTAAGAATGAGTAGCGCTATAGAACTTTAAGTTTTCTTAAATGACTTTCTAATGGATACATAAATTTGGAAACTTTGGACTAGACTTAACCAGAGCTGAGTAGATCAAAGCCTTTTCGTGTTCTAACACACTGAAACAAAAACTGAAGGTTTTTAATAGGTCTAGGTTAAAAAAATATATTTTTTAACAAATCGGATTTGAAAAATTACATCAGTATTTTGTAACTTTTAATTTAATGATTTACTTTAAAGTTATTGTCTCTCCTTGATTTATGGTCGAATTTCCATCAGCAGCGTAGTTTGTTGTCATGAATGTCTTCATAGTGCTTGGGTGCATTTTAATTGGTTCAAGACCATTTCAGTTTATAGATTAAAAACTTTGTTTTCCTGAGTAAACTTTTTCAGATGTTTAGGAGCCAACTTTGTTCACCTTTTGGAGATGTGGGGTAGTTTTTTACAGATAAACCTCTTGGCAAGACTCTGACTTCCCTTGCACACCCTGCCCCCCCCCCCCCCCCCCCCCCCCCCCGCCCATTTCCTTTTCTTTTGGAGATTTCTGTTCAATAGAGATTTTTTTTTTTTTTGACTCAGAGCATTTCTCTAATATAATTCAAAAGTTCTAATATTTGTTTGTTTCTTTGGTCCTACCTCGCGGCTCACAGGGACCCGCACCATGGGCAGTGGCAGCAGAGTCCTCACTGCTGGACCACCAGGGTCCTGGCCTGTTTTGTTTTTAACCTGTGTTATTCTGAAGCTAAATTTCAACTCTGTTGCCTTTGTGGTTAGAAAATTTGTTTTTTCTACTGTAACTGAAATTATCAGTTATTCATAGATTACTGAGTATAAACGCTTTTTGACAATCTGCTAATGCTAACTTGCTTTGTTTTTGTGGAGGATGTCATATTTTGTGATGATAAATTGTTTTAGAGCAGGTGTCAGCACAAGGGGCAGTCAGGTGTCACCCCGTGGAAGCAGTGTTACGCCCTTAGACCAGAATCCCCTTGACACCAGCCCTGTTGACCTTGGCATCCTAGGTGCCTAGAGTATTCAGGCACAACTTACAGGGTTGAGCCATGCTAGAGGACACAGGTGTAGAAGTATCTTTAACTATGATAGATTCTAGCTATGATTAGAAATTTTTAGAATTATATGAATAGAATTTTTATTTAATTAAATTTTTTCTGCCTGCTTGAGTTTTCATACCTCAGTATGATTTTAATTTTTTTTTTGTTTTGGCTGCTCCAAGCTGCATATTTAGTAGGGTTTTTTCCTGTCTACTAGCGTTTTCATACCTCAGTATAGGAAAGCTTGGACTGCAGATTTTGTCAACAAGTCAGTTATTTAGTAACTTTTTGTTTTGTTTTGGCTGTACAAAGCTGTATATTTAGTAGGGTTTTTTTTCCTGTCTACTTGAGTTTTCATACAGGAAAGCATGGGCTTTAGATTTTGTCAGCCAGTCAGTTATTTAGTAACTTTTTGTTTTGTTTTGTTTTGGTTTCACCACTGAGCATGCAGTATCTTAGTGCCCCAACCAAGGATCTAGAACCAGTGCCCCCTGCAGTGGAAGCACAGAGCCTTAACCACTGGGCAACCAAGGAAGTCCCTGTCTTAATAGCAGTTTTAGTAGCCACTTCTTGACCAGGAAAAATATAGTTTAATCTTGGCATCCTTAAAAATTTTTTCATTGACTTTTTTTTAAAACTCTGATATAACTTCAATGTTTCAGGAGTTGTTGCACGATTCTTTAAACTAACATGGGTTGTATTTCTTGGAAACTTTCTGTATAAACTAGGGCCCAATTTTGCATGTAATTTTCTTTGGGAGCAGTCTCCCGGGCACAGGAGTAGTCTGGGCTTGGTGGACCCCTAAGTGTCACTTCCTTTCCCCTGGTGTTGGCTCTCCATGTCTCCCTTTCCGTTTCCATGTTTTAATGATACCCTCCCTGCTCAGTGATTTGTGTTCAGGAAGCTAGGCAGTGATTACTTTTGTTTCTGCTTTGTGAATTTCCTCCCCCACTTCCTATTTTTACTGAGCAACTACAGGAAGTGAGGCGTCTCCTGGCTGGCAGCTGCTAAGTCCTGATTTTAGGTGGCAGAGAGCAAGGCTTTAGGGCTTAAAAAAAAAAAAAAAATTAGTTAATTTATTTATGCTTATTCTTTGACCTTACCACATGGCATGTGGAACTTCCCTGACCAGGAGTTGAAACTGTTCCCTGCAATGGAAGCACGGGGTCTTAACCCCTGGACCATCAGGGAAGTCCAAGGCTTTTAGGGCTTTTAAAAAAATAAAGAAAGCATTTTCTTTATTTTTTTAAGCTTGTTTTTTGGCCGCATCTTGAGGCATGCGGGATCTTAGTTCCCAGACCAGGAATCTAACCTGCATCCCCTGCAGTGGAAGTGCAAAGTCTTGACCACTAGATCACCAGAGAAGTCCCTTAAAGCATGTTCCACCTTTGTCCACAGGAATCATAGAAACACACTCTTATGATTGGGTGATTGGGTTGAGATGATGACATGTCCTCCTCAGCCTGGGGTTGAGGAAAACTGGGTACTCCTCAACTGGAGGGCAGAGCTTTTGGAAAGTGGTTAAGGGTTTTTTCCAGTAATAACACTGGGACATAGTAGCCCTGTGGAGAAGCAGCTGTTGTGGGTGGACAGTGTGGCAGGAGCCAAGGGTGAGTGGAAGGGACCTGTTGCAAGTGAGGCTGGAGGGGGTGATTCTGGACTGGGGGCAGGGGGCCTCAATTGGCAGGTTTGCAGTGAAGTGAGGAGTCCCATATGCTCTGGGATCTTTGACAAGGCCTCAGCCTCTACAGTGCTCTCCTTCCTCCCAAGTCCCAGCATTTGATTTCTCAACCAGGTATTTAGCATTTACTGCCTCTCTTCCAGTGATACCTTAAATGTATCTACTGTGGCTTAACTTCTGGGAGAAGTTTGTATCATCTTCCCAGAAAGAAATAACTTATACATTAGGTACCTGAACATGGAAGGACTTGTTTAGCAGGGTTGCTCAGTAGCAGTACTGTTGACCTTTTGGGTGGATTATTCTTTGTCTTTAGGTGGACAGGGGGCTGTCCTGGGCATTGCAGGATGTTTAGCAGCATTCCTGGCCTTACCCACTAGCACTTTCTCAGTTGTAACAACCAAAAAATGTTTCCAGACATTGCAGAATGTCCCCTGGGTGGATGTCTGTGTTTGTGAGTGAGTGAGAGTGTGTTTGTATGTTTGTATGTATAGCCTTGTCTTCACTTGTTGAGAGCCACTATGCTAAAGATTGAGTGCTGACTTACTAAATTTTGTGAAATGGGATAAAATAGAATGTTTGGTCCCTTGGGATTGGGGCTATTAGTTTTATTCCAGTATCTGATATTCTTACGCATTTTTAGCTTGCTACTTAGATTTTGCTATTGTCTATTTATTATGCTTTCACTGAAAGGTCTTGGGGCCTGAGCATCTGGAGGCTTGGCTTCTAGTCCTCATAGAAGATACTCTTTATTGGCCTTAAATGCTTGCTCCTGAAGACTAGTTCTTTGGAAGCTGAACAGTGTAAGGGAGAGAGCAAGAGGCATTTAGGATGTAACAGAAACAGTAGCCAACATTTATGCAGTGCTTGTGCAGACCAGCTGACCAGGATTGAACTGTGAACTGTGGGGAGCACAATTGGCAGGATGAATGCTGTAAGAGACTGTAAGGAAAGGGAACAGGATAGGGACCACCTGGGCTAACACATGTAGGGTTGATATCAAGGCAGTAAATATACAGGAGGGAGACCAAGGGATGGAAGGATGACTAGGATGTCTTGTGAGTCTAGTCCCAGGAGTGTTGAATTTGGGTCATCAGCAATGCATATGGGTATGATCTCCTAAAGAGAAACAACTTTTCTCTTTTTTCATCTCTCCTGCTCAACTTCCTGCCGGTTCCTGTCAAGAATCCTATAGCATGAAACCATCTCCTAAGGATAATAAACAATGTCTCAGTCTAGATAATTGACAGAGGTAGAGTAATGTAGTGATGGAGAACCCTGCTGCTAGTGGCAGGCCCCCCTGGGTGAAAACCAGCTCTTTGGGGACTATTTACCTCACCAATGTAGCAGGACCCCAAAGACCTCACTCAGCTTCTTGTCTTACCTCACAGGGTAATTAGGTAACAAGTGTGAAGTGTGTAGCACAGTGCTTGCTACTTAGTGTCCATTCAGTTAAGGTCAGTTGTTTTTCTTTTACAGTTCTAATGAATCTAAATGAAATTATGTATCCAAAGCTCTGGGTGTAATGCTTGACACATTGTAGTCACTTAATGATCAGTTTTATTGAGGAGAACTTGGGTAAACATGCCATTTTGTCAGCTTTTTTTTTTCTTTTTCAAGTGGACTCTTTTATCTAGCACTTAGCTTACTGCCTTTGTGGCTATGAATGCTGTATAGAAATAGCCATTAAATACATACTGAGGATGAACTAATTATTCAGCAAATAGCTGTTGAATGTTTACGAGGTGCTTAGCACCCTTGAATGTCTTGAATGCACTCAGTGATCTTTGTTGGAGGTGGCAGAGAAGCACAGGGGAAGCTGGCAGTTGTGATGCAGTACATCACTGTGCAGCAAAGATGATGCTACGACAGGGCTGAAAACAGGATGTTATGGTTGCACATGCATTTGCTCCTAACCTCAGGCTTTGTCAAGGTGTCTTCCCAAAGGAAGTGATGTGTCAGACATCCAGAAGGAGTGAAAGTAAGCCAGGAGAGCTTTCCATGCAGAAGGAGCCCAGTGGGTAGATGGTGAGAGGAAAAACGGCACAGGTGCGAACTAGGCAGAAATGGGGTGGGGGAGGTGGGAGAAAGATGGGAAGGTAATGGAGAGCCGTAATCGGTTTTAAGCAGGAGAGTGGTGTGATTAATCACACAGCAACCAGAGAGGAGCAGTCCAGGCATTTGGAAGATCACTCACGAGGCTCCTCTATAATTCAGGCAGGAGATAAAGATAGAACTTTGGATTGGCAATGAAAATAGAAAAGACTTGTAAAATGTTAAGAGAACAGAACGAACATGACTAAATGATTAATTGAATGTAACTCCAGGTTTCTGGCTTGTTCATGTAGGTTAATAGTGATGCCATTCACCAAGACAGGGAAGGAATATGGAAAGACTGGGGAGAGTTGGTTCTGGACATTTGATTCAAAGACCTGTGCACTAGGCCGTTGAATATTTGGAATATGGAGCACAAGAGAAAGACGGGCTCGAGAGATGGATTTGGGGATCCTCCCAGTGAGAATTTGTTGATCTTAGGAACAGACAGGGCATAACAGAGCTCTGTGGAACCACAGCATTTCAGCTCTGTCAGTGACTCAGAGAGGTGACTGAGAATGGCCAGAGGGGCAGGAGGAGAGCACGGAGAACTAGCATCTTTGTCTATCACTCATTTTAATGTGACAGCAGAAGGTGAGCCAAAAAAAGTAGAGTCCTAAGGAGAGAGCGAGAGAGACCTAAGAACTGGGTCTTCTGGACATTTTCTCTTGTCTGAATAGATACTTTACATTTGTGAATGTTGGGAATAAAATTCTTCAAAGCATTTTTCTGGAATGCATTTCTAAATATGGCTTGTGTCATTCTGACTGACCAAAAAAAAAAAAAAAAATCACCATGGAAATGGTTGGACTTGGAACTTCATGGACAATAACTTCACTTACCTCCCTAATTTCCTGTGAGTGTCCCCACATTATCAAGAGTGGGTATTTAGATTTACATTGTTGTGGACTGGAGAGGACAGAGATTTTTCTGTCTGTTTTCTCTGAAGGAGTTGTTTTTGGAGTCATCATCTTTATGTTAAATAACAGCTTTATTAAAATGTAAGTTACACTCCATCAGTTCACTCACTTAAAGTGTATCATTCAATGATTTTTAGTATATTCATAGTTATTACAACTACCACCACAATTTCAGAATGTTTTCATCACTCCACAAAGGCTGGAAAAAAAAAAAGAAACCCTGTGCTCATTAGCAGTCATTCGTTGTTTTTCCCAGTCACCCTAGCCCTAGGCAACCATTAATCAAACTTTCTGTTTCAGTGGATTTGCCTGTTCTGGACACTGCATATTAATGGGATCATGCAATTTGTGAACTTTTTCTGGCTTCTTTCACTTAGTGTAATGTTTTTAAGACTCATCCATGCTGTTTTATGTATCAGTACTTCATTTCTGGGTTTGTTTTTTTTTTTTTTTTTTGGCTGTTTGGCATGGCTGGTGGGATCTTAGTTCCCCAACCAGGGGTTGAAAACCAGGCCCCAGCAGTGAAAGCACCAAAATCCTAACTGCTGGACCACCAGGGAATTCTCATGCTTCGTTCCTTTCATGCCTGAAGAATATTATTCCTTTGCATGGCTATATGCCACTAAGTCGTTACACATTTGGGTTGTTTCTGCTTTGCACTATTATGAATAATACTGCTCTGGACCTTCATGTACAGGTTTTTGTGTAGACATATGTCTTTCATTTTTCTTGGGTATATACATAGTTGTGGAATTATTTGGTCTTATGGTAATTCTATGTTTAATCTTTTGAGGTACTGCCAGACTGTTTTCCAAAGTGTCTGCACCATTTTATATTCCCATAGATTCTAGCTTCTTCACATCCTTGCCAACACTTGTGTTGACTGTATTTTTATCATAGTCATCCTAGCTGTGAAGTGATATCTCATGGCTTTGATTTGCATTTCCCTGATAGCTAATGATGTTAACCATTTTTCCATTGCTTGTTGGTAATTTGTATATCTTCTTCAAAGGGTTCATCTATTTTTGATCATCGGTTTGGACAAGGTAGATGAAGTTGTAAAACCTGATACTGTAAAAGAACAGAAATGAGGGAAAAGCATGCGTGTGTGTGTGTGTGTGGTAAAAGATGCTATAAACAGAAAAAGATGAAGGACGGGCTCCCCAGAGAAATAACTAGCACTCTTTACCCATCTCAGGCATGAGCTTGAGAAACAGGGTGCTTGATGATCCTGTTATGTAGCTGTGACTTTACTTCCAAAGTAAAGCCTCTACCATGGTCTCTACCTTCCGCACATCACTTTGTCTTAAGACTACAGGTATTGCAACCACTGCCAAGTTTCTGTAGATCTATGGTCTGACAAGTAGAGAGGTTGCCACATGGATTAATAGTTTCGTCTATATTGAAGTGTGTATCAGAATTTGCTTCCTTCTTAAATTGAATAATATTCCATTATATATATGATTATACCACATTTTGTGTATCCATTCATCCATTGATGGACATTTGGCTTGTTTCAGCCTTTTTGCTATTATGCATAATTCTGCTATAAACATTGGTATACAAATATCTGTTTGAGTTCCTGCTTTCATTTTTTTTCTGTATATACCCAGGAGTAGAATTGTTGGATCATATGGTAATTAGTTATTAATGTACGTTTAATTTTTTGAGGAACTGCCATCCTGTTTTCCAAAGCGACTATACCATTTTACATTTCTACCAGCAATGAACAGGGCTTCAGCTTCTATATCCTTGCCAACATGTTGTTTTCTGTGTTATTTTTTCTTTTTATAGTAGTCTTTCTAATGCATATGAACTGGTATTCATTTTGGTTTTGCTTTGCATTTCCCTAATGATTGGTGATGTTGAGTATTCGTTCATGTGTTTATTGATCATTTGTTTATTTCTTTGACAAATGTCTATTCACGTCCTTTGCCCATTTGACAATTGTTTTGTTTGCGTGTATGTTTTTGAGTTGTATGAGTTCTTTTTATATTCTGGATTTTAATTCCTTTTCAGATATATGGTTTACAAATATTTTCTCACATTCTTTGGGTTATCTTTTTACCCAAAGTTATCTCTGCCAGTTGTGTCCTTTGATGTAGAGAAGTTTTAATTTTGATGAAGTAAAATTAGTCTAGTTTTTCTTTTGTTGCCTGTGCTTTTGATGTCATATGCAAGAAATAATTGCCAAGTTCAAACTCACTGATTTTTATATATTTAGGGAATTTTACTCCAAAAGAGTTTTTCTTTCAATTCTTAGATTCTACCACTTTTGGCCATTAATAGAGCTTAATTTTCAGGTTGACTTCGAGTCCTAGGACATGGGCTGGTAGTATTAAATGGGTTCCCTAATTTCTGGCCAGATAAGAATTCCTGGGCTTATCTTTTAGTTTTTGACCCTAGATCTAGAATCAGCAATTCCTTTCTTTTTTAAAAAAATCATTTATTATTTATCTCTGGTTGCATTAGGTCTTCATTGCTACGCATGGGCTTTTCTCTAGTTGCTGGCCAGTGGGGGCTACTCTTCATCGGAGTGCAGGGGCTTCTCATGCAATGGCTTCTCTTGTGGCGCACAGGCTCTAGGCACATGGGCTTCAGTAGTTGTGGCCCACGGGCCTGGGTGCCCCATGGCATGTGAAATCTTCCTGGACCAGGGATCCAATGTGTGTCCCCTGCATTGGCATCCACTGTACCACCAGGAAGTCCCAAGAATCAGCCGTTTCTATAAGGAGTTCTCATTCTAGTTCGTGGGAGGAAATGGTATTAAGGGAGATAATTGCAACTGGGATATGAATTTAGGTCTTTTCAGTAAAGTAAATGTGTACTTTTTAGAAAGAAAAAGATAAATCATGATTCAAATTTAATAGAAGGATTAAAAGACTTTTATTTCTTTGGTTTTATATTTGTCTCTCTTCTCCTTTGTTGACCAGAGAGATATGGTCAAGATCCTGTTTTAATTTGAAATAACCCTTCTCTGTACCACTAATAGGAGTTGGCTGATTCAGTGGCCAGGAGTGAGAAATATGGAGGAGACCAGGTAGATGAAGCTATTTCCCACTCCTGACTGTTCCTGCTGATTCAAAGCTGGACATTTATCCAGATCTTCCTGGAGGAGGGCTCTGCTTTTCCACCTGCCTTTGGCTTTACGTGTTCTGTGAAATGTCTAGCTCTGCTCTGGTTTATCTTGTCGTACAGTTTCCTCTGCTTCCTCTCTGTCTTCTAGAAAGTGATCAGCACTTAAATAGACTGTATCTCTCAGCTGTTCTTATCACTGTTATGTTGATTCCCTTGTGAATATCTTTACTGTTATGTCTTTGGGATTTGAGCAGTGTGGGCAGGTAAGTACATGTGCCTGTTTTATTTAGCCTGTCATCTTGAAATGAAGCTACTTTGTGCCATACCGTTTCTGACAATGCGTGCTGAGTGCTGCATGCGTGCTAAGTCACTTCAGTGGTGTCTGACTCTGTGTGACCCTGTGGACTGTAGCCTGCCAGGTTTCTCTGTCCATGAGATTCTCCAGGCAAGAATACTGGAGTGGAATGCCATGCCCTCCTCCAGGGGATCTTTCCAACCCGGGGATCGAACCTGAGTCTCTTCTGTCTCCTGCACTGGCAGGAGGGTTCTTTATCACAAGTGCCACCTGGGAAGCCCCATTTCTGACAGTAGGACTGTTTTTCACTCCTTTTTCTCTATTGGCTTAATGACTGAAATGGATTTTAAATTGTTCTCTGTGTTCACAGATAATAGCTCTCACATCATTGAAACGTGACGCCAGCCACCCTAGAATACAGAGATTTCCACTCAGTTAAGGAATTGGGTGACTTTATAAGACCTTTCTTGTCAGTAACTTTTTCTCAGACAAGCAGAATAATAAGGCCTACTTATTTTCACTTATTGGAATGATGATAATAGGATCATCAAACATTTAATGGTTAATAGGTGCCAGACATTATTCTACATGCTTTCTATGTATAAACTCATTTAACTCAATAACAGTAGTTATGGTTATTATCCCTATTTTACAGACGATGAAACTGAGGCACAGAGAGGTTAAGGAACTTGCCCAAGGTCACATAGCTGGTTAGTGGCAGAGCCAGGATCCCACCCAGTTAGTCTGCCCCAAGGCCACTGTTTTCCACTACATTCTCTGAAGGAAAGGTCTTCATGTTTTCTCTGGATGACCACTTTTTTTAAATGTTATCAGTTATGGGTATAAGAAAACCCTTTTTAAAAAAATTTGTTTATTTTTAATTGGAGGATTATTGCTATACAATATTGTTTTGGTTTCTGCCATAAGGAAAACCCTTTTATACTTAGCTTTTGTCTAGTTTCAGCCTGTTCTTTGTTATTGGTTGAATTACAAATTGCTGCTGACTTTGATTACAGAAAGGAATGTTTTAAAAGATGTAGTTAGGTCTGAGTTCAATTTTAATTTATTGAGAGTTTTTGCAGATTATTGTAGTGTTGAAAAGATGTGACATCTACTAAAATGTCCTTTCCTACTATGTGTTTGAGAGTCTTAGGCAGCATTAAAACTTATGACTACAACACAAATCTTACAAGTCTTGGCTGCAGCTAACTTCTGAGGTCTTTCACAATGCATATTTATTTCCATGTAGCATGAATAGTGGATTCATAAATGGTGAATATTTTCCCAGTGAAAATTCTTTTCAAGAAAATACGGAGCAGAAATGTCCTTAAATGGATTGAACATATTTTAGCCCTTCAGGGAGATAAATAGAGGGGGAAAGCTTTCAAAAAACAGCAAGACAAGCACTGAGAATACTTTAAAAAAGGAAGGGATGTATCCCCATGCTTACATACATGTTTGTGTGCATTTTAACCTTCTTTTGGCTTTACTGGGTCTTTGTTGCTGCATGTGGCCTTTCTCTATTTGTGATGTACAGGGGCTACTCTTTGATACTGTACATGGGTTTTTCATTGCAGTGGCTTCTCTTGTTGTGGAGCACAGGCTCTAGGCGCCCGGGCTTTAGTAGTTGTGGCACACGAGCTTAGTTGCTCCATGGCATGTGGAATCTTCCTGGACTAGGGATCGAACCTATGTCTGTTGCATTGGCAGTTGGATTCTTATTCACAGTGTCAACAGGGAAGTTCCTTTTTAATTTACAGAAATGTTTGATCTTGTGCAACAGTAGAACAGATAACACAATGAACCTCATGCGTGCCTATCACCGAGCTTCCAGCAACATTTTGTGAAGGGCTCTTATGATGACTGCCATGATGATGACTCCTGAGATGCGTGTCACCACCTTCTTTGCATATTGCTTCTGGCAAAGTCCCATTGCAAATGATAGGACTTGAATGGTATTTCAATTCCATGATACTTCCTTGAATTCAACACTGTCTAGTTTTGATTACAGCAAAGATCAGCACAGGAACACCAGATCTATTAAGAATAAGTAGAAGCCAATTTTTATTTTCTTAATGGTCTTGTTTGTTCTGTCTCGTGAAGAACCCCAACCTTAACTGTGACTAAAATGGTTTTGTTAGAAGCAGTTATGATATAAGCAGACGTTTTCATTGAATTGTCCAGCCAGCCCCTTGATTCTAATATATAGAATCATTTATCACATGGAGGTGGAAGTCCCTTTCTGGGTTTTTGAATGAATAGGAATGTTGATGAAATACACAAGTCGCCGTAAGTAGTGTTTATATAGTCTGCATCTTCAGATGTCCTCATCCTTGTGACTTTCAGTAGGTTTTCAGCTGACCAGTTTTGTTCTCAAATTATAGTATATGTCTAGAACCACTTGAGAATCTTGTAAAAAATGCATATATTTTTCTGCTCCTAATCCCAAAGATAGATTCTTTAGATTTGGATTGTACCCCAGGAATCAGCATATTAACAGTCATTCCATTAAGAGGGATATTCTAATTCTAATGTCAGAGAAGGAAGTCCTTAAGCTATGGTTGGCTTTTTCCTTTCAACCTAGTCCAGCGAGGTTAATGTTAATATGGGATCTTATCAAAAATTGCTTAAAATTTTCCATTCTTTTTTTTTTTTGCCATTCTTAATAACATGTTCAATGGGCATTATAACCACTCCTTGAACACTGATGTGACATATAGACAGCCTTATGCTAATACAGATGCATCTTTGGTCTTTTTTTTTCTCTTGGCTGGGCTGGGGCTTTGTTGCTGCACATGGGCTTTCTCTAGTTATGATGGGCAGGGACTGCTTTCTAGTTGTGGTGAGCAGGCTTTTCTCATTGCGGTGGTTTCTCTTGTTGGGGAGCAGGGGCTCTAGGGCGCATGGCTTCAGTAGTTTCTGTGCATGGGCTTAGTTGCTCCTCGGCATGTGGGATCTTCCTGAACCAGGGATCGAACCCGTGTCCCCTGCCTTGGCACGTGGAGTCTTAACCTCTGGACTACTAGGGAAGTCCTGCACCTTTGGTCTTTAACAATTCAATTATGATGCTCATGACCTGAGGACCACACCTCAAGAATATAGGCACACAGGCTGTGATATGGATTCAGAGGGTCCAATATGGAGATTCCCTGGTGCTTCAGTGATTAGGGACCCCGTGCTTCCCCTGTAGGGGACACAGGTTCAATCTTGGTCGGGGAACTAAGATCCCACAAGCCAAATGGCATGGCCAACGAACAACCAACAAACAAAAAGTAAGCAAAAATAAAAAATCACTAAGGGTCCAGTATGTATTTCTCTCTGGTTCCCTGGAATGTGTTAACTTGAGCCTTTGTCCTCCCCTGTTTGGTATCTGCTGGACCAACCCTAGATGCAGTTTTGATGATGTCACCTGCTGCCTCCAGCTCTATGTAGCCTTCTTCTGTAGGGAAGGGAAGGGAAGCACGGAGAGTGTGAACGGCAGGTGGTTCTTCACCTGGGACTCCAAATCCAAAACTGAAGGAAAACTCTGGTGTTTTGGATACATGTTTGACTATGGAGTGTTTTGTCATCAGTTTCTAAAAGGCATCTGTGACCTTTCCCTCCCCACCTCCTTCTACTCCCCCACTCTGCATACATACACACAACAGAGAGCCGTGTCCTAGAGCAGCCTATGTGAGAGTCACCTGGCCTCTAGACAGCAGTTGTAGGGACACCAAATTGCAAAACAGTCTCTACTCTGTGGAATCAGAATTGCTCTTGATCATCTGGTAAAAACTGCAAGCCACAGCTGTGCTGGGTGGCCAACTGTGGCCAGCTGTATTGCTTAACTAATATTCCATGTGTCCCCCTACATTTCCCAGTTTATCTTGCAGTTACATTAGCACATGTGACTAATTCTGACCAAAGGGAAGTGACGTGTGCCACTTACGTTGGGAAGTGATGTGTGCCACTTACACTGGGGGGCAGTGAAGAGTGGTATGGGTTTCTTTTCTTGTGCGAAGGTGACTGTGGAAAGTACAAGTTCCAGTGATGTCCCTACAAGCTGAAGGGCTGCCAGACCCTCATTGAATGTTATGTGAGCAAGAAATAAATCATCTTAGGTTAGGCCACTCCTTTCAGGATTTGTTCCTGTAGCATAGCTTAACAAGGATAGTGCTGAGTAGAACACTTCCATATGCATTTAGAGTTCTGGCAATAAAGATGTAGGTACTGTGCAGTCTAGTGCAGGACATTTAGTACCTTGAGATCTTTTTCCTTCATCTGAATTGAAAGGTATCCCTGGAAAACTTTTTTTTTTTTGGTTGTGGCATGCAGCATCTTAGTTCCCCGACCAGGGATCGAACCCATGCCCCCTGCATTGGGAGCTTGGAATCTTTTTTTTTAATGTAGATTTTGTCACCTTAAAAAATTATTTATTTATTTATTTTTGGTTGTCCTGAGACTTTGTTGCTGCGCGGGCTTTTCTCTAGTTGTGGAGAGTGGGAGCTGCTCTCCAGCTGTGATACACAGGCTTCTCATGACAGTGGCTTCTCTTGTTGAGGAGCACAGGCTCTAGGGCACATGGGCTTAGCAGTTGTGTCTCCTGGGCTCTAGAGCACAGGCTCAGTAGTTGTGGTGCAGAGGCTTTGTTGCTCCAAGGCGTGTGGGATCTTCCTGGATCAAGGATCAAACCCACATCTCCTGCATTGGCATGTGGATTCTTTATCACAGCCACCAGGGAAGTCCTGAGCTTGGAGTCTTAATCACTGGACTGCAAGGGAAGTCCCCCAAACTTATTTTTTATTATGTACCTTTTGCTGTTAAATGAGAAGTTACATAGGGAAAATAACAGCCTTGTTGAGATATAATTCACATACCATATGTGTTATAGTATATTCAGAGTTGTTCAACAGTCAAACTGTCTAACTTCAAAGCCTTGTTATTACCCTGAAAAGAAACCCTGTACTCATTAGCAGTGACTCTCCATTCCATAAATCTACTTGTTTCTGTGGATCTTCCTATTCTAGGCATTACATATCAGTCAGGGTATATAATACATAGCTTCTTGTGTCTGGCTTCTCTTGCACTTAGTACAGTGTTTTCAAAATCTGTCCATGTTTTATAATAGCATGTATCAGTACTTCATTCCTTTATATGTGCATAATACATATTTAATGTTCCATTGTATATGCCACATTTTGTTTATTCATGCATCAGTTGATAAGAGATTTGTGTTGTTTCTCTTTTTTTTTTTGATTATTTTGAATAATTCTGCTGTGAACATCAATGTGTAGGTTTTTGTGTGAATTTATGTTTTTCCTCTCTTGAATATATACATTGGAGTGGAATTGCTGGGTCATGTGGTAACACTGTAGTTATTTTGAGGAGCTGCCAAACTGTTTCCCAAAGTGCTATACTTTTTACAATCCTACAAGGAATGTATGAGGGTTCCAGTTTCTCTACATTCTCACCAACACTTGTTATTGTGTGTCTTTTTGATTGAAGTAATCATCTTTGATGAAGCAGCTATATGCAAACCAGTCAGTGAGATATTAATGTATATTTTAACTTGTTAAGTTGTTCTTTAAGCAGTTGTAATATCTACTGGCATTTTTATAAAAATATTCACCATGAACTTAGCACTAAAATAAAAAGTGTAATGAATAATAACAATTTCTCTGCTTGTTTAGTGTTTACAAATTTTATTTTTAAAATAATGGATTCTAGAAGGGGGAAAAAGGGAGTAGGTGATTCTCCAAATGTAATTGTTGTCTCTCTTTTTAAAAAATTAATTTATTTCTTGGCTCTGCTGGGTCTCCGTGGCTTTTCTTGGATTTTCTCTATTTGTGGCAAGTCGGGGATCTCTAGTTGTGATGCTCGGGCTTCTCATTGTGGTGGCTTCTCCTGTTGTGGAGCACAGGCTCTAGGCACGTGGGCTTAAGCAGTTGTGGCACACAGACTCCGTATTTGCAGCTCACGGGCCCTAGAGCATGGATTCAGTATTTGTGGTGCATGGGCTTATTTGCTTTGCAGCATGGGAATTTTCCTGGACCAGGAATCAAACTTGTGTCCCCTGCACTGTAAATGGATTCTTACCCACTGCACCACCAGGCAAGTCTATACTTGTTCTCTTAAAGCATAAATTTGTCTCTATAAATTATGTACTTCTAATTTGTCAGATGGATTATACCTTAAATATATAAGCTTGAGCCTTTTAAAATCACAATGAAATCCTGAAAGGTTGTCCATAATGAAGTAGTTGAATTGTTACATTAAATATATCCTGGGGTTCACTACTTAAAGGAGCTTCTATGTATCTTTTAAGATGGTCAGTAACCCTCTGATTATTTGTTTCATAGATTGATGTTTTTGTTTATTTTTAAGAAGAGGAGTACCCCATTATGTTGGAAATACAAGTGTTTGAAGTAGTATTATGTACATAGTTGATCCTCACATAGATGCTCACAAATCTCAGATCCTGTGTTTGCAGATTAGCTTAGTGGCTACAATTTATTTGCAACATAAAATAAATACTTGCAGAGCTCTTGTGGTCAGTTGTAGACATGTGCAAAGTGGCAAAAAATTTGAATTGCCCAACATGCACACCCCCAGATGGGGTTGAACAGGGTGACGGTCTGCCTTCTCATTTCAGCTCTCAGACTATAAACAAGTATTCTTTTCATAGTCTCTTTAGTGCCACGTTTTTTGCATTTTTATACTTTGTGTTGGCAGTTTCACTGTTTAAAATGGCCCCTAAGTATATTGCTGAAGTGCTCTCTAGTGTTCCTAAGTCCAGGAAGGCTGTGATGTACCTAACAGAGAAAATCCATGTGTTTGATGAGCTTGATTAGGTATGAGTTACAGTGCTATTGCCTGTGAGTTCAGTGTTAATGAATGAACAATATATGTTAACTAAGGTATCTGTAAATAGAAACATAAGACAAGGTTATATGTTAATTGGTTGGTGACAATGTTTTCACCAGACATTTATGGGATCTTAACTTTGCATGTATGTCTTCTAAGAGCACTGATTTAATATTTGCTAGTTCAATGTTCATAGCAACCTTACATAACTACAGAGTCAACTGTACGTAGTGAGTTGTTCTCTTGTTGCTTTCAAGAGTCTCTCTTTAGCTTTCGGCATTGCATTATAATGTGTCTACACTGAATTCTTTTTTTAGTTTATCCTACTTGGAGTTTGTTGAGCTTCATAAATGTATAGATTCATGTGCTTTTCATCAAATTTGAGAAATTTGGGAACTTTATTTCTTCAAATTCAGACTTAAATTGAAGAAAGTAGGGAAAAACCATTAGACCATTCAGGTATGGTCTAAATCAAATTCCTTATAATTATACTGTGGAAGTGACAAGTAGATTCAAGGGATTAGATCTGATAGACAGAGTGCCTGAAGAACTATGGACATAGGTTTGTGACATTGTACAGGAGGCAGTGATCAAGACCATCCCCAAGAAAAATAAATGCAAAACAGTTGTCTGAGGAGGCCTTACAAATAGCTGAAAAAAGAAGAGAAGCTAAAGGCAAAGGAGAAAAGGAAAGATATACCCATTTGAATGCAGAGTTCCAAAGAATAGCAAGGAGAGATAAGAAAGCCTTCCTCAGTGATCAATGCAAAGAAATAGAAGAAAACAATAGAATAGGAAAGACTAGAGATCTCTTCAAGAAAATTAGAGACACCAAGGGAACAAACATTTCATGCAAAAATGGGCACAATAAAGGACAGAAATGGTATGGACCTAACAGAAGCAGAAGATAGTAAGAAGAGGTGGCAAGAATACACAGAAGTATATAAAAAAGACCTTCATGACCCAGATAATCACAATGGTGTGATCACCCACCTAGAGCCAGACATCCTGGAATGGGAAGTCAAGTGGGTCTTAGGAAGCATCATTACAAAGAAAGCCAGTGGAGGTGATGGGATTCCAGTTGAGCTATTTCAAATCCTAAAAGATGATGCTGTGAAAGTGCTGCACTCAATATGCCAGCAAATTTGGAAAACTCATCAGTAGCCACAGGACTGGAAAAGGTGAGTTTTCATTCCAATCCCAAAGAAAAGCAATGCCAAAGAATGCTCAAACTACCGCACAATTGCACTCATCTCACACGCTAGCAAAGTAATGCTCAAAATTCTCCAAGCCAAGCTTCAACAGTATGTGAACTGTGAACTTGCAGATGTTCAAGCCGGATTTAGAAAAGGCAGAGGAACCAGAGATCACATTGCCAGCATCCATTAGGTCATAGAAAAAGCAAGAGAGTTCCAACAAAACATCTGCTTTATTGACTACGCCAAAGCCTTTGACTGTGTGGATCACAACAAACTGTGGAAAATTCTGAAAGAGATGGGAATACACGACCACCTTACCTCCTTCCTGAGAAATCTGTGTATGCAGGTCAAGAAGTAACAGTTAGAACTAACTGGTCATGGAACAACGGACTGGTGTCAAATCGGGAAAGGAGTACATCAAGGCTATATATTGTCACCCTGCTTATTTAACTTATATGCAGAGTACATCATGAGAAACACTGGGCTGGATGAAGCACAAGCTGGAATCAAGATTCCCAGGAGAAATATCAATAACCTCATACATGCAGATGACACCACCCTTATGGCAGAAAGTGAAGAAGAACTAAAGAGCCTCTTGATGAAAGTGAAACAGGAGAGTGAAAAAGCTGGCTTAAAACTCAACATTCAGAAAACTAAGATCATGGCATCCGCTCCCATCACTTTGTGGCAAATAGATGGGGAAACCATGGAAACAGTGAGAGATTTTATTTGGGGGCTCCAAAATCACTTCAGACAGTGACTGCAACCATGAAATTAAAAGATGCTTGCTCCTTGGAAGAAAAGCTATGACCAACCTAGACAGCATATTGAAAAGCAGAGCCATTACTTTGCCAACAAAGGTCTATCTAGTCAAAACTATGGTTTTTCCAGTAGTCCTGTCTGGATGTGAGAGTTGGACTATAAAGAAAGCTGAGCACCGAAGAATTGATACTTTTGAACTGTGATGTTGGAGAAGACTCTTGAGAGTCCCTTGGACTGCAAGGAGATCAAATCAGTCAATCCTAAAGGAAATCAGTCCTGAATATTCGTTGGAAGGACTGATGCTGAAGCTGAAACTCCAATATTTTGGCCACCTGATGCAAAGAACTTATTGGAAAAGACCCTGATGCAGGGAAAGATTGAAGGCAGGAGGAGAAGGGCATGACAGGATGAGATGGTTGGATGGCATCACCGACTTGATGGACATGAGTTTGAGCAAGCTCTGGGAGTTGGTGATGGACAGGGAAGCCTGCAGTCCACAGAGTCGCAGAGAGTCAGACACGACTGAGCGCCTGAACTGAACTGATTTCTTCAAATATTTTTTTTTGTGCCTTTCTCCCTCTCTTCTTCTGTGATGCTGGTATTCTTGGTGGTGTCCCACAGTCTCTGAGACTTTTTTCTTCCTGTTTCTCAGTCTAGATAATCTTAATTGGTTAATCTTTAATTTCACTGATTCCTGTTTACATCTGCTGTTGAGCCCTTAATTTTTTTATATCAGTTATTATATTTTTCAACTCCAGAATTTGTTTGGTTCTGTTTTTTTTTTAGTATCTCTTTTATTAGTATTCTGAATTTGCTGAGACATCATTCTCATATTTTTCTTTAATTCTTTTTTCCTTTTTAATGATTTTTTTTAAACTTGAAGTATAGTTGTGCAACCATCACTACCATCTAATTCTAGAATGTCTTTATCATCTCAAAAAAAAAAAAAAAAAGCTGTATTAATTGATAACCACTCCCCATTACCTTCCTCTCCTTAGGTCCTGGCAACTACTGATCTACTTTTTTCTGTCTCTCTGCATTTGATTTATATGACTGTTTCGTGTCAGTGGAATCTCAGATTATCTGGCCTTCTATCTCTGGCTTCTTTCTCTTACCATAATGTCTTCGAGGTTCAGTCACACTGTAGCATTTATCAGTGTGCTCAGTCACTGAGTTGTGGCCAACTCTTTGCAACCCCATGAACTGTAGCCTGCCAGGGTCCTCTGTCCATGGAATTTTCCAGGCAAGAATACTGGAGTGGGTTGCCATTTCCTTCTCTAAGCATTTATCAATGTTTCATTCATTTTTTATGGTTGAATAATATCCATTGTATGGCTGTACTACATTTTGTTTATTCATTCTTCAGTTGATAGACTTGGGTTGTTCCACTTTTGGGCTATTGTGAATAATGATGCTATGGACATTCATGTGTAATTTTTTTTTTTTTTTAATGAACTGATGTTTTTCAGTATTCTTGGGTATATGCTTAAGAGTGGAATTGCCTGGTCTCAGTGGCAACTCTCTGTTTAACGTTTTGAGGCACTGCCAAACTGTTTTTCGCAGTTGCAGCATCATTTCACATTCTCACCAGCAACTTAGGAGGGTTCCGGTTTCTCCACATTCTCACCCACACTTATTTTCTGTTTTGTTTTTTGCTTGTTTTTACTGTAGTCATGCTAGCATGTGTGAAGTGATATCTTACTGTGATTTATTTGTTTTTCCCTAGTGACTATCCATGTTGGGCATTATTTCATTTGGTTATTGGCTAGTTGTATGTCTTTCAGGAAGCATCTGTTCATATAATTTGCCCACATTTTACTAGGTTATTTGTCTTTTTAAAAAAAAAATTTAAAGTTCTTATTATATTCTGGATACTAGACCCTTAACAGATACATGATTTTCCATTATTTTTGCCCATGCTGTGGGTTGTATTTTCACCTTGGTAGTAACCTTTGATACACAAATATTTTTAGTTTTGATGAAGTCCAGTTTATCTATTTTTTCTTTTATTGTTTGTGTTTTAAGATGTCATGTCCAAGAAACCATCACCTAATCTAAGATCACAAAAATTTGCACCTATATTTTCTTTTAAGAGCTTTAAAATTTTTAGTTCTAACATTGAGGTCTTTGATCCATTTTGAGTTGCTTTTTGTTTATAATATAAGAGAGGGGTTCTTATTCATATTTTTTTTTTTTTTGCATGAGGATATCTAGTTGTCCCATTATCATTTATTGAAAAGACTGTTCTTTCTCAACTGAATGGTTTTGCACCCTTGTCTAAAATTAGCTGAGCATAGGTGTCTAGATTTATTCCAAACTCTCAATCGCATTCCATTTACATATATGTCTTTCCTTATGCTAGAGCTCTGCTGCCTTTATTACTGTAGCTTTACACCTAGGTTTCCAAATTAGGAAGTGTGAGTCCTCTGACGTCTTGTTTTCAGTACTTGGTAGGTCTTGGGTCTCTTGCACTTCCGTATGCATTTTAGGATCAACTTGCCTATTTCTGTGGAAAAGGTTCAAATTTTGATAGAGACTGCATTGAATTTGCAGATGAATTTGGTGAAGTAGTATATTTAAGCATTACCAGTTTTATTTACAAAAACTTTGAAAGCATGTAAAGGGGAAAAAGTTTAATGTTTATGATGTTTATTAAAAAATTAAGTGAGTGTGTGGGCCTTACTTGACCTTCTTGAATCATCTGGCAGAGGAATGGGGGTGGACTCTCAGAGCGAGGAGCACCAGTGTGCAACACACAACAAAGAAGGCTGTTCCTTAGGACTTTTCAAGACTCACTGTGGCCAGTTCAAGGTGATAGTTTTCCTTCACAGAGCACAGTTTCTATGTGAGCAGCCTTCGATCCTTCAGCACTCCTGCTGAGTGTTTCTCTTGTCCTTCTGAATTTGTACAGCCACATTGGTAACAGTGGAACACTTGAGTAGGGATAGATATGATTGCCTTATTGTATGTAATTAATTTGAAAAATGAACATTTGGGAACATATTTCTTACATATAGCTGTTTGATATCTCATTTCTTGAAAAGTTTATGAGAGTTTTTAAGAGTCAAAATTCTCTTGAACACAGAGCTACAAATGGTGCTAGTTTAATTGGATTTATATGCTAGCTGGGTTAGGCTTGTACTTTTAGAGTATGTGTTTGTATTCACAACACTTTTCTCATCTCTTGCTCTTATAACCTGTCTACCTTCCTGGGTTCCTAATGAAATTGTAGAATCATAAAGAAGGCATGGTAATTGGCTATAATGAATGAAAAGGTGGTGGTTGTTTAGTCACTCAATCATGTCTGATTCTGTGACCCCATGAACTGCAGCACACCAGGCTTCCGTGTCCTCCACTGTCTCCTGAAATTTGCTCAAACTCATGTGCATTGAATCGGTGATGTCATGGTATGACATATTTATTTTTATCTACCATAAAAGCAAAGTGGAAAGAAAGAAAATCTAGTTATCAATAAGTAGTTCAGTTCAGTCGCTCAGTCGTGTCTGACTCTTTGCAATCCCATGAATCGCAGCACGCCAGGCCTCCCTGTCCATCACCAACTCCCGGAGTTCACTCAGACTCACGTCCATCAAGTCAGTGATGCCATCCAGCTATCTCATCCTCTGTCGTCCCCTTCTCCTCCTGCCCCCGATCCCTCCCAGCATCAGAGTCTTTTCCAATGAGTCAATTCTTCGCATGAGGTAGCCAAAGTACTGGAGTTTCAGCTTTAGCATCATTCCCTCTAAAGAAATCCCAGGGCTGATCTCCTTCAGAATGGACTGGTTGGATCTCCTTGCAGTCCAAGGGACTCTCAAGAGTCTTCTCCAACACCACAGTTCAAAAGCATCAATTCTTCGGCGCTCAGCCTTCTTCACAGTCCAACTCTCACATCCATACATGACCACTGGAAAAACCATAACCTTGACTAGATGGACCTTTGTTGGCAAAGTAATGTCCCTGCTTTTGAATATGCTATCTAGGTTGGTCATAACTTTCCTTCCAAGGAGTAAACGTCTTTTAATTTCATGGCTGCAGTCACCATCTGCAGTGATTTTGGAGCCCAGAAAAATAAAGGCTGACACTGTTTCCACTGTTTCCCCATCTATTTCCCATAAAGTGATGGGACCAGATGCCATGATCTTCGTTTTCTGAATGTTGAGCTTTAAGCCAACTTTTTCACTCTCCTCTTGCACTTTTCATCAAGAGGCTCTTTAGTTCCTCTTCACTTTCTGCCATAAGGGTGGTGTCATCTGCATATCTGAGGTTATTGATATTTCTCCCGGCAATCTTGATTCCAGCTTGTGCTTCTTCCAGCCCAGCATTTCTCATGATGTACTCTGCATAGAAGTTAAATAAGCAGGGTGACAATATACAGCCTTGACGTACCAAGCTATATACAGACATCATGTAGACTACATATGTCATTCAATAAAATATATTTGAACTATTTTTGTTTGAGAGAGCAGATCATTAAGGCAAGTGTAAACCTAACGAGCTGTGGAGGAAGAATCACACTGCTTCACTATTGTAGGTTCAGAAATGACAACCAGAGATATTTAGACCTTGCTTTTTGCACCTATCCAGAGCCAGGGGTTGTGTAGAAGCCTCCCCAGGGTGTAGGAACTAGCACAGCCTCCTAGACTTTCCTTTGATCATCTAGAGGGGAAATTGGTACTGGATGAGGATGAGAAGCAAACCTGCCAGCCACTCACTTCTCCAGGCTCTGTCTTTCTGATGCTGCACTTCGGCCAACCTGGGTATCCTGAACAGACCTAAAGTCATCCTGCTTCAGGGTCTTTGCTGTGGTAGTCCTTTCACCTGATGAGCCCTGGCCATCACTCTTGCACTTATCAAAACCTGGCGTACAATCATGGCCTACCTCCTTAAGGTAGAGTAACATTTTCTTCATAACAACCTTGATTTCTCAGTGTTTTGCTCATCACTCCATTTCCCAATCCCCCTTAAGGTTTTGTGAGTGCTGTACTTGTCAACAGTCCCAGTCCGGTACTCTCCTAATCCTCTTGTGGATTTGTGAGCTCTTTGAGGAAAAAACAAGGGAATGCCAAACACAAACATTAGTCCAGGCCCCGCGAGATGTGTCACTTGTCAGCATGAACTTTGAAGCGGTTTGTGTGGAATCAAACTTTTTTGTTGTGTTATTTTTGTACTACAACTTGAGGAATTTTCTAACCATCATCATATCGTAGTTCTACTCTTTTATAACGTTTCTTATTCATTTGGAGCCCATCTTTGTGGATGATAGCATTTCAGGAGTTAATGTTCCAGAATTACTCACTGTCCTATAACTCTCCTAATTCTATCTTATTTTCCCCCCTCACAGGAAATGACTTAGAAGCCTTACAAGTACATCTGTGCATTCTTGCTTCAGACTTTACAATTGAGGGCCAACCCAGTCTGGAAGCACCTCTTATTAATGTTACAAGGAAACCGCTACCTCAGCAAACAAAAGGAAAGAAGAAGACTTATAATAACAAATGCCATTTTTTTGAAGAAAAAAAATTTGTTTTCAGAAAATATTAAAGGAAATTTGGAAATTTTTCGCATTTAGAAGAAGCTTTACAGGTAAATGGATTTGGCAGGCAGGCTCTGTCAAAATTCTTCAGATTTGATCTTCCTTCCTAAGGACTTAGTGTGAAGTGATTCTGTACTGCTTTTTAAATTGCTGTTGATCAGCTTGTGGGTTTTTGGGTTCTAACTTTTCTGGTATATTGAAGATACATTATATTACATTTTTTAAAGTTAAGTTATTTTTCTGCCATTGTAAATACAAGTATCAAAATATTCTTGCAAAGCAGTTCTCAGTAAACATTTTTCTCAGCAACCATATCTTTTTATTAAGAGGGTGGAATGCTAACAGTTCTTATATAGCATTTTGGACACACTTATTTTTTGTCAGAGGTCCTGCCTCCTCTGAAAATATTAACTATATAAACTTCTTGTCCTTTTCACGTCGACATTGGATCACATGGTCACCTGCCTCATGGAAATGCCTTTTTTAAAACTTAGATTTGCAGAACTCCACTATTTTTATACCTAGCCACGGTTTTAGGAAGAAAAAAAAAGGAATTGGAACCCTGACCCTCTCCCGGTCACTGGGACGGTCCCCTTCCCGCATGTATTGCTGCAGTGCCCAGGACAGTAAAATGGACTACAAGCGGCGCTTCCTGCTTGGCGGGTCCAAGCAGAAGGTGCAGCAGCACCAGCAGTACCCAATGCCCGAGCTGGGCCGAGCACTGAGTGCTCCCCTGGCATCTACGGCCACTACCACCCCGCTGGGCAGTCTGACCGCTGCAGGCAGCTGCCACCACGCCATGCCCCACTCCACTCCCATTGCCGACATCCAGCAGGGCATCTCCAAGTACCTGGACGCCCTCAACGTCTTCTGCCGTGCCAGTACTTTCCTCACAGATCTCTTCAGCACTGTGTTCAGGAACTCTCACTACTCCAAGGCAGCCATGCAGCTCAAAGATGTGCAGGAGCACGTCATGGAAGCAGCCAGTCGGCTGACTTCAGCCATCAAGCCCGAGATTGCCAAGATGCTGATGGAACTTAGTGCTGGAGCTGCGAACTTGACAGATCAGAAGGAATTCAGTCTCCAGGACATTGAGGTAGAGTATCTTCTCTGTCATACTTGGGTTGTAAAGTGTATTCCAGAGGTAAGTGAGAATGTTGTTTTTGTTTTTTCTCAAATCACTGAAATGATGGTCTTCGTCCTCTTTCCATTGATACTCTGTTCTTGTGAAAAAAAATTTTTTTTGCATGCCAGGTTTTGAATTGCTTTCATTTAAAATTAAGTAGGATAAAAGATTATTAAATGAATCAGCCTAGATTTTCTTTAAATTTTCAACTTGGAACTTAACTTCCAAGTAACATGCTGTTAAAGTACACAGTGATGTGATGTGACGTGATAGTCACTCGGTCGTGTCCGACTCTTGCGACCCCATGGATTGTAGACTGCCAGGCTCCTCTGTCCGTGGGATCTCCCAGGCAAGGATACTGGAGTGGGTTGCCATTCCCTTCTCCAGGGGATAAAGTACACAGTAGGGACTGAGAATTCTAAATGTGATTATAAAGATTTATTTGTGAATTGTCATTATATAGACCCGTTGGTTTAATGTAGCAAGTTCTACACATGTTTACAGGATAAAGGTATTTTTCCAGTTCTGAATTTACAGTTGTTCATATTAGGATACATTTGATTCTTATTCAGGACATTTCTTAGGTCTTTGGTAGTCAAAATGAAATATTCTCCCTTTTTCAGGGCTTTAGATTATAAAATTGGAATATGAATTTCTTTCAGAACAAAGGTGATGTTTTTCCTTCCTTCATTTAGAAAATAATTGTTAAACTGTCATCTGGTAAATTCGCTTCACTGCTAGATTTTTAAAATTATTTTTAGTTGCTCCGAGAGTTCTTCTGAGTTTGATTTTTCCGTGTGTCCTTGTACATTTTAGCAACACATCAGAGGTTAGGTTTCTGAATGCTAGGAGGGAGAATGTTTTTTCAGCATCCCGGGGTTGTATTTGATTTTCGGAAATCACCAGTCTTCTGAACCAAATCTGATGATTGCAGTGGCTGAATAAGCTAATTTATAATGTTGCGGGTTTGGGGGGAACAAAAGCTAAGCTATTAAGTGTTATGACTCACTTTTATTGCGTTTAAAAGGCATATTGTGATTTGGAAAGCATATCCAAGAGGAATTTTTCTGTTTTATTTTTGGCTGTGCTGGGTCTTCATTGCTGCACAGGTTTTCTCCAGCTGTGGCGAGTGGGGGCTGCTCTCTAGTTGCAGTGCGCTGGCTTCTCATTTCAGTGTCTTCTCTTGTCGTGGAGCGTGGGCTCTAGGCGTGTGGGCTAAGTAGTTGTGGCACATGGACTTAGTTACTCCACGGCATGCGAGATCTTTCTGGACCTAGGGATCAAACGCATGTCTCCTGCATTGTGGATGCTTAACCACTGAACCACTGGGAAAGTCCTCCAAGAGGAATTTAAAATTATTTTTGAGAAGAAATAATAGTCTTGGTTTAAATCAGGCATTAGGCATCTTCAGATTTTTTCTGTAGAGGGCAAATAGTAAATTATAGGCTGCGTGGGCCACATTTGTCTCTGTCACTAATTCTTTGTTTTTTGGGTTTTTTAAAAATAACCCTTTAAAAATGTGATAACCAGTTTTCCCTTTTAGACTTGTCTATTGGACTCGATTTGGCCTATTGCTGAATCTGCTGGTATAAATGTATACGTGTGTAATATCTTCCTTGGGTCATTCTGTTTTGAACCTATCCAAATATATTTTTATTTTCTGATTTTTTTCCTATGGTCATGGCATATATTCAGAGAAAGCATGATTTTGAAGTGTTTTTAAAAGTGGCTTGGCAAAGTTTAAAGTATTTTTTAATATTATACATGTAAATCATATATAAAGCATATTTTTAAAAAAATTGTACTTCTCAAAAGAAACTCAAGCAGTAAAATTTAACACTACTGCTCGACTCTCCCATCTCATTCCTTTTCCCAGAAGAGACCACTGTTAACTGGGTTGGTGTGTGCCATTCCAGACTACTGTGTATACATGCACAGATACACAGCTGTGACTTTTGTTTGTTTTATGTGAAGAACCAAGTTCAGCTCCCCGTGAGCTTAATTGCTGCTGGGCAGAGATGTGGCAAGAGAGCACTTAGAGACTCTGCCTTGTCTGAAACAGTTGAACAGGCCCAGACTGTTACAGCTATCATCCTAGAATGGCACAACCATCATTAGCTTTATTTAGAATTTCAGTCAAGAGTGGTTTGAAAAATGAGGCCAAAGCCTCTTATTTTAACATGAACAGTACTGAGCTGTTCTTCAGGCCGTGCCTCCAAGTGCTGGAGGAGACAGAGCTAGGCCTCCAGGGCCACTTCCCCTCTGACCCAATGGGCCAGTGCCCTTGTTCCCCAGGACAGGACAACTAGAGAAGGATGAACTAACCCTGAGGACTTGGAGTTCAGTAATCCACTGGGTGCAGTGGCACTTAGCCGGTCCCTTCTGCTTTTCTGGGACCAGTGTGGACCATCTGAGCTGAGAAAGGGAAGTATTTCTTGATGTGGTTTGGAATTTTGGCTTGACTTTCCCCATTGAAATGTGATTAGGATAGCTGGAACACTACTATGTTTTTGTGTATAATGGGCTAAACAGGCTTTCAGAGTCTAAACTGGAAACTAAGTGCTGTTGATAGGTTTTAGAATCTATGCTTGTATTCTGGGTTTCAAACTGCTGACTTAAAAGTAAATCCTAAAATGTGATTGCCAAATGTAGGCCTGCAGACTTAACATTTTGCTCTTTCCACAGAACAGTATTTGTTGTTTCTGGAATTTATGTACTGCCGTGGTCCCTCTCTCTCAGGATATTCACCAGTTCAAATGGAATAGTTAGGCATTTTTTCCCCTTTGTTGGCTTTTAAAGATTTTATCAGCAAGGCCCAGAGACGCTCTTTAGCATTCATCCTTGGGGAAAGAATCTGTGGTCTAACATCAATGAACTTGACTGACTAGGCAAGGACCTGTGCTTGGCAGCTGAGTCTAGGACTGTGGTTGAAGAAAGCCCTGAATTCAGTGCTCAAATGCTTGACCGTTTCAAACCTGAGATAGAGTACTAGTTCCACTGTCCCACCCCTTGAGGGGGCGAAAACATGCTTCTGATGCTCCCTGAGTTAAAGTCAGGTTTGGGATATGCTCACTGATTGACAGACCCTGCTGCCTGTGTCTAGGACCTGCAGTTGCTGACTGTGTGCTCTGGGGCAGGCAGGGTGTACATGAGTCCTGTCCTGTCTGTATTCATTAGTGACTCTGCCCCTTACTTCAGGTGGTTCACCCTCATAATCTCACTGTTAGAGAAGTAAGTTGTGAGTATTAACTAGTGCTCTTGACACTGCTTATTATGGGGCATAGAATCAGAAAATGTGGGTTTAGAAAATGACTCTGCTTCTTATTATCTGTGTGATGTCAAGCAAATCTTCTAACATCTGTAAGCCTCAGTTTGCCCATCTGTAAAATGGAATTACCACCCACCTTCACAAGAGTTCTTGTGAAGATCAGAAGCAATCAGTGTGTGAAATACTGTACCAAGTTGGTTGTCATCCCATGTTATTATTGCTTCCAGCATGGCCTGAAAGGTGCTATTAGCCCTTCTCTGGAGTACAGAGCACAATTATGTACAGAGCCAGCATCAGAAAGGAATGTACAGCAGGTTGTTCTTCTCACCAGGACACTTTTAGGTGGAAAAAGTTGCCACTCCTAGGACATTTGCTTTATTTGTTTCTTTCCTGGTTCCTTAGGCAGGCCACCTCCCTTTCCCTTCTGCGTTATTGTCTCTTTGGGTGTTATAAGATCACAATAGTATTACCTTGCTTGATGTAAAAACTGTTAGGATCTTTTCAGCATAAAAGCCCTTAGGGACCTCTTCTACCAGTAGTCACTGCTCTATTACCTTGTAACTAGAATTCCCAGGTGGTGCAGTGGTAAAGAACCCACTTTGCCAGCGCAGGAGACGCAAGAGATGCAGATTCGATCCCTGGGTTGGGAAGATCCCCTGGAGTAGGAAAGGGCTAGCCACTCCAGTATTCTTGCCTGGAAAATTCCATGGACAGAGGAGCCTGTCGGGCTACAGTCCATGGGGTTGCAAAAGAGTCAGATATGACTGAGCAACTGAGCATGCATAGAATGGGGACACTCAGGGAAGGGAATGGAGAGGGATGTGGGACACTTGCAGTAGCTAGGAATTTTTGAACAAGCCAGTTGACAGTTCAGGTGGGATTTCCTCCCCCCTCTGGATTTATAGAAAATGTAGAGTTTACTTTGTATATGAACTGGAATGTTGTCTAAAATGAGAAATATGATCTTAATCAAGTGCTCCATGGGGATTCCTTTGTGTAAGTCTCGAACTATCCAGCCAAAACGAATTCAGGAAAAATATGGTTTCCCGCATTGAATTTGTTCATCATATAAAGCTTTGACATCCCACAGCATTTTTTACAGATAGACCACATGAGACCTGCTGTCTTTATCTTTTCGAGTCTAGGGGCATCTCCATTGGTGTGTTAATTCCAATGTTCCTGTTAAAGGCCAGGCTACATGAGTTGTGGCTGTGAGTTCTCTTTGGTTTTGTCTACCTCAGTTTTATTTGTCCTAAAAATTTGGTATCCTAACTGATACTGAGCCTTAGACTCATTTGCAAGCAAAACATGTAGTTCATATTAAAGAAGTATAGGCAATCCCCTAACTAGGTTTTCTATTTATTAGAAAGTCACAAATGTTAACTTCTTTTTACAAACATCTGTCACTCGTTTTAAATGAAATTACTTTTTCAGTGCAAATATATAAGTGAAAGAAGGAAACTGACTTGTAGTTCATGTGTTCATTACACAGGTATTTATATTGCACACTTTCTTTGTGCCAGGCACAGAGGAAGCAGCGGCGAACAAGACAGAAGTGCCTCCTTTCATGCAGATGGATGAGGACTGTGATCTTAGACACTTGGTTAGAAAAGGCATCAGTGAGAATGTGATATTTGAGAAAGAAACTGGGGGAGATGAAAAAGCAGGCCTTGATGATAGCCAGGAAAAGAGGGTTCTGGGGAGAGGGAACAAAGCTCCTGAGGCAGGAGCAAACCTGAGTGTGTGAAGAGCAGTGAGGGTCTGTCGTGGCTGAAACAGTGAGTGAAACGGACACGAGGGGTGAGGTCAGACAGGTAAAGAGGTCATCCTCTGCAGGGAGGATGAGAGAAGGGCAGCAAGACGAAGTGATGACACCTCTCGCTTTGCTTTCTTCACCACTTGGGAGCTCTGGGGCTCTGGTTTCACAATGGGGCCTCAGCATTGATACGGGGTTCCCAAGAGTTGTATGCCTTTAAAGGGACATATTTTATATCTTCCAGCATTTTTAGTAACTTTCCAAGTACAGTATCCCTCAGCATCTGCAGGAGGTTGGTTCTAGAACCCCCTGTACAGAAATCTGAAGATTCTCAAGTCCCTTATATGAAATGGCATAATATTTATATAGAACCTACACACATTCCCATGTGTAAATTAAATAATCTCTAGATTATTTATAAAACTTAATACACTTTAAATGCAGTGTTAATAGTTGTTAAATTCAGTGTAAATGCTATCTAATAGTTGCCTGCATGGCAGATTCAAGTTTTGCTTTTTGGAACTTTCTGGAGTATTTTCCCCTGAATATTTTTGACCTGTAGTTGGTTGAATCTGCACACGTGGAACTTGCAAATCAGAGGACCCCCTGTATCACCATATTATAAATAGACTTTAAATCAAGTCTTTATGTTATTGCACCTTGGCTTTCAGTTCTGTGCATTGACAGATATCTTTTCTATACTGTGTACCTATGAATCTGATTGAAATAATTTATTTGTGATCACTGACTGACTCTTAAGGACCTTTATTCAGGCATTTTAACATTTATTTTGGATAGATGTATGCCAGAAATGCTGCAGAGCAATGGTAATGGAAAATATTAGAAGCTGGTTTCAAAATGTGATTTTCATTAACCCTAATGGAATTAAATTTGCATAGTGTTTTTTTTTTTCTTTTTTTTTTGCCTAAAGGTAAAATTCAGTGTTACTTCTTTCTTGTTTCGTTTAGTTGACCTTTCATAACAGATTATGGAGTAAATGTTTCCTAACTATATATGCCAAATGAAAATTCAAATTTCTGGTATTAATCAGAAACTCAAATTCATTTTATAAAAAAATTATATAAATCCAGTTTTCAGGCTGTTAATTTCTGTCACTCTTCTTGGCTGTTCTTTTAACCAACTGAATCTGTTATCTAAATTGTCTTCAGATTTTAACTATTAGGAGAAGCTGTAATTAATTAGTCAGTTGAAATTTGGGTGATTGTGCAAAATTTCACTGTGAACAACAAATAAGATTTCCTGCCTTCCCAGCCCATCTTTATGGGTAGAAGCCCCTGGGGCCAGAGGATATCAGCCACTCTGGAGGGACTGGACCCTTTGATTTATTAAGAAGTGCTGTGCACAAAAGAGACACAGATGTAAAGAACAGACTTTTGGACCATGTGGGAGAAGGTGAGAGTGGGATGATTTGAGAGATAGCATTGAAACATGTATATTATCATATGTGAAACAGATCGTCAGTCCAGGTTCGATGCATGAGACGGGGTGCTCAGGGCTGGTGCACTGGGATGACCCTGAGGGATGGGATGGGAAGAGGTGGGAGGGGGGTTCAGGGGGGTCCACACATATACACCCATGGTGGATTCATGTGAATGTATGGCAAAAACCACCACAATATTGTAAAGTAATTAGCCTTCAATTAAAAAAAAAAAGAAAACTCAGTGCCAACAAGAATAAATAAAAGGACGGAAAAAGATGGAAAAAAAAAAAAAAGTGCAGCCCACTCATTATTCTGAAAATTGCTAATTAAAAGGAGAAAAATGAGGAATTAAGCAAATTTCCTGCTTCTCCACTACAGACATTTTTCAGGGTAACCAAATGTAGCCCTAGTGGATGAGGGAAGTTTTCTTCTATTTAGAAGACTCTGAGTACTCTCCTGTGTAGAAAAGATGATACGATTAGAAAACTCACCATTTTGCAGACCATAATGAATTAATTGACTCAGGTGGTGGTCAACAATGTAAGATAAAATCATTTGATAAAAGGCTGCTGGAGAGGAATCAGGCTTTTCTCAGCCAAATCCATTGGTCAACCTCAGCATCACTGAATCAGAGGCAGCCATGTGGTTGTGTCTCCTAATGAGAACTATACAGCACTCCCAGAATGCAGTCTTGTACTTATCCGTCTTTCTGCCGTATCCTGGGGTGGGAAGGACCTTGAAATAATCTAATCAAGCCTCTAGAAGGAATTACCACTCTACAGGAAATGTGGGGTGTGGTGGCACAAGTTATATAACACCACAAGGGAGCAGTCACAATCAGACAAATCCAGAAAATGGCATATTTTATAGGCAGTTGACCTGATTGGTTCAGCAAGTCTAGTAGCATGAAGAAAAATTCAGTAGAGAATTAAGAGATACAAATTAAAAGAGAATTGAGATAAAACAACCAAATAAAATGAGTTTTTTGGAGTTGAAATTCAAACCAAAAAATAAAAAAGATTTTTTTTGGCTATACCACATAGCTGATGGGATTTTAGTTCCTCAACCCCGGGTCCTCAGCAGTGAAAGCATGGAGTCCTAAGGACTGGACCACCAGGGAATTCCCCCCAAAAAGACATTTTTAAAAATAAGTTGGGAACTTTGAACATGTATTGGGTCCTGGTTGATTGGGATTTGCTCCAAAACATTCCAGCAGAATAAGGTAGAGTTGGGGAGAAGGATGAAAAAAAACACGGCAAAATGTTTTGAGTTGTTGAAGCTTTTTGATGGGTACATGGGGTGGGGGGTTGTTATACTCTGTTTTTGTGTGCCTGGAAAATCCCAGGGACGGGGGAGCCTGGTGGGCTGCCGTCTATGGGGTCGCACAGAGTCGGACACGACTGAAGTGACTTAGCAGTAGACGTTTTCCAAGTTTAAAAAAAAGGGAGAGAGAAACTTATGACCACATGACAGGAGTAATGTATCAGGAACACCCAATAAATAATTCCATTTCATGGAGTGATTTGTTCATACAAAGTGGTCTTCTAACAGGAACGGAAGTATTTAGGAAAACTCCTGTGTTCTGTCTACTCATAGAATACTCCTCTGGCACTCTGGTCCTAAGTTTGTTGTTGGGGGGTTTTCCTATACAAAGCAATTTGGGATCAGTTCTAACACATTTATATATAAATATATATACATACGTATATATATTTAAATATATATCTCTTTCTTTCTTTATTCATTTGGCTGCACTGGGTCTTAGTTGCCACATTTGGAATCTTTGATCTTCACTGCAGCATGTGGAATCTTTTTTAGTTGCAGCTTGCAAACTCTTAGTTGCGGGCATGTGGGATCTAGTTCCCTGACCAGGAATCGAACCTGGGACCTTTGCATTGGAAGCACAAAGTTTTAGCCACCAAACCACCAGGGAAGCCCCAGTTCTAACACTTTTTCCTGGAGTTAGCATCAGATCCCACAGTTAATGGCTCAGTCCCACAAGATTCCCCCTACCCCCTCACTTAGATACCAGTTACAAGTCCAGGGAGTTACCTGTGTTTCTTAACAACTGGCTATAAATCAAAAGATTTCCATGACCCCTTCCACAGATTTGATTAATTTGTTAGAACAGCTCACAGAACTCAGAAAAAAACATTTCTGAGAAATGTTTTTTCATCTCAGAAAAAAACTCAATTATAAAAGGATGTAACTTAAGAACAGCCAGATGAAAGATATGCATAAGGCAGAGTTTGTGGTAAGTGGTGTGAGCTTCCATGCCCTTTCCAGGCCTGCTACCCTCCCAGCACCTGCACATGGTCTTTATTCCAGAATCTTTCTGAACCCCATCCTTTGGGCGTTTCCAAACCTTCATTTCACAGGTGTGGTTGATTCAGTTTTGGTTGTTGGTGATTGATTCTCTCTCCAGCCTCTTCCCTCCTCCAGAGGGGTTGGGCTGAAAGTTTCAAACTTGGTTCCCCTGGCAACCAGCCCCTATCCTTAGGGACTTTCCAAAAGTCACCTCGTTAACACAAACTCAGGTATGGTTGAAAGATGTTTATTATGAATAACAAAAGATACTTTCTCTCTCTTATTCACTTAGAAAATTCCAAGGGTTTTAGGAGCTGTGTGCCAGGAACCATGGGAAAAGACCAAAATACATATTTATTATTAATCACAGTATCACAGAGAGTATTATTGAGTAAGGTATAGTGATGAGAAAAAAGGCAAGTGCTTTTCAGAAAAAAATGAAGGAAATAAAAGTGAATCAAGGAAGAAAATGATGAGAATAGAGGAAAGATACCTCTGAAGGCAGGACCCCAGCAGCAAGGAGGAGTCGAGGAAAGAATGCTGTGCTTGCAATTTTGGTGACTAAAATGGCAGTGTTGCTTTCTTTTAGGAGACTATAATTTAATATTTCATAGTTACTAAAAAGTCATAGTTACTAAAAAGACAAGATGGCAGAGGAATAGGAAGGGGAGACCACTTTCTCCCCCACAAATTCATCAAAAGATCATTTGAATGCAGAGCAACTTCCACAAAACAACTTCTGAACACTGGCAGAGGACACCACACACCCAGAAAGATAGCCCGTTCTCTTCGAAAGGAGGTAGGACAAAATATAAAAGACAAAAAGAGAGATGAGTTAGGGATGAAGCCCTGTCCTGGGGAGGGAATGGTGAAGGAGGAGAAGTTTCCACACAGTAGGAAACCCTCTCACAGGCAGGTCTGTGGGGAGTTTTGGAATCTCAGGAGGCAACGTAACTGGGAGAAAAAAAAAAAAAGAAAACCACAGAATACAAGTCTAACCACTACTGCAGAAAAGAGAACTTTCCTGGAAAGGCTCTAACCTAACAACCTAACCTGGCCTGGCCTGCTCACAGAACAAAGGATTGAACAATACCAAAGGAGAGCTAGCTGTGTACCGGCCCCTCCCCGCCCGGAGGCAGAGAGGCAGGCTTGGGACAGCCAGAGCCGGAAAGTAAGGGGCTGCTACAGTCTCAACCCCAGAGATACATCTTCTGCCAGGAGGGTCACAGCCTGAGATCAGCTCTCTAGAGGAGACACATGCGGTGCACTCAGGAAACCAGGTGGCCGGGACTGGGGAGGTGATTAAGACACTTACCTGGGACAGTATGCTTGACAAGCACTTAGTCATCTGAGCTGCTTAGATCTGGGAAGGGCGCAAAACACACACCCAACCCACAGAGACTGAGCCAGAACTGTGTCTGAGTGTCTCCTGTGGAGATACAGGTACTTTTTGAAGGTCATCATTATCTTCATTACCTCCACCATAGTTTGGCCTCAGGTCAAGCAACAGGGAGGGAACACAGCGCCTTCCTGCTGCTCTCCCATCAGGAAGAGCAGTGGCCTGCCGCAGGGGCTCTGGGTGCAGCAGACCTGGGTAATGGCGTAAGCCCTCTTGGAGGAGGTTGCTATTAACCCCACCATAGAACCACCAGAATTTCCACAGGACTGGGGAAACCGACTCTCGGAGGGTACAAACAAAACCTTGTGCACACCAGGATCCAGGAGAAAGGAGCAGTGACCCCACAAGAAACTGACCCAGACATGCCCATGAGTGTCCAAGAATCTCTGGCGGAAGCGTGGGTTGGTGGTGACCTGCTGCTGGGTCGGAGGCACTGAGTGTAGCAGGGCATGGATGGGACCTTTGAAGGTCATCATTATCTTCATTACCTCCACCGTAGTTTGGCCTCAGGTCAAACAACAGGGAGGGAACATAGCCCTGCCCATCAACAGAAAATTGGATTAAAGATTTACTGAGCATGGCCCCGCCCACCAGTACAAGACCCAGTTTCCCCTCAGTCAGTCTCTCCCTTCAGGAAGCTTCCATAAGCCTCTTATCCTTATCCATCAGAGAGCAGACAGAATGAAAACCACAATCACAGAAAACTAACCAAACTGATCACATGGACCACAGCCTTGTCTAACTCAATGTAACTATGAGCCATGCCATGTAAGGCCACCCAAGATGGACGGGTCATGGACAGGTCACGTTTCTGACAAAACGTGGTCCACTGGAGAAGAGAATGGCAAGCCACTTCAGTATTCTTGCCTTGAGAACCCCATGAATAGTATGAAAAGGCAAAAAGGTATGACATTGAAAGATGAACTCACCAGGTTGGTAGGTGCCCAATATGCTACTGGAGAAAGAATGGAGAAATAACTCCAGAAAGAATGAAGAGATGGAACCAAGGCAAAAACAACACCTAGTTGTGGATGTGACGGGTGATGAAAGTAAAGTCCAATGCTGTAAAGAGCAATATTGCATAGGAACCTGGAATGTTAGGTCCATGTATCAAGGCAAATTGGAAGTGGTCAAACAGGAGATGGCAGAGTGAACATTGACATTTTAGGAATCAATGTACTAAAATGGGATGGAATGGGTGAATTTAATTCAGATGACCATTATTTATATCTATTATTGTGGGCAAGAATCCCTTAGAAGAAATGGAGTAGCCATCATAGTCAACAAAAGAGTTGAAAATACAGTACTTGGATGCAATCTCAAAAACGGTAGAATGATCTCTGTTCATTTCCAAGGCAAACCATTCAATATCACAGTAATCCAAGTCTATGCCCCAACCAGTAATGCCGAAAAAAACTGAAGTTGAACGGTTCTGTGAAGACCTACAAGATCTTCCTAGAACTAACACCCAAAAAAGATGTCCTTCTCATCATAGGGGACTGGAATGCAAAAGTAGGAAGTCAAGAAACACTTGGAGTAACAAGAAAATTTGGCCTTGGAGTACAGAATGAAGCAGGGCAAAGGCTAATAGAGTTCTGCCAAGAGAACGCACTGGTCATAGCAAACACCCTCTTCCCAAACACAAGAGAAGACTCTACACATGAACATCACCAGATGGTCAATACTGAAATCAGATTGATTATATTCTTTGCAGCCAAAGATGGAGAAGCTCTATACAGTTAGTAGAAACAAGACCAGACCAGGAGACTCTACACATGGACATCACCAGATGGTCAACACCGAAATCAGATTGATTATATTCTTTGCAGCCAAAGATGTAGAAGCTCTATACAGTCAGCAAAAACAAGACAAGGAGCCAACTGTGACTCAGATCATGAACTCCTTATTGCCAAATTCAGACTTAAATTGAAGAAAGTAGGGAAAACCACTAGACCATACAGGTATGACCTAAATCAAATCCCTTATGATTATACAGTGGAAGTAAGAAATAGATTTAAGGGCCTAGATCTGATAGATACAGTGCCTGATGAACTATGGAATGAGGTTCGAGACATTGTACAGGAGACAGGGATCAAGACCATCCCCATGGAAAAGAAATGCAAAAAAGGCAAAATGGCTGTCTGGGGAGGCCTTACAAATAGCCGTGAAAAGAAGAGAAGGGAAAAGCAAAGGAGAAAAGGAAAGATATAAGCATCTGAATGCAGAGTTCCAAAGAATAGCAAGAAGAGATAAGAAAGCCTTCTTCAGCGATCAATGCAAAGAAATAGAGGAAAACAACAGAATGGGAAAGACTAGAGATCTCTTCAAGAAAATTAGAGATACCAAGGGAACATTTCATGCAAAGATGGGCACAATAAAGGACAGAAATGGTATGGACCTAACAGAAGCAGAAGATATTAAGAAGAGATGGCAAGAATACACAGAAGAACTGTACAAAAAAGATCTTCACGACCCAGATAATCAGGATGGTGTGATCACTGACCTAGAGCCAGACATCCTGGAATGTGAAGTCAAGTGGGCCTTAGAAAGCATCACTATGAAAAAAAAAAAAAAAAAAAAAGCATCACTACGAACAAAGTTAGTGGAGGTGATGGAATTTCAGTTGAGTTATTTCAAATCCTGAAAGATGATGCTGTGAAAGTGCTGTACTCAATATGCCAGCAAATTTGGAAAACTCATCAGTGGCCACAGGACTGGACAAGGTCAGTTTTCATTCCAATCCCAAAGAAAGGCAATGCCAAAGAATGCTCAAACTACCGCACAATTGCACTCATCTCACACGCTAGTAAAGTAATGCTCAAAATTCTCCAAGCCAGGCTTCAGCAATATGTGAACCGTGAACTTCCTGATGTTCAAGCTGGTTTTAGAAAAGGCAGAGGAACCAGAGATCAAATTGCCAATATCCGCTGGATCATGGAAAAAGCAAGAGAGTTCCAGAAAAACATCTATTTCTGCTCTTATTGACTATGCCAAAGCCTTTGACTGTGTGGATCACAATAAACTGTGGAAAATTCTTCAAGAGATGGGAATACCAGACCACCTGATCTGCTTCTTGAGAAATCTGTATGCAGGTCAGGAAGCAACAGTTAGAACTGGACATGGAACAACAGATTTGTTCCAAATAGGAAAAGCAGTTCATCAAGGCTATATATTGTCACCCTGCTTATTTAACTTCTATGCAGAGTACATCATGAGAAATGCTGGACTGGAAGAAACACAAGCTGGAATCAAGATTGCCGGGAGAAATATCAATAACCTCAGATATGCAGATGACATCACCCTTACGGCAGAAAGTGAAGAGGAACTCAAAAGCCTCTTGATGAAAGTGAAAGTGGAGAGTGAAAAAGTTGGCTTAAAGCTCAACATTCAGAAAACGAAGATCATGGCATCCGGTCCCATCCCTTCATGGGAAGTAGATGGAGAAACAGTGGAAACAGTGTCAGACTTTATTTTTCTGGGCTCCAAAATCACTGCAGATGGTGACTGCAGCCATGAAATTAAAAGATGCTTACTCCTTGGAAGGAAAGTTATGACCAACCTAGATAGCATATTCAAAAGCAGAGACATTACTTTGCCAACAAAGGTCCGTCTAGTGAAGGCTATGGTTTTTCCAGTGGTCATGTATGGATGTGAGAGTTGGACTGTGAAGAAAGCTGAGTGCCAAAGAATTGATGCCTTTGAACTGTGGTGTTGGAGAAGACTCTTGAGAGTCCCTTGGACTGCAAGGAGATCCAACCAGTCCATTCTGAAGGAGATCAGCCCTGGGATTTCTTTGGAAGGAATGATGCTAAAGCTGAAACTCCAGTACTTTGGCCACCTCATGCGAAGAGTTGACTCATTGGAAAAGACTCTGATGCTGGGAGGGATCGGGGGCAGGAGGAGAAGGGGACGACAGAGGATGAGATGGCTGGATGGCATCACTGACTCGATGGACCTGAGTCTGAGTGAACTCCGGGAGTTGGTGATGGACAGGGAGGCCTGGCGTGCTGCGATTCATGGGGTCGCAAAGAGTCAGACATGACTGAGCGACTGAACTGAACTGTGGCTCAGATCATGAACTCCTTATTGCCAAATTCAGACTTAAATTGATGAAAGTAGGAAAAACCACTACACCATTCAGGTATGACCTAAATCAAATCCCTTATGATTATACAGTGAAAGTGAGAAATAGATTCAAGGGATTAGAACTGATAGAGTGCCTGAAGAACTATGGATGGAGGTTCATGACATTGTACAGGAGACAGTGATCAACACCATCCCCAAGAAAAATAAATGCTAAAAGGTAAAATGGTTGTCTGAAGAGGCCTTACAAATAGCTGTGAAGAGAAGAGAAGTGAAAGGCAAAGGAGAAAAGGAAAGATATACCCATTTGAATGCAGAGTTCCAAAGAATAGCAAGGAGAGATAAGAAAGCCTTCCTCAGTGATCAATGCAAAGAAATAGAGGAAAACAATAGAATGGGAAAGACTAGAGATCTCTTCAAGAAAATTAGAGACACCAAGGGAACATTTCATGCAAAGATGGGCACAATAAAGGACAGAAATGGTGTGGACCTAAAAGAAGCAGAAGATATTAAGAAGAGGTGGCAAGAATACACAGGAGAAGTATACAAAAAAGACCTTCATGACCCAGATAATCACAATGGTGTGATCACCCACCTAGAGCCAGACATTCTGGAATGGGAAGTCAAGTGGGCCTTAGGAAGCATCACTACAAAGAAAGCCAGTGGAGGTGATGGAATTCCAGTTGAGCTATTTCAAATCCTAAAAGATGATGTTGTGAAAGTGCTGCACTGAATGTGCCAGTAAATTTGGAAAACTCATCAGTAGCCACAGGACTGGACAAGGTCAATTTTCATTCCAACCCCAAAGAAAGGCAATGCCAAAGAATGTTCAAACTACCGCACAATTGCACTCATCTCACATGCTAGTAAAGTAATGCTCAAAATTCTCCAAGCCAAGCTTCAACAGTACATGAACTGTGAACTTCCAAATGTTCAAGCTGGATTTAGAAAAGGTAGAGGAACCAGAGATCAAATTGCCAACATCCATTGGATCATCGAAAAAGCAAGAGAGTTCCAGAAAAACATCTATTTCTGCTTTATTGACTATGCCAAAGCCTTTGACTGTGTGGATCACAACAAACTGTGGAAAAGTCCTTAAGAGATGGGAATACTAGACCACCTGACCTACCTTTTGAGAAATCTGTATGCAGGTCAGGAAGCAACGGTTAGAACTGGACATGGAACAATAGACTTGTTCCAAATCGGGAAAGGAGTACATCAAGGCTGTATATTGTCACCCTGCTTATTTAACTTATATGCAGAGTACATCATGAGACACTTTGGGCTGGATGAAGCACAAACTGGAATAAAGATTGCTGACAGAACTATCAGTAACCTCAGATAATGCAGAATACACCACCGTTAATGGCAGAAAGCCAAGAAGAACTAAAGAGCCTCTTGATGAAAGTGAAAGAGGAGAGTGAAAAAGTTGGTTTAAAACTCGACATTCAGAAAACTAGGATCATGGCATCTGGTCCCATCACTTCATGACAAATAGATGGGGGAACAATGGAAACAGTGACAGACTTTATTTTGGGGGGCTCCAAAATCACTGCAGATGGTGACTGCAGCCATTAAAAGATGCTTGCTCCTTGGAAGAAATGCTTTGACCAACCTAGACAGCATATTAAAAAGCAGAGACATTACTTTGCCAACAAAGGTCCATCTAGTCAAAGCTATGAGTTTTCCAGTGGTCATGTATGAATGTGAGAGTTGGACTATAAAGAAAGCTGAGCACCGAAGAATTGATGCTTTTGAACTGTGGTGTTTTGTTGGAGAAGACTCTTGAGAGTCCCTAGGACTGCAAGGAGATCCAACCAGTCCATCCTAAAGGAAATCAGTCCTGAATATTCATTGGAAGGACTGATGCTGAAGCTGAAACTCCAGTACCTTGGCCACCTGATGCCAAGAACTGACTCATTTGAAAAGTCCGTGATGCTGGGAAAGACTGAAGGCAGGAGGAGAAGGGGACAACAGAGGATGAGATGATTGGGTGGCATCACTGACTCAATGGACATGAGTTTGAGTAAATTCTGGCAGTTTGTGATGGACAGGGTGGCCTGGTTTGAACTGAGGTGAGTGTTTGAACTGAACTGAAATGAGTACTGTTCATGTTCCCATTTTATTGATGAGATGGGTGTGGAGTGGTTAAACAACTTTTTAAAAGTTTCATGGCAGATTCAGACTTTAGACACAGACAATCTGATTCTGTAGAGTACTAATTCTTGACTGTAGCTCTGTACTGCCTCTCAGCAAAACAATGGATTGACCCCATGAACTGAAGAAAGTTAGCTCTCTTTCTCTCTGGTCATGACTGGATACAGGGGCTCACACAGTGCTAAACAGACCCGGACTGTCGCCATGCCAGAGTTACCAACACCTCTTCTCTCCCGGGTTCTGACAAAAGTTCTGGAACTCAATCTGATTGGCTTGACTTGGGTCACTTGCCTGTCCTTGGGCCCGGTGGGCAAAAAGGTTAAACTAACACACCGACTGGTCAGGCCTGACTATGTGTCCACTTTTGGTCCTGGGGTACCTCCAGGCTGAGAGCGCAGGCGGAGCAGTTCCTTGATGGCTGCTTCCAAAGCCACGGGACTAGATGTTGGAGAGGCCACGCTGCAGGTTCCAGGTGGAGCATGTCAGAGGATGTGATGGGGAACATATTTATGACCCTGGAAACACCTGCTGAATTGTTTTTTTTTCAGGATTTTAGTAGTTTATTATGTCTTCTATGAAGCCTTCAGTTATGTGTCTTAGTAAAATTTCATAATTTCCATTCTAGTGGCTGTGTATATTTTTAGCATTCTTAACTAATCTTTATTTAGTTGCTACCGTGAATGAAATCTTATCTATTTATTTTTTGGCTATGCTGGCTCTTTGTTAGTGTGCGGGCTTTTCTCTAGTTGTGAGTTGGGGCTACTCTCTAGTTGTGGTATGCGGGCTTCTCGTTGCAGTGGTTTCTCTTGTCGTGGAGTATGGGCTCTAGGGTTCTCGAGTTCAGTAGTTGGGGTGTGTGGGCTTGATTGTAGTGGTGCTTGGGCATGTGAGATCTTCCTGGACCCAGGGATTGAACCAGTGTCTTCTGCATTGGAAGGCAGATTCTTTACCACTGAGCCACCAGGGAAGCCCAGGATGAAATTTAATTTGAAAGTTTTTTTCTGTAACATAGGAACACCCTTGATTTTTTTATTTAATTTTTGTCTTATCTCCTGCTCTGTGGCTGGACTCAATAATTCTGATGTTTCATTTGGTTTATTTGGGGTTTTTTGGTATATGTGATCATGTCATCTATATATATCTTCTCCCTTCCAGTAGTTATATATCTTGTTGCATTGAGCATAGGTTTTACTTTTACTTTTTGGCCACGCCACATGGCTTGTCAAATCTTCTCTGACCAGGGACTGAACCCAGTACGTGGCAGTGAAAGCCCAGAAATCCTAACCACCAGACCACCAGGGAACTCTCTGTCTATCAGCATAGATTTTAATATATAAAACAATGAGCTTTAAGAATGAGCATCTTTTTTTTTTTTTTTTTTAAGAATGAGCATCTTTGTTTTGGTCCTCATATTAATGAGAATTCTTTGGATGTATTACTGTTGATTATTAGTTTTAATAAATTAGTTTTATTTTGTATGTGATGCATACTTATGGCAAAAAATACAAACATTTCTGAATGCCATAAGTTCACTTTTCCAAAGGTCATGCTTCTGTCTTCCAACTCCATCCCAGTCCCAGGTAGAACAACTATTAACTGTTTCTTGTATCTGGGCAGAAAACCACAAGTAGATACACATACACAAACATACAGGGAAAATACACCTTTCTAGGCCCTTATATATACCCTTAATTCCCTCAATAGCATACTTGTTAGTTACAATATTGGTTCTCGGTTTGAAAGAATAAGCCTACAGTTCCAAAGCATGACATGTTATACCTGATTCTTCATTCTGGGCAAGTGTGTCACTCACAGAAAGGCCTTGCATGGTTTACAGCCTTTCTTTCTCCAGAAGAGTCATTATCTCCCCCTGGCCTGTTGGGGATATCACCCTCAAAGTAAGCTCGAGGTTGCAGCTGGTGTCCGTGGGTTGGCTGCAGAAGAGCTGTCCAGGGAAAGAAAGCAGGAAGAGTTCAGGGGTAATAACATTTGCACATGGATGCTGCCATGATGTCTTGCCCTCAGCTCTTCAGTCAACATGCTGCTCTTGGACTAGATTGGTGTTTTTATGTGGAGAGTAACAACTGCTTTTTTTCTTCTTTCAACAAATATGTACAGAAAGATTGCTGTGTGCCAGGCATTGAGAATGTGACTGGGAGCAAAACAAAAGACCCCATCCACATTCAGCTTAACTCCTAGGTAGGGAAACAGACAAAAAATAAATGGCCCATACAAACATAATGTCAGGTAGTGAGAGGCACTATGAAGAAAAAGAATGAAGAAGAAAGACCTCTCTGAGGATGAAACACTGAGCAATGTCTGTCTGAGAGATAGAAGGATGCTCCAGGTAGGATAGTGGTTCATTTGCAAATAGGGTCAGAGTGGGCCTCCTTCAAAGGACACTTGACATTGTCTAAAAGTCCAGTGCGTAGGACTTGGTGCTTTCACTGCTGGGCCCTGGGTTTGATCCGTGGTTGGGGAATTAAGGTTCCACAATGTGGAATTTTGCATGGTACAGCCAAAAAAATAAATAACCAACTCTGGAGGGTTTTTTGTTTGCTTTTGTTTTTTTTAGGAATATCGTTCTTGGAAATAGGACTAGACTTCCCAACCTCCCTTAGCTAGGAGTGGTCACTTGAGTAAGTTCTGATTCATGAAGATGTAACTGGAGGTTTTGGAGGAGACTGTGAGGAAGTTTCCTTAGAGGGAAAAAGGGTGCTCCCTTTTCCTTGCTCCCCCCAGTTTTTTACTGTCTAGAATGCAGGAAAAATGGCTGAAGGTCATTTAATTATTTAGAACTGTGAGGTTATATAAGTATGTAAGTCTTGTGTGAGGATGAAGAGCAGAAAGATGGGAACTGGGCTCCCTGTGATACCCAGGAACCTCATCCTAGCTCTGGACTGCCAAACCCTAGATTTATTTTCACCTTTGTTGTTCACATGGCTAAGTTGTGTTGGACTCTCTGCAGCCCAATGGAGTGCAGCACACCAGGCTTCTCTGTCCTCCACTATCTCTGGGAGTTTGCTCAAATTCATGTCCATTGAATCAGTGTTGCTATTTAACCATCTCTTCCTCTTTTGCCCGCTTCTCCTCCTGCCCTCAGTCTTGCCCAGCATCAGGGTCTTTTCCAGTGAGTTTGTTCTTCGCATCTTGTGGTCAAAGTATTGGAGCTTTGGCTTCAGCAACAGTCCTTCCAATGAATATTCAGGGCTGATTTCCTTTAAGATTGGCTGGTTTGATCTCCTTGCTGATTTTCATCATAGAAAGAAGTAAACATGGATCTTATGTAAGCCACTGCATTTGTTGTTGTTGTGTGTAGATAAATCCTAATTGAAAGGAAGCAGGAAGATCGGGTAAGAGGCTTTTACAGTAATCCAAGCAGGAGATGACTGTAGCTTGGAATAGAATGGTAGCAGAGGGGGTGACTAGAAGCAGTTTACTCTTTTTTAGTGTGGTAAACTATACATAGCATAAATGTTGCCATCTTAACAGTTTTGAAGCATACAGTGGCATTAAGTACATTAATATTTTTTGCGGCCATCGACCACTGTCCACCTCCAAAACTTCATCTTCCCAAGCTGAATCTCTGCCCACTGAGCAATAACTGCCCCTCCTTCGTCTACCGTAATTGACATGGACTTAGTTCCTGTCACTGGCCTTTCACTGTTTCATGTCCTGGATGATAGTTTATAATTATACTTATTAGTTATATAAAGATGTATAGTAGTGTAGCTAAAATATAAAACTTCCTATGTGTGTTGCATGGTAATAAATTTTGATATATTTTATTTTGGAAAGCAGACTGTAAAACAACATATGAAAGTGAAAGTTGCTCAGTTGTGTCCGACCCTTTGCGACCCAATGGACTATACAGTCCATGGAATTCTCCAGGTCAGAATACTGGAGTGGGTAGCCTTTCCCTTGTCTGGGGATCTTCCCAAACCAAGGATTGAACCCAGGACTCCCGCATTGCAGGGGGATTCTTTACCAGCTCAGCCACCGGAAAAACCCAAGAATACTGGAATGGGTAGCCTATCCCTTCTCCAGCAGATCTTCCCAATCCCAGGAATTGAACTGGGGTTTCCTGCATTGCAGGCAGATTCTTTACCAACTAGCTATCAGGGAAACCCCAAAACAACATATAAAATGATCTAATTTGGAAAAAAAAGAAAGTTTCAAATGTAGGCTGTTTTATAGGCTGTTTTGCAACAGCAAAACATGTAATCAGTGGTTATATCTATTTAGTAATATCTGACACTGTTTCTTTATTGAGCTGATCTTTTCCTCTTAATTTATTTGCAGTGAATATGTATTACTGGTATAAAAGTTTCTGTGAATCACAGTGCTTGAAGCAGTTTAGAAACTATGTCTAATGATATTGTTACCAGCAGTAAAGCAGCGTGTCAGGGGCAGAATGTAATCTTGTCTGAATGATTAACATTTGCTGTTGGCTCATCCATCCTTGGGCATGTGTTAGCTTTCTCTCCTCCCTAGTTCTTTCTCCTGTACATAGCATGGCAGCTTCTTTGTGCTCTGGGTTGATACCAACTGCAAAGAGATTATTGTTTTGTTAATTGCTTTAAAAAACAAAAAGTTTAAATACTCACTGTTAATCAGTTTTTAGGTCAGACTATACATCTTAGTTTCAGTGAGCTTGGTTTTTACATTTTCATACTGTAATTTAATCTCCATTAAGTACTTTCCATAGTCCAGGCATGGTCTGCTGCATTCTCTATTTCTCTGGAGACACATTTAGGTTCTTATATCACATTCCGGTCTGTTGGTTAGGTCATTATGTAATAACTGTGGAATTATCATAAGGACAAAAGATTGAGAACACTTGGAACCAACTGTAATGTTTAAGGTACAAGTAAGTTTTGAAGAGAAAGAAATGATTGAATGACCTAGGAATTTCTAATAAAAGCCGCCAATCCGGATTGACTTCATTTCATTCATTCTTGACTTTTAAACTGATGAGAAATAAATACCAGAACCCAAATGTTTGACACTATGGCATATGCAGCATTTCTACTTGTTCTTCACTTTGCAGGGATATGAGAAAGACGATTTGTTCAGTGAGTTTGAGTAGAAAATGAATTTAGACATTGTGTATATCGATGTGAAGATCACAGGGTGTGTCACAGATGGGGTGGACTTGGGCAGTCTGTAATTTCAACATGTGGGGCTATAGTAAGGGCTGAGTAAGGCCATGGCCCTGGAAGAGGAGTAACTAAAAATTTGAAAATATTCTAGGAAGGTAGAATTGACTTTGGTGGTGTAGAAGGGGTGGTCTTTTGGGGGCTCAAAACAGGGTGACCTAAAACTAAAATCTGTTTTAATTAATAAAATAGAAAGATCACTGAAAAGAAAAGGTTTCCTGGTTTTATCCATAAAGATAACCCCCTATATAGGTCCATTTATAGAGACATGGGAAAGTGAACATGTACCTTTTTCTTCTGTCATCAGCAATTCCCAGAAAATAAGGTTTTATTTCAGTAGATGCTCAATGGCTGTTTACAATCCAGAATGCTTCATGGATATTTGGAAGCAGTAGTGGCAAGGTCACTTATTGTCTATATTCAGGAGTTGGGCTTTTATGAGGAATTTAAGTCATACCAAAATATTCCTCTCTCTCTCTCTCTCTCTTTTCTTCCTTCTTTTTTTAAAGCTGTGCTGCTGCATGATGTGTGGCATCTTAGTTCCCCAACCAGGGATCAAACCCACACTTCCTGCAGTGGAAGTAGAGAGTCCCAACCACTAGACTGCCAGGGAAGTCCCCAAGATGTTTCTCTTAATGCAACTCTGATAATAGCCTTATATTGCCCCCAATTCCATCCAGTTGGGATGCCTTGAGATGAATGTGTGTGTGTGTGTGTGTGTGTGTGTGTGTGTGTTTTAATTCAGATGCCAAGGGTAAGATTAAGTCTGATTGCTTTCTTCATAATTTTTGAATGAGACTGATGGGCTGAAGGCCCAAATAGATGTTTTGGGGCTTGGAATTCCTTAAGAGGTAAGAGAAGTTGTTCCTTTTCCCAAGCTCCATGTGCCCTCTCCCATTTTATTGCTGTTTGCAGCCAGTCTTAGCTGTTGTCTGCTAGGCAAATCATGAACTTCAAGACTCACGCCACCCCAAAGTGCCAGAGGCACTTGTAAAATTTGTTGCAGTCCCTTTCCCACTATCAGAGAAGACTGAGCCATGCCTCTCAGTCTTTGTTCATCAGGGTTCCTGCACAGCGGTCCCCTCCCCTTCGTGATATCCTTAGCTACTGTTGTGACTACCTCCTGGATCTTGTCATATGAAAATAGCACAGTCTGGTGGTTAGAACAGTTTTTGGAGTTAGACTCAGTGTCAGATCTCTACTGCACCACTTATTACCTGCTTGACATTGGAGCAAGGTTCTTTCTCTCTCTCAGCCTCGGTATAGTTATCTGTAAAATGGATGAATTGCTCTCACCCCACAGCTTTGCTTCACTTCATTTAAAGTTCTTGGTATGGGTTAAACATTCAGTAAATGGTAGCTCTTGATTGACATGGACTTCTGGAGCTCCAGTGACTTTTAATCTCACTGACCACTCATTTGTCCTTCAGCTTGCTACACATGTTCTGCATCTTCATGGGATCCCATAATCCAGAAAATGGTCTCCTTGTGGAAGAGAAAGTTGAGACCCCCCCTTGTCCGGTGGTTAAGACTCTGCACTTCCAATGCAGGGGCCATGGGTTCAGTTCCTGGTCGGGGAACTAAATTCCCACATGCTGCTCTGCCAATATATAAGTAAATAGATGCAACTTTAAAAATAAAATTAAAGAGAAAGTAACTGTCCTAGGCCCTTGGGTCACATGCTTTCAGATTCATAACTTTAGAGTCTCTATTGCTTTCCAGGTTTCTCAGGAAGACCCCAAGGACTGGCACATCCCTGGGTCAGGGAGGATGGAGCCTGTGACAGGAAGGAAACTGGGCTAAGACAGGAGATATTGTAGAGAAAAGGTGGGCAGAGGCAGGCTGGAGGTTGAGCTCTGTCCTCCCTCCAGAGAATACACTTGTTACTTAGGTACACTTGTAGAATACATATTCTTTAGATAGCTTTTCCAAGATCCAGGGTAACCGTCGTTTTGATTGGCTTTTTAGTGAATTGTTTACAACACAAATATTTTATTACAACCATAATTTGGGCTCCATACCTCATAAGTAGGGGGAGGGAGATGCTGAGGTCTTGTTTTTGCCACTTCTTATACATAAGGAAGAAATTTAAGTTAGACCTCTCATCCAGGGTCAAGCATGTGAGAAGTGGTGGTGGCAACACTCCGAATGTCCCCCTTCTAAAACTGACCACCATCTCTCCCCATTCACTCCTGCAGCAGCGACGTCCTCTTTCCACCATTCTGCCCTCAACAGCAAGAGGACCCTCCCCAGCCCCCAGCTTGCCATCAGCAGCATTATCAGAGTGTCCTCTTCTGGGCCCAGGACGCTCAGGCCTTCAGAGGCCGTTCTAGAACTTCCCTTCAGAAGGGATGGATGGAGTACTCCCACTGTTCCTGTGCTCTTGTCCTCAGAGAGCCTTTTCCTTCCCACCTTGCCCCTCAGTGTTCCTTCTCCAGTAGCCCCTGCCTTTGCGCATCTACTTACTGTCCTCCACCGTTAGAAGGTAACCCTCAGAAGGACAGTGACTTGTTCACTGTATTTCTTGTAGTATCCTCTAGCTTTTTTTGTGCTTTGTACATACCACACACTTACATATTACACATTTGTTGAAAGAATGAATGACTCAGTTGTATCTGTCAGAAGCTGAAAGAATGTGAGCCCAGAGCGGATGGCACAGGGCACGTCACTGCTCCCTCCTCCCCTCTCAGCTGCAGCCTGCCAAGAGGCCAAGGAAGGAGGAGGAGGAAGAGTTTGTGTGCCTGGGGACTCGGATTCAGGCCTCCTCTGGGTTTGCTCTGTGTGGAGTTTCAGAACACCGCGTCATTCTGGCCTGAGCCGGTTAAGGGTGAGCGTCTGCCATGGGTCTGGTTTCAGTGTTGCCGGCACACAGCTGTCTCCAGGCGTGTAGATCTTGTTGAGGGCAAGGTGCACGCTGGCTAAGGGCATAGACACTTGAGTCAAGTGAGCCCTCTGCCAAATTCAGTTTGTGTCCCCTCAAAAAAGTTTCATAACCTTTCTGTGCCTTAGTCTTATTGTTTGTGAAATGGGAATGACCTCACATGGTTGTTCCTAGGATTGAATGACAGCATCCATGCGAAATCTTTAGCGCAAGTGAGGTGCATGCTGAGTGTTCAAGCTGGCTGATACTGTGTACAGTGCTAATTAAATCCTGTTTTTTCTGTTTGTGTCACAAGTTCCAGGTTGCTAGGTCTGTTTACTCTGCGTGGCTCACTCTGCCCATCTCTGATGAGAAAGAGCTTTGAGGGAGTAAGTGGAAACCCAGGAGGTTTGGGTGGGAATTCAGCCTGTTTTTCTGATTGTTCCCTGTAGACAGAGGATGCTATGATGTGAGATGTCTGTGTTTGTTTTAGTTTTGTCCTGGTGATTTCCACAGGGGAAAATAATTCAGAGGGAGTAAGTGTCACCACTGGGAACTTGCCTGACTCTCTTTCTCCAGGAGGAAGAACTCTGCCTCGTGCGGGTAGGAAAGGGCAGCATCTGAACTGTGCGCTGGGAGGTGAGAGCTCCAAGGAGGGGCCTTATTTCTGCCCGCCTCACAGGACAGTACCAGGCCAAAGTGTGGGCACTGGGGTTGAGTTGTAGTTGCTTGTAACCGCAGTGGGAACCGTCACCATGCCCCCGGGCAGTGCCCAATGCTGGTGACTGGTGGGCCCACTTTGCTGTCCTCCAGTGGGATAAATTACAAACTCAGTAAGTAATTTTTTGTTAGTAAACCACTCTATAGGCCGATGAAATATGAAATACTTTCCATTAAAAATGTTTTGCGGGACTTCCCTGGCAGCCTTGTGGTTTAATACTCTGTGCTTCCAATGCAAGGGTCATAGGTTCAGTCCCTGGTTGGGAAACTAAGATCCCACATGCCACATGGCATGGCCAATTTTTTGAATGTTATTAGGCATGTAAAAAAGTTACAATAAAGTTTTGTTGTTATTGTCAAATTTGGTATGGATAAAACTGTAAAAGATTAGGGAAAATGTCAGTAATCTGAAAAGTGTCTGTTCAAGTTGCTTTGCAAGTAGCAAATTCTTATCTCCTTTAAAGAAAAAAGAAATAGGAAATTGTAGAGAATACCTTGTAGCTGCAGTTAACACAAGAAAGCAAACAGAGAACAACAAACAGTACGGAGAATAGCTTTTGCCAGTGCCAGAGGTTGGCAGATAAAGGCACATTTGTATCTTTTGGTGGTGGTATGTTGTAGGAGAAGGCAGTGGCACCCCACTCCAGTACTCTTGCCTGGAAAATCCCATGGATGGAGGAACCTGATAGGCTGCAGTCCATGGGGTCGCTAAGAGTCAGACACAACTGAGTGACTTCACTTTGACTTTTCACTTTCATGCACTGGAGAAGGAAATGGCAACCCACTCCAGTGTTCTTGCCTGGAGAATCCCAGGGACGGGGCAGCCTGGTGGGCTGCCGTGTCTGGGGTCACGCAGAGTCGGACACGACTGAAGCGACTTAGCAGCAGCAGCAGCAGCATGTTGTATGTTTTTAGTACACATATTTTTATAATTATATATTAATAGTATACATTAACATAGCATTATGTATTTAGTAGCTTATAAAGTAAATTTTCTGCTTTAATGGACTATTGTATTAATCAATCAGCTATACTAATATGTATTAGGCAAGTGGTTTTCTCCTGATCTGACACATGGATGTACCAGTATGTTTTGTTAACTCTGAGAAGACAGGTCTGTCAGCTTTGTTTCATAAGACTGGAAATATGACATACAGCTATGGTAATAACTATGTAATTACTATGTTAATAACACTGTTACTAAAACAACCTGTATCTTTGGATTCCATTTCCAATGGAATATGTTCTTATAGTCAAACTGACCGTTCAGGTTTCTAATCATCTGGCTTTTCTTCTGCCTTCTGAATACTGTGTGGAGAGAACTGGAATTGTGGCTTGCTGTGATTCCACTGGAGCTCACAGACAGTCAGGGTTGGTGTGAACAAGAATCCAGATGAGGAGAGTAGAGGACGGGAGTGAGGGAGGCGAGGTGGGAAGTGGGGAGGTCCATTCAAACTTTGAGGCTGGTAACTTGGTTATAATGTTTTGACTTCTAGGCACCGGACCACCCAGGTCCAAATGTGAGAACAAAGGCAGATCCTTCTAAATAAAGCATGGTGACTTTGTAACTTCCGTGTGATTTCAGAATTCCAGTTAATTGTTACCTCTACTCAAATTGATAGTTGAGAAGTTATTGCAGTAATGCAGTAGCAACCCACAACCTGAAAGTCCCTGACTCTCTTGTCTTCACAGGTGTTGGGACGATGCTTCTTGACAGTGGTGCAGGTCCATTTCCAGTTTTTGACCCAGGCGTTACAGAAGGTACAGCCCGTGGCTCACTCTTGCTTTACTGAAGTTGTTGTGCCAGAAAAAAAGAACAGCAGCAGTGGCGGCGGCTTATCTGGCACGGGCCACACATCCGAACTGGAGGAAGCTGTGCGGTCCTGGCGAGGGGCTGCTGAGGTAATCCTGACTCCCGGGAGATGAGTGCCCTTTGTTCACATAGGAGAGGCTCCAGAGGGCCTTTGCCTGTTGGTTCTTTAAAAGGGCCTTTTTATTTAGAAGTGTGAGTTTTCAACTGCTGTCATTAGATTGTTGATTCATTTAACCGTGAATGCCTTTGTAAGTGCTCACTCTACACCAGGCATGCACCAGGTACTGGCAAGACAGCCTCTACTCACAGCCTCCTAGGAGAAAGGGCTTTACAAAAGCAGGGTTGAGGAGAGGCCTTTGACAAGAAGTGCAGCAAAGTTTCTAGGAAAGGGACCAGGGCGAAGAGGCTGGAGGGCAAGTGGAGTAAGCAGTCAGCTAGGTAGCTAGGTGGGGATGTAGTCAGCAATGACACTTCTTGTTGGTATTTTAATACTCCTTTGTTTCTGAGGCCGGAAGAAAAGCCTTGCAAGTCAGCATTTTAACTAGAATTTACTGTTCCATTTCACAGAGTAAAAGAGAATTTATATTATAATATTTAGTTTGACTCATAACCTCAATTAAATTGGCAAACTATTTGATTTTGTTTTAGAAATCTCTAATCAAATTTGTAAACATCTTTCAACATTTTAACATTATATGTTCTGTTGTTTACTTAGTTCAGTATTATGATGTTCCGTTGCATTGTTATTTATTCTCAATTTCTTTTCGCTGTGTTGGTCCCTTTCATTTTAAAGATTCTCCTCTGCTTTCTTGGTGTTTATCGGAGCAGCCTTGCAGTGCTAACTGGGGGCTGAGTGCAGGAGTGGTACCTGCTGACTTCATTGCAGGTGGCTGGGCAGTGGGGTCCACACCTTTGTATTCTCACCCTACGGCCCTCTGTGCCCTCCTGGCTGCAGTCTCCTGATCACGCTGCTCACACTCTACACCCTTTGTACCTGACTCAAGGTCTTCTCTACCCAACCTGTGGGTATCATTCATGCTGAGAGCCCAGCCCAAGTGAGCAGCCTTCTGGTGCTCCTGTGACCTGGCCTTGACCTTTTCCTTCACCCACTTCTGTCTGCCCTGGCTTTCTGCCTTCCTTACTTTGCTTTCAACCAGTGACCCTGCCCCCTACACATTGAGAAAACAGAATGTACCTAGCAGCAGCCCCTCTTCTCCATTTCCACCCAGATGACACACCTCTCCCATTCAGACCCTCTCCTGTTCCTTCCTCTTGGTTCCAGCAGAGGAGGCGCCCTCCCGGCCTGTGCAGAGTCTGCCTCTCTCCACCCTGCCCCCGCCCTCAGGGCTTCTGTGCTGGGACCCTAGGTTTTGTCTCCCACCTCCTCAGCATGTTCCCACCAGTACACAAATAGGCTTACAAATAAATATCCTCCATGCTCTGCCCTGTTTCTCTGCTCTTTTCATAGCCAGCTTCTTGGAAGAATTGTTTGCCTCACCTTTGATTCACGCTAAAAAAAATTACTATTATCAGATATTTCAAGCATATAGGAAATGTCACATACATAACCATCTATCTTCCTTTTAGCTTTGTCAAGTGAATCTTCACTTTTTGCCACACTTGCTTCATACTTTTTATTTTTAACAGAAAATGCAGTTGAGTTCCCTTTATACTTCTCCACTGTCTTATTCATATTCCTTTCTCTCTAGAGATAACCTCTTTTGATTTTGGAGTGTGACTCCTATGCATATTTTTATAGTTTTATTCTGTATGTATGTATCCATATGTGTATTGTTTTGCACAATATGAAGCTTTATATATAACGGGCATCATTCAGCTCACTAAAATCTGGCTTCCACTTCTCCACCAGAACATGCCTTGTCTTGTCAAGGTCACTGGTGCCTTCGGTGTTGCCAGAAACATTGGCAGAAATCCAAGGATCCCATTGACTCCATTTAGCAGCTCACAGCGACTTGGGCCCTGGAAATCCTCTCTCCTTATGAAGAACCAGCTGCTCTTAGTTACCCTCTTACCTCCTAGGATAGCCTCCCCAACCACTTTGCTATCTTCTCTTCAATATAACTTATGATTGTGAGTTCCTCAAGGCTCAGGTCTACGTGTCCTTTTCCCTGAAGGGCCTCCATTTAGTCTTGGAACTTTAGAAACCGCTTGTGTGCTGGGGCCATGGAGCGTGTGTGCCCAGTGCCCTTCTGTGTGGTCTCAGGCCCCTGTGTTCAGCTGCTGTCCTCCTCAGGTCTTCAGATGGCTCAGCCCTTGGCCTTCCCACATACACCTGTTCCTCTTCAAAGCGTCCCTACGCTAGCAAGTAGCGCCCTCTCACACTGGGTCCCTTGTGCAAGAAACCTGACATTTATCCTCCAGTTTGTCTGTCACAACTGCATCCAGTCCACACGAAAGCCCCGCAGACCCTGCCTCCAGAATACTATTGTAGACCTGTCCCTTCATTCTGTGTCCACCATCACTGACTTATTTCAGGGGATCATTACTCTCCCCTGACATCTTCAGAGGCTGGGCCTGCTTCTCCCTTTCCTGTCTTGCTGTCCCTCATCTCTCTCTCTTTCCTTAGGGTAAGGGGTAGACCTGTCCCATGACCTGCCTAGTCACACATAGTCTGGCTCCTGCCTCCCCACCAGCCGCCTCTGGTCACTCTCCCCGCTCCCTGGGTTCTAGTTCCTGTGCCTACATCTCTGCCTGTCCGCTCCACTCCCTGACCCTGCACTGCTGTTGACTGCCTCCTCCTCTTTAAATGCAGGCTAGATGATGATTTCTCAGTTTCTTGGGTGCTCCCTGTCACAGTTCTTTATTTCCCTTGGGATGTGTTTTTCCATTTTATATTTTTTAAATGTTTTATTTGCTTGCCTTTTCAACCTATGAAGCTGTCAGCTCCAAGATTATAGGGACCAGGATTGGTGCTCCACTGTCTATCCAGTGACTCCTCTTAACGTAAGACCTCCTTGTGAGGTCTTACATATTTTGACTAAATGAAGAGTTCTAGAAAGAGAGTCAAATGGTTTTAAACTGTGGGACTATTAGGGTACAGGGAGTGATTGGTCTTCATATAGAATTTGTGAAGCTTTGGAAATCTATGACATTACAGCTGCTTAATTTCCTTTAGTCTTGCAATGTTGGTAAATGTTATAACTCCATTAACCTAGAAGAACAAAAATTAACTGTTTAAAAATGTTATTTGTTGCACAAGTATTATTGCAATAAAAATAGATGTTGAAAAAATTGAAAGACAGTTCATCCTGAATCCTTCCTTACATCTAATAAGTCGAATATATATTTTTCTATATTCTCTAGTCCTGATCCATATGTATAGATAACTAGCATTTCATCACAAGACACAGATGAGTCTTCTGTTTTTCTGTCTTATGTCCTTATGTCTTCTTGTTTTTCTGTCTTATATATTTATTCTTGTTGTTTAGTTGCTAAGTCATGTCCAGCCCTTTGTGACTCCATGACTGTAGCCCACCAGGCTTGTCTGTCCATGGAATTTCCCAGTCAAGAATACTGCAGTGGATTGCCATTTCCTTCTCTAGGGGATCTTCCCAACCCAGGAACTGAACCTGTGTCTCCTGCTTAGTAAAGGCAGATTCTTTACCACTGAGCCACCTGGGAGGTTCAATGTACTCTTCATAAACATATATTTAATGACTAAACAATAAGTATTTCATTTTTCTGTGAGGATTTCAAAAGTTCTGTTTTTCCTTTAATGTTACAATGTAGTTTTTTTCCTACTGGTGAGGTTTATTTACTTTGGTGTATAGGACCACTCAACCAAATAGATATATTTTTTAATTTTGGAAACTTCAAGGGCCAATATACTATGATATCTATCTTTTTAAAGCAGAGAAACTTAAAATGTGATTAATATAACAGGTAGGTAAGTCTTTTTCGTTTTTTTTTTTTTTTTTTTTTATTGTGCCGTGAGGCTTGTGGGATCTTCGTTCCCAGACCAGGGGTTGAACCCAGGCCCTCAGCAGTGACAGTGTCAAATCCTAACCACTGGACCACCAGGGAATTCCCAGGGGTTTCTTAAATAAGGTAGTGCTATGTCAGGTTTGTTTTCTCATCAGTGCTTGGTTTAGTCTTTCAGAATTTCTGGCTGCTCTCCTTACAATAGAGATAATCCAGAATGACTAATGCTTAAATAGTTTCTTGCTTTATTTTAATGGTTTCTTTTTTTTTTTTAAATTTTGCTAGTATCTGTAACATCTTTGTTTACCTACCAGTCATTATTTCTGTTGCAGGCAACATCTAGACTGAGAGAAAGAGGCTGTGATGGCCGCCTGGCAGGAATTGAAGTTCAGCAGCTCTTCTGTTCTCAAAGTGCAGCAATTCCCGAGCACCAGCTGAAAGAACTGAACATAAAAATTGACAGTGCTCTGCAAGTACGTTTTTCAAAACTAGCACATTAATATCTGAGGAATGAAAACAAGGGGAGGAGTTAAAGTTTTGATGTTGAACCAGTTGGAAAGAGTAATAGGATAGTAGTTAGCCTCATGTCTTTTAATAATTATAGAAATTTACGATTTCTATTTTCACTGGACTTTGTCAGTTTAGAATCTACTATGTAATCTTGATTCCTAAAAACAATTTCTTTGCAGGCATATAAAATAGCTCTGGAAAGCTTAGGTCACTGTGAATACGCAATGAAAGCTGGTTTCCACCTGAATCCAAAGGCAATAGAAGCCAGTTTGCAGGTACGTTACTCTGCCTGGTGGTTCCGGTGAGCTGTGGTGTGGCAGTCACGCCGTCCGCATGAGCCAGTCGTCTTGAGAGCTGAGCCGTGGGTCACCTCTCTTGTCCTCTCTGACCATTTTCTAGGGCTGCTGCAGCGAGGCAGAGGCGCAGCAGACGGGGCGGAGGCAGACCCCGCCGCAGCCCATGCAGTGTGAGCTCCCCACTGTGCCCGTGCAGATAGGATCAAGCTTCCTGAAGGGGGTCTCCTTCAATGAGTCGGCCGCCGACAACCTGAAACTCAAGACGGTAGCTTCCCACGGGGTTCCTCCAACCCGGCTGTGAACTTGAAATTAGAGTTCTTAAGGACACCTGACGGCTTGTAAAGAATCTGGATTAAAAAGCAAAACTGAAGTGAAGACAGGAGGCATTGACCTTCCTCAGTAAACTGTTGTCTAAAAGCAGACTAGAGTGACGTTCCTCCACACACACATTTGATAGGTCTTGATTGAGCAACCGTTAGTACCAGGCTAGGAGGTTTGACAGCCCCCTAGGTTGTGATAGTAACCCAGCACGAGGGGGCCTCAGCTAGAGGATTAGGGATGTGACCCTTGAGAAGAGGACTTACTGCAGAGAAAGACCTGAAGAATATGTGTGGGGGTGAGGCTGGGGCTGTGAAACAGCCAGGAAGTAAGAGCCGTTCTAAGAGCTGAAGGCCTTCCTTAGAGCTGAAGCGGGGTGTCCTCTGGCTATCTAGTACAGTCCCTAGTAGGATTTGGATTTAATTGTCCTGAAATGAGGGCTGGGCTCTTCTAGTTTGTAAAAGTTGTCCAGGTGATTCTAACGTGTAGTCAGACCTGAGAGTGTAGAACAAGGGGAGACATGGCACTGACCAAGGCTGGAGAAGCAGCCCAGGGAGATGGAAAGCCCCCAGTTTGAGGCTGGTGCCCCACCCTGGTAGGTCACGTGATTAGGTTGGCATTTCTGAAAGATCTCCCTGGCTTCAGGATAGACTTTTGGCTGGAAGGAGAGCAGCACTGAAGGCTTTTGGCCATGGCCCCATCTGGTGATGATGGGAGGCAAGTGGAAGGATTCAGGAGCAACCTGCTGCTGCTGCTGCTGCTGCTGCTAAGTCGCTTCAGTCGTGTCCGACTCTGTGCGACCCCAGAGACGGGGCAGCCCATTAGGCTGCCCCGTCCCTGGGATTCTCCAAGCAAAAACACTGGAGTGGGTTGCCATTTCCTTCTCCAATGCATGAAAGTGAAAAGTCAAAGTGAAGGTGCTCAGTCGTGTCCGACTCCTAGCGACCCCATGGACTGCAGCTTACCAGGCTCCTCCATCCATGGGATTTTCCAGGCAAGAGTACTGGAGTGGGGTGCCATCGCCTTCTCCGCAGGAGCAACCTAGAGGTTGTAATAAGCAGGACTCCATGATTAACTGGCTATGAGGGGGGGGAAGGGAGATGAGGCCCAAGTTTCTGGCTTGGATAGCAGTTTTGGTGCTGCTTATTAAGGCTTGGCGATAGTTGTCAAAAATACATTTTTGTACATGATTTTAAGATTGCTTTTGGAATGTCCAAGTGGAGCCATCCAGCAGGCAATTGGATGTATGGGTCTAGAGCTCTGAGGTGGGATCAGGCCTGGGTCCTCACAGACAGATGGTCTCTGGAGCCAGAAGAGAGGCTGGGGGAATCCAGGAAGTGTGTGGAAGGGGTTCAAGGAAACTTTGGCATTTAAGAGAGTGGCCGTGACTATTTTATAGTCACAGGGCCATACATGAACTTCTTCAGGCATGTCCTGTATCTGCCACTGTGGACTCGCCTTATGGTACCTTGATCGGAGTACACTGTTGCTGTGAAGTCCAGCTTGTTGGGAGAGTTCTGGATCATCGGTTTGTTGTGAGAGAATGTAATGCAGGAGTAGCCAGATGGAAGAGACGCCTGGGGCAAGGCCTGGGGAAGGGACTTGGCAGCTCCCTGTTCTCTCCAGGCAGCACAGTCCCAGCACCTCCCTGTGTTCTCCAGCCCAGAAGCTCCTAGGGTAACTTTTGTAAAGAGACTTTCGCCAAGTTAATTTCATTTATGATTTTGTTCAGAGTGTATAAAATAAAAGGTTTTGAAAGTACACTATAAAAATGTTGTTTATGGTTATGCTCTTGGGACGGGCTCTCACTTCCTGGCTGTCTCACAGCCCCAGCCTCACCCCCACACTTATTCGTCAGGTCTTTCTCTACTTTAAGTCCTCTTCTCAAGGGTCACATTCCTTAATCCTCTAGCTGAGGCCCCCTTGTCCTGTGTTACTATCAGAACCTAGGAGGCTCTTATGGTTAATGTTTCAGTGAAATAAATAAGAGGAGAAATCTTGCCCTAGTAGTGAAGTAATTAGCACCGTTTGTGGAGCGTCCTGTGTGCCAGGCATGTGTCAAATGTTTCCCATGTATCCTCTTAGTTAATGCTCACCCATGAGGTGGGCACAGCCCTTTCCCCCACTTGACAGAGGAACTGGAGCCCAAGGCCGCACAGCTAGAAAGTTGCAGACTGGAATTGGAGCTTATGCTGACCACTTTTTCATCCAGAATAAGAATGAAGTTTTCTGGTATTTACTTGTATCAAATGATTTCCTTTCCTTCCTTATTCAGAGGGATTCAGAACTTCAAAATACCTTAGCCAATTTGCATCAGTAGATTGCTAAATAATGCTGTGTTTTGTGCTAAAATAGAAATCACATGTGTATTAATGCACATGTATCCATATCTAGCCAGTCACAGGTTTGAGAAAATCTTTGAAGGTAATTGATGGGAATTACTTAAGAAATCAAAATGAAGTGACTTGGGAGAAAATAAAATTCTGTTCTCTTGAGGGCTATTTTGTACTTATAAATGCATTTCTGTAAATTTTGGAACCTTGTATGGCTTTATTTTGAGGTGTGAACTCTCTTTTTATCAATCTGTAGCATACGATGTTACAGCTGATCAAGGAGGCAGGCTGCTATAATGGAATGACACCCAGGGACGACTTTCCTGTGACTGAAGTCCTAAACCAGGTGTGCCCATCCACGTGGCGGGGTGCCTGCAAGACTGCCGTGCAGCTGCTGTTTGGCCAAGCTGGACTGGTGAGTGAACACTTGTGAAGGACAGGGGAGAGTAGAGGAAGACATTTTAAGCATGTGAGCATGTGGTGTGGGCTCATGTGTGAAAACTGGATAATATAAACAGCCCTTTGGTTGCTGCAGAGTTTAGACAAGATGGGAAAGGAAGAGCATCATTAAAAGGTCTTTTTTTGTCCTTTACTAGATTGATGTTATGTATTTGCAGGGGACCTAGTTGCAAAATGGTGTCTCAGGCTTTCCAGATTTTAAGGAAACCATTACATTAGTGATGATTTGGTAGGCCCTTTCACCTGGCCTGACTCTCCAGGGCTACAGTGGGTGTCTTTCTGTTGCTCAAACACAGCAGCCTTCTTCCTGTCTCAGGTTTTGCTCTTGATGTTCCTTTTCCCTGAGAATACTCCTCTCAGATCTTCATGTGACTCTCTCTTTCTCATTTTCCTTATGTCACCTCAAACATCACCTCCTCCGATGGTATAAGTATTGCCCCATCCAGTCACTTTGTATCCCAGCTCTCTGTATATCTCCTTTTATACAATAAAAATAACAACAGCAACTCCAAACTAAGTTTGATCTCTTCACCTTTGGTGAGAATAACTTTTGCCAAATTTGGGTGGGGTCAGGAAATCAACATCTAGGTGTCTTTAATTTTTGTTTTTTTTTTTCACTATTTATTTGGTTGCACCGGGTCTTTTGTGACACTCAGGATCTTTAGTTGCTGCATGTAGGATCTGGTTCCCTGAGCAGAGCTCAGACCCGGGCCCCCTGTATTGGGATTGTGGAGTCTTAGCCACTGGACCACCAGGGATGTAACAACATCTAGGTTTTTGTCAGGCACCTTTGATCTGTGAACCTAATGTATTTATCCTATGTTCTAGCATGAAAGATTGCTTTTTGAAGTGTTGTAGATCCTCCTCCAGGGGATCTTCCTGACCCTTCGAGGAAGACATGGCAACCCACTCCAGTATTCTTGCCTGGAGAATCCCATGGACAGAGGAGCCTGGCAGGCTACAGCCCAGCGGGTCACACAGAGTCTGACACGACTAAAGCAACTTAGCACACATGCATAGCATTTTAGAGATTAAAGGAAGCTAATTAGAGATCAAGATAATTAAAGAACTGTTTCTACTCTGATTCCTACTTTATTCATAAAAGGAGCTGCTGGGAGGATGCAGTCCTTCTGTTTGGTGTGGGTGAGCGCTCCAGTGGCCCAGCTCAGGGTAGTACTTGCTTTGTAGAGGGCCAGGTGGGGCCTGTCCACAGTGTTGAGTTACATTTCCCTTAAAATCTGTTCCATAGTATAGGAACTCCTGAGAAAAAGAGTAAACTGGAGACCCCTGGAGCCCACTGCTTTGAGTAGATTGATCCATATTCCCAAAGACCATTTTAAGCAGCAGCAGCAGCAGCAGCAGCAGGGGAACCATGTCAATAAGTTCTCCAGAAAGGAGTATGTAAAATAAGGCAGGAAGACCCAAAGGTGGTTTTGAGAAAACATCAGTTAAAAAAAAATGTTCCATGTTATTCAGAATAAAAACTTCTTCCTAGTTCTCTGCTCCTTGATCCCAGGGCACCTTTGTGTGTGACTGATGAAAAACTTCAGATTATTGTTCTGGGGATGGGAGGAGAGAGGAAACACCTGCTTGTTCCAACAATGGCTATTACTTGGACAGGAAGTCTCTAAAGGACGCTGCAGACCAGCTGTGGGAACTCTCTTACAGCTGTGGAAATCGGCTCCATTAGATGCTGAATTTGGAATCCTAATAAGCAACTCTGCACAGCTTTGCCCTTCCTAAAACATTACAGATTTGTTTTTAAAGTGTTTTATGATTATTTTCTTAAATTTCTTTTAGTTATTTGAAAATACATTCATCACTTTGTTACACCCTTTGAATTACAAAGGATACTATATCATCTGTGTAATATTAAAGACTCTCCTCAGGACTTCCCTGGTAGTCCAGTGGTTGAAACTGCACTTCCAATCTAGGGGCCATGGGTTCAATCCCTGGTCAGGGAACTAAGATCCCACATGCTGCATGGCACAGCCAAAAAAACGAAAAACAAAAAGCTGAAGAAAGAAACAACTCTCTTCGAGGGAGTTCCCTGGTGGTCTAGTGGTTAATACTCCATGCTTTCGTAGCTGTGGCCCGGATTCAGTCCCTGGTTGGGGAACTGAGGCCCCACAAGTGCACAGTGTGACCAAAAACAAAACGAGAGAAAATCACTGAGAAAGGATTGGTTCTGCATTTTTCCTGAAGTAATTCTGTTCTTATTGATGGTTGAGGATAAAGTGGCCTTAACAAAAAGCCTCACCATCTTCTGGCTCATATTTGGTCATTACACGTAGGCTGCTCTAAAAGCATTGGTTTGATTTTTAATGACATTTTTACTTCTTTCAAGTGCGTCAAGTGAAAAAATACTTAGATGAAGGAAACAAAGTAATTCCTAATTAACGTATTTACAGCTTGGAAGAAGTACTAAAAATGATTGTGAAGTTCAGTACATCCTGCACCTAGAATGCAGTTTCTGTTTTTTTGAAGTATTACTGTTTTCAGTCATCTTTATTACTTGCTGTTGTCTCCATGGGATCCTGACTGGCCTGTGTGTTTCTGTGTTGCCAGATAGTTTGCTGTCTTACCAGAATAGTTCTTACCAGAGTCACTCAGCATTGATAGGCTCATGCATTTGATTTGTTTATGATCCATTTTTCTCTTTGAAAGCTGATTGTTGTTTTTGTTTCTCTCTTAGGTGGTAGTTGACACAGCACAGATTGAAAATAAAGAAGCCTATGCCCCCCAAATCAGTTTAGAAGGATCCAGAATTGTGGTTCAAGTCCCATCCACATGGTAACAGAACTCTTACACTAACACAGGCCTAAGCTTTGATTGATGTTTGCACATCTTTGAAAAGATTGCATTGCTTGTGACAAATTTGTTACTGAGTCCACAGCTTTTGAACAGAGTATATCATTTTCTCTAAGTCACCCAGCATTTCTCTGAAGCGGAGTATAAAACATAGAATTTCTTTTCCTTTGTTCCAGCAACAACCCTGCTGACCTAGAGGTCATGTCAATACATACCCAGTGTCATTGAAAATCAGGAGGCAGACTGAGCTATTTCATTTTTAATTATTTGCTTATATTTATAAACTTATAATGAAGTATTCTTAATTTATTCACACAAAAGCCCTTACAAATCAGTAAGAAATGGGCAAAGCACATAGACAGGTAAATCAGAGGAGACATGGTCAACGAAGAGATGAAGAACATGTATAACCTCACCTAACAAAGAAAGGAAGGCAAAGCGGAAAATACAATGTCATTTTGCCCATCATGTTATTAAATTGTTTTAGAATAACAGTACTAGGTTTGGTCCAGACTGTACAAAAACCGGCACAGATGTTGTTGAATAAATCACACAGCCTTTCTGGAGGACAGTTTCATTTGTCAGAAGCCTAAAATAAGGGCTGTGACCTCAGCAGTTCCACATCTAGGGATTTATCCTTGTGATGTGCCTACAGATTCAGTACAGTTTTATTAGTAAATAGGAAAAATTAAACATATATTAGAAGACTTTTGCTATTAAAATCATGGGCAGAATGAGTATTTAACTATATAGAAAATATTTGAAGTAATTAGGTAGGAAGAGATAGTAAGGAATAGTGACACTATTTGGGCCCGTGTGGACTAACGTGGTATTTGGGTAATGCATTTGAATTCTATTTAAACCATTTCTTCTTGAAATGCAAAGGGGGTCCAGTGGAGATTCTGCTTAAAGTTTTAGAATTTGTTAATATATCAAGTGTGAAAGCAAAAGTGTTAAGTCACTCAGTCATTTCCAACTGTTTGTGACCCCAGGAGCCCAGCAGGCTCCTCTGTCCATAGAATTTTTCAGGCAAGAATATTGGAGTGGGTTGCCATTCCCTTTTCCAGGGGATCTTCCTGACCCAGGTATCAAACCCGGTCTCCTGCATTGCAGACAGATTCTTCACCATCCGAATGGTTGGTGATTCACGTCATGTCCCAGAATCTCCCTTCTGTGAGTTTCTCCACAGATTTCTAAATTTGATTATTAGTTAATTTATATTCATGTCTTCATTCCTATCAAACAGTAGATTTTTTTTTTCTGGACTCAGCTTGCAGGATCGTAGTTCCCTAACCAGGGATTGAACTCGGGCCCGCAGTAGTGAGAGTGTGGAGTCCTAACCACTGAACTGGCAAGGAATTCCCCAAGCAGTAGATTAAAAGCTCACGTTTTTGTAAGAGTTTTGTGTTCTTGAAATTGTTTTCTAATTCAGGTTCTTATTGAAAAATATTAAACTTAACTAGGATTCTCATTTTAAAGAAAATATTTCCAACTCTTGGATAATTGGGTGGATATAAACAGCTAGTACTAAAATGGTTTACACTGCAGTTTACTTCTAGAACTCTCCCTTTATGATTGATTTCCTTTGTAATTCATTGCCCATCCTTGAAAGACCTCACAGACTGCTCCCTCTGCTGGCTACTTTTGGTAAAAATGGCACAGTTTTCATGTTTTTGTTTCAAGTTATAAAATATGTGCTTGTTGAGAAGAACTCAAAAAGAAGTAATTGCTTTACTCCAACTTAGAGAAAATGAAATTATTAGCAAAACTAGTCAAGAATTTATTATTTGCTTTGCTTTTAGCATAATGAAGTATCTAGATTCTTTTTTCCCCCCAAAAGTAGTATCTTACTTAGATTTTTAAACTGTCATATTTAAGCTGTTACCCATTCTTTCTTTCATCAAATATTTACTGAGTACCTAATATGTGACAGACACTATTCTAGGCTCTGGGAATTAAATCAGAAGCAAGACAGACAGGGTCCCTGCCCTTAATAGAGCTGGCTTTGTAATGGCGTGGGAGTTGGGGAGGGGACTGCTAATAAGCGTAGGAGTTAAGTTCAAGCACTGGCAAGCGTACAAGGGGAATAAGAGTAGAGTGACATCATCTGTTAGAGAATAACAGGTAGAGATGGCAAGAGGAAGCTATTTTGGATGAGGAGGTCAGTCATGAAGGGTCTCTTTAAGGATGTGACATTTGAGAGGAGCCTGCCACACAGAGAGCAGATGGGGAAAGCATCGCAGGCAGAAGGAACAGCAAATGCAGAGACCTGAGGAGTGCACTGGTGTGACTGGAGGTATGCTGGGTGGGGGTGAAGACAGGAGTCGTGGAAGCCAGGACTTGCAGGGTCCCCGGGGGACTAGGGTTTTATCTAAGAACAGGTAGAAGGTTTTAAGCCAATCAGGGTAATTTGTCAAAAAGAATAGGTTTAGTTTCTTCAGGGGATTTTACTGATCAGTTCTCAAGACTGATGAATAACATAAAAATACCATTCTGTTGATTTTAAGAAAGAAATTATTAGTATCACCGGAAACCATAGTACTCCTTTCTGCATGACCAGAAAATGCTTGCTTAGTGGGCGGACATGTGACCAGCCAGATCACAAGCAGAAGTTGGCTTGAGAACATAGAGCAAGTATGTCCTGGTGATCAGCGATTCCAGGCTGAGAGAATCTGGTGTGTGGACCTCAGCCAGGTCCACTGGCCAGGATTCTCTCCTAGGAGCCCAGGGTCTCGTCGGGTACTGGCAGAGCTTGCCTTGTTGCTTGCTTTCTCCAGGGTTTCTGAGACTGGCCAGCTCACACCCTCACATAAATTTCTTCTCAAGCCAAAGTCACATTGGGGAGTGCTGCTGCCTCCTTAGGATGGCTTTGGCAAGTGTTATTTAGCCGAAGTGTTATTTAGCCTACCATTTAGCCCCCAGAGCACTCGGTAACAGACAGCATCTTCCTGGTTCTCCCTCTCAGAAAACGCCTCTTGGTGGAGGTGCCCGGGGTGGGCAGTGGGGACCTGAATGCCAGCAGGAAGGCTTTAAGGATGCCACTGGAGGGTTTTGCACAGGGGAGTGGTGTGTTCAGATTTGTGCTAGAGCAGGCTCACTCTCTTGCTGTGTGGAGGAAAGTCAGGGCTGAAGCTGGTGTAGGACAGTGAAAGGGCGTTAGGACACCTGGAAGCTCTCAAAGGGGAGCAGTGAGGCAAAGGCAACAGCATCAGAGATCCTGAGATGTGAGCAGATCCAACATATTCAGGGCATATGAGAAGCCTCGTAGTTGGGACACTGTAAAGAGAGGTGACAGTGAAGAGGACTGTGTCCAGAGAGGCAGGAGGCCCAGGTCACAGAGTCTGGAGGGCTGAGCTGAGGGGTTTGGATTTTATTTCAGCCACAATAGGATGCCACTGGAGGGTTTTGCACAGGGGAGTGGTGTGTTCAGATTTGTGCTAGAGGAGGCTCACTCTCTTGCTGTGTGGAAGAAAGTCAGGGCTGAAGCTGGTGTAGGACAATGAAAGGGCGTTAGGGCACCTGGAAGGCAGCCCCTGCACTGAACTCTTCTCTTCCTGCTAAACAGATTCTAGACAGACAGAAATCTGCCGAGACGCCAAGCCCTGTTGTATTTCTTCCCCCTCCTATTGCAGAGCAGCAAGTCCCAGTGTTAGCCCTGTCATCCTCTAAATATTCTTATGATTACTAAATTTTTCTTTGGTGCCAAAAGTTGTAGCCTTTTGTATAAGGCCCACTTGAAAATTGGAACTCTGTTGTGGAGAAGGGCAGCCTAGACTCACGCAACTTGGTTGGTGCCTAGGTGCCTGAAAGAAGACCCGGCTACCATGTCCCTGCTGCAGAGAAGCCTAGATCCCGAGAAGACGCTGGGCCTGGTGGACGTGCTCTACACTGCAGTGCTGGACCTCACCCGCTGGAGGGCAGGGAGGTGGGTGTCCCTGCCGAGGAGCAGTGTGACCACTTACAGGGTCATGTGAGCTCATGTCACTCATAGTGTGTGAGTAAATAAGGCAAGAAGGGGAACTTTGGGGCAGCTTGTTATTTGGGAATAATTTCAAGCTTATAGAAAAGTTGCAGGAATAGAACAGAGAATTGCCCTTTATTTACCCAGACTCCCCAGTTTGTGAGCACTTTTGCCTTCATTTGTTGTATCATTTCAGAGTTAAGTCCATCAAGAGCATTTTAACCAAGCTCACATTCTCCCTATGAACTCAGAGCAGAAAGGTGTTTAGAAAATTTACTTATATCTTGCATGAAATTTATTTATATCTGAAAGTACTGACAGTTGCAAGATTATCTATTTGTGAATAAACTTTAGAACTGGTAGAGACCTTGAACATTTAGCCACAGGCCGTCTGCATGTCTTCATTCCTGAGCACACAGAGGCGCGGAACAGCAAGGTGACTTAACCAGGGTCACTGCAGCCGTCACCTGCCCAGCTCCCACCCCATGCCCTTTCCATCTCTAGGACTTTCTTTCAGTACTAGAAAAAAGTATGCAGGAAACTTTGGAAGTAACAACCCTCTGTTCTTGGCACTGTCTGTGAGTTACCTTCAGAGACAAGCTGGGCTGCCTAGTGTCCCTGGGACCTGCCCACTCACCCCTCTCTGCTGTGTGGATTAGTCTGTTGACCCTCTGCTGGATCTGCCAGGCTCCCCTGTCATCCAGGCACACAGCCGACCTCTGCCAAATGCATCTCCCACGCTAGATTAGGCGTGCTTTGCTCTCCTGCGTTGCAGTCAGAGGATTTCACTCAAAAATCCTCATGCCAGAATCCTCATGTTTTCATGGCCCTGTGTTAGACATGGTGAAAGTGAAAGTGTTAGTTGCTCAGTTGGATATGGTAGATGTTTTATAATAAATATAGATAGTGCTTAAATTACATACTCTTAAAAATTTTGGGTGTTTATGAAATAAATGAACCCAATTCCAAACAAAGAGGTCTTTTTATTCTTAAAGTCTTTCTTGAACACCAAAGCAATCCCATTTTATTGTCCAATTTGTATACTTGTCTTTTTTTTTTTTTTTAATTTCTCTGTCAATAGGGAACAAGCTTTACCCTGCATACAGATCCAGCTTCAGAGGGAGATCTGTGATTTTGGAAATCAGGCTGACTTGCCTTCTGGGAATGGGAACAAGTCTTCAGGTGGCCTGCAAAAGACATTCTCCAAGCTGACCTCCCGGTTCACCAAGAAAGCTTCGTGTCCCAGCTCGAGCAGCAACACGAGTTATTCCATTCCAAATACCCCTTCCAAAAACATCTTCATAGCCGGGTGTTCAGAAGAGAAGGCCAAAATGCCCACTAATATGGATTCAAGGCTACAAAGCATTTTGAACATTGGTAATTTCCCTAGGACTGCAGACCCTTCACAGTCAGCTCAGAATTCCAGTAATCACATGGCCAATGGTTTTCTCCTGGAGAGGCGTGACAACTTCCTGCAAGGGGATGATGGCAAGGACGAGAAGGGTATGAATTTGCCAACCGATCAGGAAATGCAGGAGGTGATCGATTTTCTCTCGGGCTTTAACATGGGCCAGTCACACCAGGGCTCCCCGCTGGTGACACGGCGTAACTCTGCTGCCACAGCCATGGTGACTGAGCAGAAGGCAGGAGCCATGCAGCCACAGCAGCCATCACTGCCAGTGCCCCCACCATCGCGGCCACCCCAGGCTGGGGCGCACACACCTCTGACACCCCAGCCGGGCCTGGCACCTCAGCAGCAGTCCCCAAAGCAACAGCAGCCCCAGGTCCAGTACTACCAACACTTGCTGCAACCTGTCGGACCACAGCAGCCCCCGCCCCAGCCCCGGGCCCCTGGGAAATGGGTACCCGGCTCATCCCAGCAGCCAGCGCAACCTGTCGGAGCTGGTCTATCTCCCCTTGGCCAGTGGCCTGGCATATCTGATCTCAGTTCTGACTTGTACAGCTTGGGTCTGGTGAGCAGCTGTTTGGATGATGTGATGTCGGAGGTTTTGGGACAAAAGGCACAGGGACCTAGAAATAACACCTGGCCAAACCGTGACCAAAGCGATGGAGTCTTTGGGATGTTGGGAGAGATTCTGCCTTTTGATCCTGCAGGTATGTGAGCCCCCTCCCCACCTTGGGGTTTTAACTTAAATAGTATCACCAAGGACTTTATAGGGCCTGCCATGGCCTTCCGTGTGGGAGGCAGTGACTTAATCCCCTTTAAAGACCCTTTCTCACTGTCTGATGGCAAGTGTGGGGCAGCTCCAGCAAAGGGAGGAAGCAGTAGTTAGAATGAGTCTGAGAAGGTAAGTGGAACTATTTTCTTACTTTGTAGACGACAGAATTGAGGCTAAGAGAAGCTGAATGACTCAAAGTCCCATTAGTCAAGAGGGCTCCAATCTGAGCCCTCCCATTCAGGGCAGCCAAAATGGCCCTTCGTGGGCTTCTTTTTTCCTAATTACATATTCTGTTCTGTGATTCTCTTTTGCTTAAAGTCTAGAACCCATGAAAGGTGGTAAAGCACCCTCCTACCTTCATAGAATTTGGCTTTTCCTGGCCTACACAGTGTGAAAGTTCCCCAGAGTTATCTCAGGAAATTAGAAAAAGAATTTAGAAACAAAACAAAAATAAACTAGGAGGAGTTAAAGATAAAAGTTGTTCTACACCTGAAACTAAAATGATATTGTAAATTAGCTATACTTCAATTTCAAAAAAGGATAAAAGCTAAAGCTAAATAAATTTGAAAGAAAAATATAGTAAACATTATAAATCTACAAGACTGGCCTTTAGAAAACCAATAAAATAGAGAAGCCAATTTATTGTAATCCTGATTAAGACAGAGCAAAGAAAAACAAGATTAGGAAAGAGAAAGGTAGCTACAGATACAGGAGAGATTCAGAGAAGGCAGTAGCAACCAACTCCAATACCCTTGCCTGGTAAATCCCATGGATGGAGGAGCCTGGTAGGCTACATACAGTCCTTGGGGTTGCTAGGAGTCGGACACGACTGAGCGACTTCACTTTCACTTTTAACTTTACTGCATTGGAGAAGGAAATGGCAACCCACTCCAGTGTTCTTGCCTGGAGAATCCCAGGGATGGGGGAGCCTGGTGGGCTGCCGTCTATGGGGTTGCACAGAGTTGGACACGACTGAAGCGACTTAGCAGCAGCATAGGAGAGATTAAAAGAACTTTAAGGGTTTCCCTGGTGGTTCAGTGGTAAAGAATCCACCTGCCAGTGCAGGCGACACAGGTTCAATCCCTGATCTGGGAAGATCCCATGTGCCACGGAGCAACTAAGCCTGTGTGCCACAACTTCTGAGCCTGTGCTCCAGAGCCTGGGAGCCTCAACTACTGAGCCTGTGCACCGTAGAACCCGTGCTCTGCATCAAGAGAAGCCACTGCAATGAGAAACTGTGCATCACGGCTAGAGGGTAACCCTCACTTGTCACAACTAGAGAAAAACCTGCACGGCAACAAAGACCAAATAAATAAATAAACTTAAAAAAAAAAAAAAAGACATTATCACATATGATGTGATGACACCATACTAGAAAACTGAATGGAAAATAGAATCTTTTCTAACAAAACATACGTGATCAGAATTGCACCAAGTAGTGGAAAACCTACCCAGTCTATTCCAGGAAAAGAGATTGGAAAGGGAGTTATGAAGCCAACATGATTTTACTGTAAAAATGTAACTTTCTATGAATGTAGATAGATGCAAGAATATGTAGCAGTATATCAAAGGAGTTATATCTGGTTCACTTCAGTAGTACAAGATAGTTCAGTCTAAGGAACTCAGCTCCTGTACAGTAATCTTGTTATTTCACCCAGTAAATGAGAAGAATTCATACAGCAGAAGATGCCATCAAGACATTTGGTAAAAGACACCAGCAGTTCTTAAGTAAACTCAAAACATGAATAGAAGGAAATGTCTTGAATATGGAAAAGATTATCTACCAGTAGCCAGTAGCAAGTAGTACTTTGTACAGTGAAACAAAGTCATTCCAGTTAAATCAGGACCCAAACAGTGTGGCAAATGATACTACCAATACCATGTGACTTTGTCTTGAACTTTCTGGCAAATGTAGCAAGACAAAAACAAAGGAAATAAGTGGTATAATATGCGTTAGAAAAGAGATTTAAAAAGCACATCTCTTGGGACTTCTTCCCTGGTGATGCAGTGGCTAAGACTCCGAGCTCCCAATGCAAGGGGTGCAGGTTCGATCCCTGGTCAGGGAACTAGACCCCACATGCTGCATACAAGATACAAGATAAATATATATAAATTGATTGCTTTTTACTCTAATTTAGCAAATGCAAGTGAAAAATAACCGCCACAAGAGATTTCTGACCAAGTGAACCCAGCATTATCTAAAATTAAAGGAAAGAAATTTTTTCTTATGTCTTCTCAGAATTCTTCATACTGCTGCGTGTGCTCTTTTGTTCTTGCTCCCCTTGTGTGGGTGGATGTGGGGCCCCTACCTTGGGGAAGGTCTAATGGTTCCATGCTGCTATGGAAGAGCAAGCTCCTCTGGCCACCACCAGTGGGGGCTGCTGTGGTACATTTTTTCAATCGTTGAGAAACAGTGTGTACATTTTTTGACAGTCCTATAATTAAATCCAGAGTATTAATGGTGTTTGGCATAACTTTATCATCTTTAATCTCTCCTGGGGCCCAAACAGCCTGTATGTCATTAACCTAGGAATCCTACTAGCTTTTCCTTCTGTATATCCCTTTCTTACCTTCAAGTCCTTCATGTAGCTTCCTGCAGATGCCACCCCATCAGCATAAGGTCTGCGTGGCTCTTTTTGCAAGGTAAGGACATTCTGGAAGGATGAATTCCAGAAGGCGCCCTTTCAGGCAGGGGCAGCTAGAACCGAGTGCCGCCTCTGCACAGGCGCACGCAACCCCTGCGCGCCCTCTTGTGGCCATCTTCGTGCAGTGCACACATGGTGGCTCCCAGAGAGAGCACTCTAAGGATTGAGCCCTGGTATCTTTCCCACCTTGAAGCTAGAAAGTATTCACTCATGAGTCATATTCAGTTTGTGACCTACAGACATTTTCCTACTGTGTCTTTTTGTTTGACTTTCTCTAAATGTCTTCTGTGCTGTTTTTCTTCCACTGGTACTGGCCTGCACATCCTTACTCAGTTCTGTCCAATATGTTTCCATCCACTTCTTCATACTTAAATTTCACCTTATTCACTATCACTCGTACGATCTTCAAGCTGAATTAGCAGGTCTGCCTTCAGTATCCAGGAGAATATTGGATCAGACTTGAGCCCAAGGGGGAAGACCGGGTATTCTCTTATCTGGCTGACCCTAATGCTTTGATAACTTGCAGGTTATCTCTTAGTTGAAGTCATCATCTGATCCTCTTAGTTGTTAAGTATGTAGCTCCAGACATTGGAAATTTTTGAAGTAACTAGTATTTGTCCAGTACTCTTGCCTGGAAAATCCCATGGATGGAGGAGCCTGGTCGGCTGCAGTCCATGGGATCGCTAGGAGTCGGACGCGACTGAGCGACTTCACTTTCACTTTTCACTTTCATGCATTGGAGAAGGAAATGGCAACCCACTCCAGTGTTCTTGCCTGGAGAATCCCAGGGACGGGGGAGCCTGGTGGGCTGCCGTCTCTGGGGTCGCACAGAGTCGGACACAACTGAAGTGACTTAGCAGCAGCAGCAGCAGTATTTGTCTTTCAAATTGGCTAAAGCAGACCTTTTTATTCTCTTTGTGCACATTCAGCTTGCCCTGCTCTAGGCAAACCCCTTCTCACAGTCCCTATGCACACACCATTCCCCATCTTCAGACCTGTGTGCTGAAAGCCCCATCTCACCACAGTAGGCTTCTGAGCAAATTCTACAGCCCACTCTGGGCCGCACGCCTGGCAGCCCCTCACCACTTGTCACTGTGTTTGTCAACAGGACACCCTCAGAAAGTAGGGAAGGAAACAAGAGGCCAGTTTGGCCCCCAACCCTGTTTATTACTCTGTCTTAACACAGTGGGTTCAGATCCCGAGTTTGCACGCTATGTGGCAGGAGTGAGCCAAGCAATGCAGCAGAAACGGCAAGTCCAACATGGTCGCCGCCCAGGCAATCCCCGGGGCCACTGGCCACCCATGGATGATGCCCATCGGACCTGGCCTTTCCCAGAGTTCTTTGCAGAAGGGTGAGTGCTGGGTGTGTGGGCGGGAAGCTGAGTTTGGGGTCTGGGTGTTCTGCAGGGGACCTTGGTGTATACTCTTAACAGGCCATTCATTTCTAGGCCCCCACGTGAGAGAATGGCACATGGTCAGATCTTAGGGGTCAGAGTTCCGTGACTGACTAGGATGCCAAGTGGCATGTGGTGTCCCTGTGCGTACACCGTTTGATGATTTCTGAGACGGGCTCTTCTGCCCTGGACAGAGATCTTATTTGGTGGTGTTTGGGACATAATTGCATGTTCAACACAGTCTTTAGCTGAAATGAGCATGGTGATGAAACCTGTGTCATTTATGGAATGTGATCCTTATAGCCTACCAAAAAAAAAAAAGCAAAGGTGTACAGTTCAGATTCTGATGTATTGAGAGAACTGTGGATTTTCATCATAAAGACCTTTGGGGGAGTGATTTTTTTTTTTTTTAACACCTTATTGCTCCCTGATTAATAACTCCACACAGCTAAAGACCATCTCAGCTTTTTGTTTGCTCAAACATGAATTGCATATATACACCACAGCTTCTGAGGCATTTTTAAAGGAAGGAGAGAGACAAGGGACCACTATTGGGTTGTGAGATAAGAGCAGGGAAAAGACTGTTCCCTTAGGGCTGGGGTGGGGGTGGGGGTGGGCCTGGCCTCAGGCTGTCTAGCTGGGGTCCAGGCTTGGTGCCTGACGCCTGGGACCAGTTTCTCTCTTTGGCTTTCAGGGATGGCCTGCACAGCGGCTGGGCGGGGGCTCAGGGAGACTCAGCCAGCTCAAGTGATGAGACATCCTCTGCCAATGGGGACAGCTTGTTCTCCATGTTTTCAGGGCCTGACCTCGTTGCTGCTGTCAAGCAGAGAAGGTATGATGAAATATTTAAACCAAAGAACGGGGGTGCATGGATGTCATCCATAGCTTAGTCTTCTACAAAGCTCAGTAGCCCCATTGTTTCCAGGTACCCACGTTGAGAGAGGGAGAGGACCTCTTCCAGTACTGTCTTGCTGAAGCTTGGGTGGTGATATAAAGTTGGGCTGAGTTTTTACTGGGAGAACAGTCTCATGCTCATGGTAGCCCAAAACACCCGTATGACAAGCTAGGAAGTATTACGGAGAGCAGGGTCTGCTGAGGCTGGTCTGCACCTTACAGGGGACAGGCCTTTCCGTGGGAGGAGCAGGGCCAGGACAGCCAAGTTCTGATCAACTCACCAACAGGCTTTGCAACCCCAGACATGGGCCTGGTCCTTTCTTACCCTCAGTTTCTTTATCAAAGGTGGAACTGGATAAAAATAACCTCTCAATGGTATTTCAAAGTTGAAAAAAAGTTACAGAGTATATTTGGAGCTAAAGTTTTCAAGTGTAAGTGTTAGTTGCTCAGTTGTGTCTAATTCTTTGCAACTCCCATGGACTGAAGCTCTTTAGGCTCCTCTGTCCATGGAATTCTCCAGGCGAGAATACTGGAGTGGGTTGACATTCCCTTCTCCAGGGGATTTTCCTGCCCCAGGGATCAAACCCAGTTCTCCTCCATTGCAGGCAGATTCTCTAACATCTGAGCCACCAAAGGCATTATGTTTTCAAAAGTAGTCACAAAAATGAAAATGGACCCTGAAAGAAGAATTTGTTTAGAAAGAAATGGAGAGACCGTTGTGGGTGTGAGGAAGCAGAGGCCTGCCCGGTCAAAAGGACATGAGCAGGAATAGAAAGCACATGGGGTCGCCTGGGCGTCAGAAGTCATGCCCTCGTGTGATAGGACCAGGGTCCGTTGGATAACAGTGGGGAGCAGGTAGATGAAGATGGAAGGGCACCTGTGTCACGCAGACTAGGATGCACAGAGGAGCCACTGTGGTGTTGGCAGTGACTGCTGATCCAGGTTGGGGCGCATTCTCATGCCCGGCCCTGGGCTTGGCATTCACATACATTTCCTCATTTAATTATCACAAACAGTGTTTGTTTACTAGGGCTATCATATCAAAGAACAACAGACTAGGGAAATATTTAACAGCAGGGATTTTTCTCCTAGTTCTCGAGGCCAGAAGCCTGAGATCAAGATGTCAGCAAGGTTGCTGTCTTCTGAGGCCTGTCTCCTTGCCTTGCAGCTGGCCCTCTTTCCCGTGTCTTACATGGTCTTCTATGTACCTCTCTATCCTGATCTTATTTTCTTATAAGGACAGCAGTCATGTTGGATTGGAGCCCACCCTAATGACTTCATTTTAACTTAGTTGTTTAAACAACTTATCTCTAAATGCAGTCACACTCTGAGGTACTGGGAGTTGGGGCTTTCACATATGAATTTGGGTGGGGGAGGGACACCTTCCTTTATTCAGTAGCTCCTGTCATGTACCAGGCACTGGTGATAGAGCAGCAACAAATCAAAGTCCCCTTCTTCATGAAACTGATATTCTACTGAAGAAAGGCTGATAAAAAAATCCAGTATGTTGGTTTGGATTAGGTTCTATAAAGAAAAATAAAGCAGGGTATGAGGGCAGAGAATGCAGGGGACAGGTGGATTTCCTGTGTTCCAAATGAGAGTCAGGGAGGCTTCTGATGAGCAGAAAGCTGAACAAAATGATGGAGGAAGTGGCAGTGGGGTGTGGGAGAGAGAAGACTCAAGGGTGAGATGCAGGGTTTTGGCCTGAGCGTCTGTGTGGAACAGCGGGTGTCATGGACCCTGATGTGGAGGACTGCAGGAGTGGGACTGAGCCTTGAGGAGAAGTGCAGACTGGAAATTAGAGAGGCTGACTAGAGGTCCAGCTAGTCACCACCTCAGCAAAGGCCGCTGCTGCGTACTGGAACACTGGTAGACTGATTTACCTGGCTGGCTGCCTGCTACATCTGCTTTTTTCCTTCTACTTAATAACAATTTTTTTTCACGTTAGTGGTAAAAGTAACAGCTGTTTTTTTTTTTTTTTTTAAAGTCATCTGTCTCCAGTGCATGGTAAACAGTCAGTCTGTATCTGTTGACTAACTTAACAAAAGGCTGGAGCTGGCGGACTCAGCAGCTGAAGCGGCAGTGCCAGTCCTCATGCCCGCCGCCCCCCACCCCCAGCCCAGCCCTGTCACGGCCTCCAGAAGGGTACCACACCATGGTGACCCACCTTCGCCCCCTGCACACAGTGGGCCCAAGGCCTCCCCACCCAGAACCAGTGCCTAGAGACACCCATACCAAGCAGCTAGGTGTGCCCTGGAGGGAAGCCGGGGGTGGCAGGCAGCCACGGCCTGAGTTCTGGGTTCTTTCAGGAAGCACAGCAGTGGTGAGCAGGAGACCAGCACGCTGCCCTCACCGCCTCTTCTCACCACAGTGGAGGACGTGAACCAGGTATGTGGGCCCTGCTCTGGCCACAGAGGGCTGGCTTCATGGGTACCGTGGGCAGGGTTCCAAACCCTTAAGTTTTAAGAGTTGTGTGGGGGGTTCTTTGTGGTGAACAACTCTCTTCTATGGTTTTTGTCTAAATGATCAGCCAGCCATCTCAGCAGACTCGAGCCACGTGCAGAGGAAGTTCTGGGGCTGTGCTGTCCAGAATGATGGCCATTAGCCCATGTGGCTACTTAAGTTGAAATTACTTCAATGTAAAGATTGAGTCCTTAGTTGCACCGTCCATGTGTGGTGAGCAGCTGCTGTACTGGGTGGCACGGACAGAGCACATCTGTGGTCGCACGCTCCGCTGGACGGTGCTGCTCCAGGACTGTGGGGAGGGCTGGGGCTCGCACCATTTCCTCAGTGGGAATAAGGACTAGAGACTGGGGGAGGTGGGAAAGGAGGATCAGTTGCCAGAAATGCCAGTAAAATGCCCTCTTCTGTCTCTCAGGATAACAAAACCAAAACGTGGCCGCCCAAAGCCCCCTGGCAGCACCCTTCCCCGCTGCCCGGCACCCTGCCTGGCCCAAGCGCACCACTCTATGCAGTCGCCAGCCCCGGCAGCCAGTGGAGCGACACCATGCAGATGCTGCAGTCCCCGGTGTGGGCTGCCACCAGTGACTGCAGTGCCGCCGCCTCCTTCGCCTACGTGCAGACCCCGCCGCAGCCCCCGCCCCCACCAGCACACAAGGCAGCCCCCAAGGGCTTCAAGGCCTTCCCTGGGAAGGCTGAGCGCAGACCGGCCTACTTGCCCCAGTACTGACCCCAGGCCTGCCTGCCCGCCCGCCCAGAGCTTTTGGGGCCAGGGGCCCCAGCCCAGGGCTGACTGGCTGGCAACAGCCCCCCAGAGGACCAGTGCACCCCTGTCCCAGGCAGGGATCCTTGGGGATGGAGGTGGTTGGCAGCTCCAAGCCTTTAAGGCCTGGCTTCTCAAAACTCTGGAGGCATCAGACACCTGGAGGGCCAGATGAAGATGGCGTTTTCTGACTCTCCTCAGGGAGATGCTGGGGGATGTTCGAGGTTAATAAGCACCTCTGGTGATTCTGATGCAGGTGGCCCACTGGCCACACTTTGAGAAACACAGCTCTCAAGTTTGTAGACCCCACTGCATGTGTTGGGAAGGCGTTGGGGCTGAAGGCTGAGAGCAAAACTGACCATTCTTCTGAAACCTTCTCTTTCTCTCCTTAACACATTGAGTGATGACCACACCAATCACTGTATTTTATAGCTATTTTTCATATAGGTTTTTAGTTAAAATATCTCCTGCCTAAAATGCATTGAATATTTTAAGATAACAAATAGAGTGGCTGGAGGTTTTTCAACACTATATTTAAGCTTCTTCTATGAACTGGGCAAAGGATAGCATATTTGTGATGAGAAGCAATCACCTGGGTTTTCTGTAGATGGACAGCCCCTCGCCACCCCCAGCAGCACCCAAGGGGTGTGACCTTTACCGGATTTACAAAAGCAGGATCATAGCCCTGGTGGTGCGTGGAGATGAGCCTGCTGGCTGCTGTCCGTGTGCGGGATAAAGCTACACCTTCTGCCCTCATATCTTTCCACACATGGCCAGAGGCTTCGATAAGGTTTCCGAGCGTGGGGGTGTGGTCAGGGGGGGCTGCAAAGAGACACTTGAAATTGCAGTAACATTGTGAGCTGGCTCAAGACAAACCAATTAAGATGTAGATAGGAATTAATTTAAAAGTTTTTCTTTAAAGAAAAAAATAAACCACCTCATTTTCAGTTAACATGTGCTGTTAAATAGATAACATCCTGTGGATTTAGGGATATTTTTCCAGCCAGAATGGATCCAGAAGAATTGAATGGTGCTTAAATTGAGAAATAATAAATATATCTATATAGACTAGACATATCCCACTGTATATTAATTGAGGTTACAGAAGTTCTTTATATAAAACTTATTTAAATTTTTCATATTTCATCTTTGAAAAAGTCTAATTGAGAAAAATCCATAATATTTTCTGGTATGAAAGTTTGACAGTATTAATATTTTTTTTTATATTTTCTTAAATCATTATACCATTTTAATATATGTTAACTACTAATAAATGGTTTATTCTTTCTAACTCCATATAAGCTTTTCCAGCAGAGATTGTAATAACACAGTTATGTTCTCATTTTTCTATGAATATAAGTAAATTTATATTTAAAAATACCAAAAAGAATATATATATATATATGTATGTAGACACACTAATTATAGAGGACCCTTAGGGTGTCTGAGCCCAGCCATCTGAACCTTTAGTACTGTGGTGCCAGGCTGTCTCCAGGCCTCGGGTGTTGTCTTTTGTGCTGAGTGGGGATGTCAGTGCTGCCTGTAGTCATGATCCTCTCACCGTGGGTTCTGAACATTCACCTCACCATGTTTACAGAGAACTGTTTTGTACATAGACTCTTCAGGCACGTGCTCTGCACCGACCCTGGTGGCTCTTGTCCGTGTTGGCTGTCACTGTGTATGCACTACGTCTGTTATCTGTGGCTGTTTCCTTGTAAGATAGTTTTCTTCTCTCCTTCAGTGATGTGTCTCCAGTACCCCGTGTTTCGAGTTCTATTATACTGAAGTACCCTTGTTTTAATAGTGCCTCCCCAAAGACCTCACCCTGGACAGAGGTCAGTCCTTTATGCTCCAGCGCAGATGACATCAACATTGCTAACTGTCACTTTCCAGTCTGTTTTTCTCTATTAAGGAAGACATTTTGTAATTGCGTCTCCATGGGCTGTGAGACTGTGTGAAGCTGTTTGTGTAGTCTCCTTGTGGGTGCTGTGTTCTCAGCACCGCCTTGCTTTGAACACTGGTAATTCCAGGTGCTGCGCTTGGCAGAGGGGTCTCGCCAAACGCATGTGTGTGCGTGTGTGAGTGTGTGTGTCCTTTGTGTGGCCAGGCGTGGCTGCCTTGCTCGTGTGACTAGTTACAACGCTTCCAAACTGGAACTCTACATTTTGTATCTTACTTTTAAAGCTCCTATAAGTAAAATAACTATTGGCTTTATTAAAATATACCTTTAATAATTTTTGGATCTCTGTCTAAAATGAACTGCAGCAGATAATCATGTCAGAAGCCCTGTCTGATTCATTACTTTGAAAAGCTGCACACGAATAGGTTTTTAGGTCAGCCTGTCCTCTGATTCTGAGCCCTTGCAAGGGTAATACCTCTGGGGGTATTAGGATAAGCTGGGGTGGGGGGGTGCTGGCGTACAGGAAGTGGGACAACCTACCCCATCTCTCCTGTTGGCTTCCCTGAGGCCAAAGCTGAAAGGGCCTCTCTGTGGTCAGAACCACTATTGTGGTGAAGGAGGCCACCTGAAGAATGCAGACTCTCCTTGGGTTGTGGTCTGCCAACACACACATTCCACCAAGTGTGGGCACTTGTGAGCTGCCCAGCCAGCCTTTCCAAGAGGCAGACCCAGGGATGAGGTCTCCCCTAACTCAGCCAGACACCCGCCATGTAGCAGACCCTCCCTCATAGGTACAAGAAGGACCAGTTGCACTGGATGGTGCCATCCTGCTGTGGAGAAGGAAAGATTGTACAGTAGGAGCCACAAAAGGAGGGGGGAGTTACAGGGGAGCTGCAACTCATTTTCACTTACAGCAAGACAGCATGTGATTGAAACTTTTTCCATGAACTTAAGAAAATGGAGTAAATGAGTGTAAATATATAACCTACCAGTACAAGTACCACTCTGGCTTCTTTCTGCTGAGACTCCCAGAAGCTGAGCATGGGGACATTAAATACACCTCAAGACAAGGTTACTTAGTAACAGCCATGTTGTATGAATATTGCTAAGGAAGACACTGAAAGTTCCTATTAAAATGCTGCTGCTGCTAAGTCGCTTCAGTCGTGTCCGACTCTGTGTGACCCCAGAGATGGCAGCCCACCAGGCTCCCCCGTCCCTGGGATTCTCCAGGCAAGAACACTGGAGTGGGTTGCCGTTTCCTTCTCCAATGCATGAAAGTGAAAAGTGCAAGTGAAGTCGCTGAATCATGTCTGACTCCTAGCAACCCCATGGACTGCAGCCTGCCAGATTCCTCTGTCCATGGGATTTTCCAGGCAAGAGTACTGGAGTGGGGTGCCGTTGCTAGCCAGAACATTTTGTAAATGTTAAACATTTATAACATAAAATGTAAACATTTTATAAATTGTAAACACATTTTATTCATATGTGTTCCTATTTAACATTAGTACCCAGTGCTGTTCTCCAGGCAAGAATACTGGAATGGGGTTGCTGTGCCCTCCTCCAGGGGATCTTCCTGACCCAGGGATTGAATCCAAGTCTCTTCCATCTCCTGCATTGGCAGGTGGGTTCTTTATCACTAGCACCACCTGGGAAGCCCACATTCTTGCCTGGAGAATCCCATAGACAGAGGAGCCTGTAGGTCTACAGAGGGTTGAAAAGAGTCAGACAACTGAAGTGACTTAGCACACCCCCACACACATGGTCCTGTTCACTGAATTCTAATTGACAACAGTGGTGGGGACAGGAGCCCTGTAAACCCAGCTCCGTCCTGAATGGGTGGGGATGGAAGCAGACAGATGTTCACCAGGGCCTCAAGAAGGTCCCTGGGGGCTTTGGCTCAGCTGAGAAATGGAGGAGGACACACAGGCAGGTCCTTATGAGGCTGGTGACCCTCCTTTTCCATCTCGGGTTCCTGGGAGAGTGGGCATCCAGCTCTGGGAGTGTAGCTGAAACTCTGCATCCCAGCCATGGTGCTGGGAAAGGACGGCCCACTGTGCGACCCTTCTCGTGATCTGCTTCCTGATGCAGATCCAAGAAATAAATCCTGCCAAAGGTTAGCTCCTTGATTCCCAAAAAGACGTGTGTGGACAAGTGACTGTCAGGGTCTCAACCACATGTGCCTGGGAGTCTGAGGAACCTCTGGGGCTAGGCTCTTAGAAGTAACACAAATAGATGGCCTTAGGATCCACAGGGGCTGGCTGACTGGGCCCAGGCCTCTGCTTGTCTGTGAGGGGGGCTGTATGTGGTGAGGAGGAAGGATTGTTTCCCGAGTGTCATGTTCATTTCAACATTTACTATCGTCGCACTCCTTGCTAGGATAGGAGCTAGGCTGCATAGAAAATGAAGTCTCTGCCTATAAACTCCAGAGAAGGCAATGGCACCCCACTCCAGAACACTTGCCTGGAGAATCCCATGGGCGGGGGAGCCTGGTAGGCTGCAGTCCATGGGGTCGGTAAGAGTCGGACACGACTAAGCCACTTCACTTTCATGCATTGGAGAAGGCAATGGCAACCCACTCCAGTGTTCTTGCCTGGAGAATCCCAGGGACCGGGGAGCCTGGTGGGCTGCCGTCTATGGGGTTGCAGAGTCGGACACGACTGAAGTGACTTAGCAGCAGCAGCAGCCCATAAACTCAGTCTTTGAGGGAAGACAACTCCCTCTTTCCCGTTCTCGGTAAGAGATACATATTCAAGCACTCAATGCTCAGGCAGAAATCCTAGAAGACGTTTTTGATCTTCTTTACTCTCCTCTTTCACTTAATTAGCAAGTCCTACAAGCGCTACTGTGGTCTTCCCTGGTAGTTCAGCTGGTAAAGAATTCGCCTGCAATGCAGGAGACTCCAGTTCGATTCCTGGGTCGGGAAATTCCCCTGGAAAGGGAAATGCTATCCACTCCAGTATTCTCGGGCTTCCCTGGTGGCTTAAGACAGTAAAGAATCTGCCTGCAATGCAGGAGACCCCGGTTCAGTTCCTGGATAGGGCAGATTCCCCTGGAGGAGGGCACGGCAACCCACTCCAGTGTTCTTGCCTGGAGAATCCCATGGACAGAAGAGCCTGGAGGGCTGTAGTCTGTAGGGTCACAAAGAGTCGGACACGACTGAGCGACAAAGCACAGCACAGCACAGCACAGCACAAGTGCTTCTGCAAGCATATTTAAATTCCACAAAGTTCTTACATCTCCACTGCCATCAACCTGGTCCTCCCCATCTCCTGCCTTTCCTTCTCAGGCCTAACGTCTCCTGGACACCCCTGCTACCTCGAGGAAGCCTACCTACGGTGCCCACGTGCCTGGGCCTTTCCATCAGTTCTGTGCGGCCAGAGCTCAGCCTCTACCCGGCCTTGTTTAGTACTCCGCTATAATGTGTCTTTGCACATGTCCCTCTCGCCAGAATCAAAGCTTCAGTAGAGCAAGGAGTAAGTCTTGTTCATGGCCACAAGTGCAGGGTGCAGAACACCGCGAAGCAACTCCAGATAATACAGAGGAAAAGAGGTGCCGCTAAGGCCAGAGGCAAATTCTAATACAAAACCAAAACACAGAACTAGACTTGAATCGGTTTTCACATCGGGCTAAAAGAATACGCAATGACCAGGGTTTGTACTAGAGCCGCAAAGAAGGGCTGTTTAGCTCTTTACCAAGTACAGAGTTTTCTCTCAGGGTGAAAACCCACGGCCATGTGCGGAGGGGAAATTTTTTTTAAAAACGTAACTGGATTCACCAGGAAAATCTGGCGACATCCCAAAGCGATAGAACTAAGCTGAGCAGGCAAGCACCGCGAGCACGGAACACGAGCCCTGAGCCTCCTGGGGGCGCTAACTCAGCCCTCCGGGTTTCTCTTACCCTGCGCACGCGCAGTCTGCCCCGACCCGGAGTCTGCGCACTTTCGCGCACATGTCCATCCCAGACGTGCGGGTAGAGGCGTCTGCAAGTTCTTAGGTCAGGAGCCGGCGGCCGTCTGAGCGCCGGACATGCGCACACGTGCTCCCTCGGACGTGCGAGCCCACACGCAGACGCGTGCGCACCCCCGCCCCCTCGCTACCTGCGCTGGTCCCGCCTTCCCTGTGCTTAGACGCGTGCGCACCGTCCCTCTGGAGGGTGTGGCGGGTGTCAGGGGGATTCGTGGAGTTCCGGAGAACCGTGACTCCTCACCCTTTCCAGGTCACCGTGACTCAGCATCCTCGGTGGGTGCGCCGCCTCGGAGCAGCTCGCGAAAATCCATCGGCGTGTATCGCCCCACACCCGACCTCCTTCACACTCGAGCCCCAGAACTGCTGCTACCCTGTCCCGGAACCTCCCTTTGCCCTTGTCCTGGTGTTCTGGTCTCCATGCCCTGCCTGACTCCTGTCCAACGGCCCTGAATTGAGGCCTGACTTAGGTCCACCCTTCAATCCACCCCTCTCTCTCGGTTCATAGCATTTTGCCGAGGGCATTTGAAAGTGCCTGGCACTGGAGCGGTCTATTGAACTTTGAGAGCCAGGTTTTCTTTTGATGGTGGTTGTCAGCCCCAGGTCTGGATGCATAGAACCCTCTGAGAGAGCCACTTCTGAACACTGATACTGTGCGGTTTGCAGACAGGGCTTGGCTCAGCATGCGGAGCCAATTACGGGGATGGTGGTAGAAAACAGGTTTAACTTTTATCTATATATGGTTTAGTCACCAAGTCGTGTTCCGACTCTTACCCCATGGGCTGTAGTCCACCAGGCTTCTCCGTCCATGGAGGCAAGAATACTGGAGTGGGTTGCCATTTCCTTCTCCGGGGGATCTTCCCGACCCAGGAATCAAACCCAGGTCTCCTGCATTGCAGGCAGATTCTTTGCCGACTGAGTTATGAGGGAAGCCACTTTATCAATATAAATATAAAATTACCTTAATATTTTTCCAAACTGCAGACTTCACTCCACTCCCCAAGGTTTGATTAGAGAGGCTACCTCCACACCCCAGTGTCTGATCGTTGCCCCCCCCACCCCCCACCACACACACACACACACACACACACACACACACACACACATACACTGCACCTTTCCTGGTAAGAATCTCCCTACTGCCTTACTTAGAGGCTCAGATCCAGTCCAAGGGGAGCAGTGTTGATCCAGTGGTTGTATTCTACCTCTGCCTCTGCCTATGCTGCTGTCCTTGCCTTTGGAAATGTCATTCTTGGACATTTCCACTTGTAAAATTCTACCCTGTCAATCAGATTTACAGGCTTAATTGATGTTCAACTAGAAGGGGCGGGGGAGGGGTGATGGAGAGGGCCTGAAAGAATTGCCTGCTTCTCCTCGTTCCCTATACCCTTTTCCTAAGGTTGAAGAGTCCGGAAGTGGCCCAGGACAGGGCCAGGGCAGGCTTGTGATTAAGAACAGGGTTCAAGACTGGGGCAACCTTGAACTGATTCTCTTCTTAGTTTAGCAGAATGGCTATTTTTAGTTTTTTTAGTTTGTCTGTTACGTGGAGAGGATAATGGGATATCCCTCATGGGGTGCTATGAGAGTTATGTGGCAGAGAATTTAGCACAGAGCTCTGCATGCAGTAAACTAGCCGGAGTAGGAAAGTAACCATACTTTCCTGCTAATATAGAAAATCCACATAACTGGAATTTCAACGTACAATGTTAAAGTATTACGGGGAGATCTGAGAATAGGTGGGAGATCTGGAATAATTGAAGCTGCTGGGAATCACAGAGGCCAAACTGCTGGAGGTGTACATTATAGAATATTAAAAAGAAGATGAAACCTTTAAAAGGTAATCATTGGAGGCCTTGCCTCCTTCCTCTTTAGGACCTAAGCTGCTCCTGTGGGTTTCAGGTGGATGGAAGTGGACATTGGGGAGGATAGTGTGGCAGGGGGCAGGTGAACACCCATAAAATCTTTGGAAAGATTGGGAGTTGTAAATGACAGCTTAGCTTAGAACAACGTCAAGATGAGGGGAAATCAGTGGTTCGTGCTGCAGCTGCATACCGAGGAGGCCTGGCCCCAGGAACTTAGGTGATGCGGTTCACTCCACCATCTCTCTGGAGGTCCTTCTCTTCGTGGTCTGTCCTTTCTGACAGGCAGCTTAACACTACAAAAAAACTTGAGTTTTTCCTACTGGCTTTGGGTCCCTGTTTGGCTGTCTTGGGCTTCCCCTGGTGGCTCAGATGGTAAAGAATCTGCCTGCAATGCGGGAGACCCAGGTTCAATCCCTGGGTTAAGATCCCCTGGAGAAGGGAATGGCTACCCACTCCAGCATTCTTGCCTGGAGAATTCCATGGACAGAGGAGCCTGGCGGGCTACAGTACACAGAATTGCAGACAGCCAGACACAACTGAGTGACTTTCACTTCTGACTACTTAGGTCATGTGTTCATCTCTGGCTTAAGTCATATGTTCATCTCTGATTCAGTCAAGGAGGCAGAGGAAGAAGCCCAAGGGTGAGAGGCAGTGGCTTTGAATCAAGACAACAGATAAACAGACGTCTGCTGTGATCACTGAAAAGAGCCTGCTTGAGAAAAAGGGAGGCAGTGGCTCCTACTGTCGAGAGTCGTCAAAGGAATCATAGAGCAAGTGGATGATATGGGTAATAGCTACTGAGACCGGGCCTTCCTGTTGGATGGAGTTCTGTTCTGAAACACAGGATTGAGGGTTGAGAGTGCCGTTCTGTGCAGATAGCTGCTTGGATGGGAACTCTGTGATTGGAGGGTTTCTCAGAAACTAGTGGAACAGATGCTGTTCAGCACTGTCAGGGTTCTGCTGGATATGGGAAGCCCATTTAAACCTCAGAGTTGACAGATGACCCAAAACTCTGGACAAATAAGGGCCATGTGGCAGGGCTGTTCCCTGCAAAGTCCTGTGACCATCTCTTCAATTTCTGACCCCTTTCTTTTCCTTCTTTATCTTTAGGAACTCAAATAATTCTGGGCAGAGAGAGAAAGGCCAGAAGTGGCAGTGACAGCATGGTGCTGGGAGGTAGGTCAGAGGAGGATCTAAGCCTAGGACTGCAGCAGGACAGGGCACACTCCTGGATGGATGGCATTTCTGGGGGAACTGGGCGATGGAGAAGCTCAGTTTGAGTGCACAGTCCTTGGACCTGTTCTCTCTGACTACATTTACTTTGTCTTATCCACACTCTCCTCTATGCTCATGACTTCAAATGCTATCTATTCACTCACGCCTCCCAAGTTTTTCCTCTTGCCTGAACCATCCCTCCTCGTACTCCAGACATGAACACCCAACGCAACACCTCCACTTAGATCTCTAATAGGTTTTGAAAACTTGTCAAAAATAATATAACGATCTTCCCCCTGAAACTGGCATTTCTCCAAGATGTAATGGCAATTCCATTTTCCCAGGAATTTGGGTAAAAAACCAGACGTTATCATTGACTGTTCTTTTTCTTTCTCTTAATTCTTCACTCAATATATATAGATCACCAGGCCCAACTCCTCCTACCTTGACACCTTCATTCCTGGTCTGCATTCTTACCATAGCATCCTATCTGTTGTCCTTACTTTCATGCCTACTGAATTGTTGGTCTGATCCTTTGGTAAACATGTCAGATGATGCCCCCCCACCCCACCCTTTGTTTAAACCTTTCAATGGTTTCCCATCTCTGTGGGAATAAAACTCAAAGTTCTCACAATGACTTCTTGCTTTCCTTCCCTCTCTGACCTCCTCTTTCACTCTCCCCTCATTCACTCTGCTCTAGCCACACTCACCTTTTGCTGTTGCTAAAATATCAGCGTGCTTTCCTCAGGAATTTTGCAGTTGCTCTTCCTTTTCCTGAACACTTCTCCCCCAGATACCCAAGTGGCTTGCTTTCTCACCTTCTTCAGGCTTTTGCTCAAATGTCACCTTCTTAGTGAGTTTTGCCTTGACCATTCTATTCAGAACTGCATCTTCTATCTCCAGCACCCTTTTCAGTTTTCCTTTTCTCAGTAGCACTTACCAGCATCTGATAAGCCATATATTTTACTTTTCACCTAAGCGTCCTGAACACCTGGAACGCTGCCTGTAACACAGAAGGTGTTGGAGGGAGTTGTGTTAAGTGAATGAATGAATGAACGAATGAACTAATGAAGCAGGCAGGAGCTCGGCCTCTGTTCCCCAATCAATTCCAGGCAAAGGCTGGCAGAGTAGCAGCAGTCCAAGTGGCTGCCAGTTAGCAAGGAGAGAAGAGCTGAGGTCCCGGATCCTCGGCTGTGGGCTTGGTTGCCCCCGGGGCGCGGACGGAGGAACGGGACGGGGCGGGGCCAGGGGCGGGGCGGGGCCGGGCGCCTGCGCCATAAAGCTCGCTGCGCTCCGGGGCTCTCCGCCTGTCGTGCGCCGCTCTCCACGCTTCCTCCTTGGCTCTCGCCTGGGTCCCTGTTCCCAGCCACTCACGCCATGGCCGCGCTCACCCAGAACCCGGAGTTCAAGAAACTGAAGACATGGTACGAGCAGCACGGTTCTGACCTCAACTTGCGCCGCCTTTTCGAAGGAGACAGGGACCGCTTTAACCGCTTCAGGTGCGTGCGCGGGACGGGAACGGGGGCGCGGACGTGCCGCACCGGGAGGCGGCTCGCGGGGCCGTGCGGTGCAGGGCCAGGGCCCGGAGGGCGGGGCGGCGGTCCCCGGTTAAGGGGGTGGGGGTCGGCCGTGGATCCGGGCCTGGGCCCAGGCCGCACTTCGTCCTTGACGCCTCCTTGAAGCAGGTTTCCGGGTGCTCGCTGGAGGTCTCGGGGCCCCGGCAGCTTCATCTGGAAGAGTTCCCCATTCCCCCCGCCCCCCGCTTCCCTTCCAGGGGGACATCTCTCTTCCCTCCCCTACCCGCCCACCAGTCTCGGCCGGCTGAAGCAGCCCATTCTTCCGCGGTTGTGAGCAAGGGCCCTCGCTGACGCAGCAGGCGCGGAAGGGCTGCTCCCCACTTCATGCGGTCCTGGCTTAGAATGGACCATCCGCAGGGTGTGGTCAGGGTGGGACAGGCCCCTGGGATTTGCGGAGAGTCGTGGTGGAACGCTGGAGAGGTGGGGCTGTGATTCCTGCCCTGGAGGCTAGATCCGGAGACCCGTGAACAGGGGTAAAAGAGGAAATCTTGGGGGTTGGGAATGGCCAACCCATTGGTGCAGGTATTGGGCAGAGGATATCTGTGGCGCTAGATTTGAGGTCCCTGATGGCCAGCCCTGTCCTCCGGGGCCTTCCCTGAGTAGGTTGGGTCTCAGGAGCCCTGGGCCAGAATGATCACTCCCTGGCCAAGATGGTGGCAGCGCTCCCAACTCTGTCTTCCCATCCCCCAGCTCAGTTTTAGGGGAGCAAGGGCCCCTCACCCAGCGTCTGCAACTTGCACTGTGCTGCTCCTGCTGCAGGTCAGCCCAGTGGGCGGGCAGGTGACAGAAGACACGACTGTGCTGGCCAGCTGAGGCTTGTTTGGATTTGGCATGGGGAGGATGTTTTTTCTGGAAGCATCTTGTTAGGGAGCAGACGGGGTGTGGTGGGCAGCTTCTGCTATCTTTCTGCAGCTTGAACCTCAACACCAACCATGGGCATATTCTGGTGGACTACTCCAAGAACCTGGTGACGGAGACTGTGATGCAGATGCTGGTGGACGTGGTAATGTTCTGCTTCAGAAGGCTTGACCAGTGACCCATGATGTGGCAGGCGAGCAGGGCTCCTGGCGCCCCCAGATTCCTGAGCATGTTTACTTCCTTCTCTTAGTAGATCTCAGTCACTGCCTCTGTGCCCCTGCCCTGGCTTAGGGTCTCACTGGCATCCCAGGGGACCCAGTGCCCAGATGTCTGAGCAGACCCTTCCCAGGCAGTGGGGGAGGGCGCCAGGCTGCAGCCATCCGTCAGTCCCACTGGGGATCTGCACCAAGCCTTTTGCTTGGGGGCTTGAACTCTTGACCGTCGTGGGTGGGACCAGGTCTCAGTGTCTTCTCTTCTCAGGCTAAGTCCAGGGGTGTGGAGGCTGCCCGGGAGCGAATGTTTACCGGTGAGAAGATCAACTTCACTGAGGTGAGCTGGCCAGTGGACAGCAGGCTCTGCAAACCCTCCACAGCCTCTTGGTTCCCTTTGGGTGTGTCTGACTGTTAGCAGCATCGCCTTGTGTCATACTCCTCCTCTTAGGCAATGCTTTTGCTTAACGAGGGACCTGAAGGTCTGTTTCCTCAAGCAAGTTGCAGGGCCCGACACACCCCATGGTGTGTCTTCCCCCAGCCTGCAGTCTAGGTCTGGTGAGCGTGGATGGCTTCCGGTGTCTATGTCTGCCTGGGGACAGCAGCTCTCAAGCCTGCAGGGAGAGGGCATCCCAAGGCATGGTTAGAGAAATTGACTCTGATCTGTTCTTGCTGCAGGTTTTATTAGTGAAAAGCAGACTCCTGTCAAAATCAATCTCCTCAGTGGTAGGAGTCAACAGGAAGCTATGGCAGGGCCAGGTCTGGGCCACCCTGTTCCTGAATCGCTGTGAAAGCCTTGGAGGCATAAGAATCACTGAGCATGCAGAGCGTCAAACTCATAATGTTACTAGTCTCCTTTTACACACGGGGAACCTGAAACTCAGAGATCAAGTCACTTATCTAATGTCATTATCTAAGTGGCAGATTCAGGATTCAGACACATCCTGTCTTTCACTGCTGGGCAGTCTGAGGGAGGCTGCAATCAAAGAGGGCCTCCTGGAGGGGTCATTTCATTGCCTACAGAACATGGCTCAGAAGTGAGGTTGGACAGGGTGAGGGTGGTGTCACATGAAGCCCTCCACCTTAGCGATCCGCTCCCTGGGTTGGAGTCCTAAGATCATCCCTTCCTGTCCTCCAGAGTCTCAGATGTGTTTGTTTCATGGCCTCTGCTGCCCGAAGCTCGATGGGACTGTTGTTCTCACTTGATAAGGCCAGCTGCCTGGCGCTTATCTCAGACTTGGGATCTGTTTTGGTTTCCGGTGGTGGGTGTGATGGAACACTTGGTGAGGGAAGGTTGAGTTGCTTGCTTTGCTCCACATTCAAGGGGCCGGGACACTTTTCAAAAGGTGCCAACAAGCACCATGAACTTTTTACCAGGAAGATGAGACTGGGCTTCGTGAGCATTGGTCCTCTGCAGCCACTTACTGCTTGTGTCTGGCCTGTGTTGCCACCAGTCTGCCTTTGCTCACTCCATTCAGCTTTCCTCGACTTTTCATGCCCTGAACATCCGCGGGTCATCGGGGCCTGTCCTAGGCCCATTCTGGTCTCTCCCCTTGTGACTGTCCGCACATACAGCAAGGGGCACTTGCCTTGCTTCTCCCCTCCCCCGGATCCTGGGGGTGGTCACTACTTCCGTGAACACACAGTGGGTTCTCTGTATGAGCCCAGACACTTAACAGACCTTAGGGCCTGGATGTCCATTGGGTGCAGCTGGGTGTGTGGCTGCACCGGGGCGAGGGCCTTCACACGCTGACTCTCGCCCCCAGGATCGGGCTGTGCTGCACGTGGCCCTTCGGAACCGATCAAATGCACCCATTTTGGTGGATGGTAAGGATGTGATGCCAGAGGTCAACAGAGTCCTGGAGAAGATGAAGTCTTTCTGCCAGGTATGGGTGGACTTCTCGCTAGCCATGTGTGTGTTTGTATTTGGGAATCTAGGGGTCCCGATGGGCTGCCCTTCCACTCTCCTTGGAGAGGACCCCAGCTCTCAATAACCTGAGGTGGGGGCAGTGTGTGTGATTGCTGGCCATGGGGGTCTCTGCTAAGGCACGGATCCCCTAACCCTGTTCTCGGGGAAACCACTACTAGCAGCCATGGAGCAGCCTCCTTCTTGAACTGTAACACCTGTGGGCTCACGGTGACAATCTGGCCAGGACAGAGATCTGAAAAGAAAAGTGAGGCCTCTGGAGGGTGGAATAGTCGGGGAAAGTCTTGCTTTTTGTAACCTCTTAAGTCATGGATCCTTATTTCCTGGTCTAGAACTAGATAAAATTTAAAACTTAGGATTTTCTTGACCACACCCCTGCCAGATTTCCGGAGGCAGTCTTTATTTACTGTTAAATCTTGCACAGGTTTCCCGTGCGTGCACTAGCCTGTCTGTCGTCTCTTCTTTGAAGCACACATACCCACACATGTACACACACATGCAGCTTGTCCCTGCTTCAGCATTAATGCACGGAACTGTGCCTCCTTTTCCTCTGTGGGTGTTGGGGTTGCCTCAGAGACCTTCTGTAGAGTTCCCCATATATATTGCCATTGCCTTAGTGTCTACGCCAGCGATGGTTCTGCAAGAGTTTGTGGATGTCCTTAAGCCTATAGAGCAAGCGTGATATCTGTGGGCTGGACTGTTTGGGCAGGCCTGTGCATGTCTGTGCGTGGATGATGCGTGCTCTCGGAGTGATAATCTAAGCTTTGGTCAGCTTTTCCCTGGGGGCAGTGTCCACCATGTGTGGCTGGTCAAAGTCTGGTCACTTTGGGTGAGAGCCATCTTTTGACTGAAATAGTGGGAGGTGATCTGGGCATCCATTCTAGAGGCAAAGGCAGCCAAGTAGGACTTCACATGGTGAGGAAGGCTTGGGATCCTGATTGGAATCTGAATTCCAGAATGTCCTTTCATAGTGGTTGGTGCTGGTGATGAGCTTTGGGTGGAGGGGAGCGCATTTCCCCCCTTCATGGATCACAGCCTTGTTGTGGTCAAGAGGCTTTTGTAACTCAGTGAAGCTATGAGCCATGCCATGCAGGGCCACCCAAGTCAGACAGGTCATAGTGAAGGCAAGAGGAGAAGGAGGTGGCAGAGGATGAGATGGCTAGATAGCATCACCAACTCAATGGACACGAATCTGAGCAAACTCCAGGAGACAGTGGGGGACAGAGGAGCCTGGCATGCTGCAGTCTGTGGGGTCGCAGAATGGGACACAATTTAGTGACTGAACAACAACAGCAAAGGGTGTTTCCAGCTATCAGGTGTGAGCGCAAGAACGGCTGTGCTCTGTATGAAGCCTGGTGCTCTGTTTGGTCAACCTTGGTGTGCAAAGGCATGCCAGGTGGAAAGTGTGTGGCACTGGTTGTCTGGGAAGCTGGTTGCAGGAGAACCCTCCCTTACAGCTGGCTGCTGGAGTCCCTGACTCAGACTGATGGGTATTTATAGTACGAAAAAGCTGCTGAATAGCAGCATTTCCCTGGCGAGGAACACTCCCCAGGGCTGTGCTCGCAAAAGTTCACCAAGATTGGGTGAGAATGTTCACTGTGACCTTGATTGTCATGGCAGAACCTAAAATCAGCCTGCTCTTATTTATCAAAGGACTGACCAGTAAAATCAGTGTGTGTTCATATACTGTAGTCCTGGGCACCATTAGGAATTAGGGACCTACAGCTGCGTTGACCTGCTCTTCTGTTCAGGATATACTGTGAAGTCAAAAAGGGAAGTTACAGAACTGGTGGGTTTCCTTAGACACCATCTGGTCAAATAAAGAGTATGTGTGGTTCTAGTAAAGATACACAAAGTTTCTGTTCTTGGATGTCGTATTATAACAGAACTGATGATGAGATTGAGGGTTGAAAAGCTGAGTAATTTATTTTCCTTTCTGTGTTGATGGAAAAGTGCTCATGGCAGTTGATTATTATTGAAAAGAAATAAAGTTACCAGGTCTTACTGGTTTTGGGAAAGCCATGTGTATTAGTTTGCTATCACTGAGTGACAGATTACTCCAGAATTTAGCAGCTGAAAACAACAGTCAACATTGCGGTTGATTGGTTCTGGCTCCAGTCTTAACAAGGTTTTAGTCAAGGTTTTGGCCCAACATCACATTCATCTGAGGGCTTGATGGGGGCTGGAAGATCTTCTCCCAGGATGTTTCACCAGCAGTTATTGCTAACTTCTGGGAGGCTTTAGTTCCTCATCTTGTGAACCTCTCCACAGGCTATTTGAGTGTACTCATTATATTGAATATTTGCATGGTTACACCCTGGCTGCTTTTATACTTTTTAGAAACCTGTGAAAGGTGAATATAGTAGTATCTTTTACAGATAGCTTAAAAAAAAAAACGTATAGATATTAGCAGGTCCGTAAGTATTTCTATTCCCTTCTGAAATCTAACATTGTTTCTCTATAATAAAGAAAAAGTTTAAAAGGAAAAAGACCATGAACGTTCTATGAGTGAAAAAAAATAACTCCACAGTGTTATTTCGTAAGCTTGTTAGTATAGTTTTGTACTCTTAGGGGCTTTTGATCAGTGTTCTTGTCTCCAAAAGCATTCTTGAAAAGTATCTGTATTTTACTTACACACACCATGTAGTTGTTTCCTGATGATGATATATTCAGCATGGAGCTTTAAGCTCCATTTTATCCCAACATGGATGTATGGAAAGCAGCTGCTTTGGGAAGAAAGTATGAAAGTAAGGTTGAAATGCATGAAGTAAGGTATGGGCTTCCCTGTTGGGTCAGTGGTAAAGAATCCATCTGCCAGTGCAGAAGACATGGGTTTGATCCTGGGTCAGGAAGATCCCCTGGAGGAGAAAATGGCATCTGAAAAGTTAGCGACTATACAACAGCAGCATGACAAGGTAGCTGATTTTTCCCAGAGCGATTGCTCCAACAGAAAGCAAGGCAGAGTGCCTCAAGGCCTTTTATTACCTTGAGTTAGCATTAGAAGTTACTCTTTCTTTTCTGTAATACCCGGTTGGTTGTACCAGTCAACTCTGATGAAAGTGGGACGGGACTACACAAGATCATGAATGCAGTGCCAGGAGGTGAGGATCTCTGGGAACCATCTGGATGTTGGTTACCAGTCTGCCTTCTGGCTCCCAGTAATTCATCCTCTTCCTTCCACATGCAAAATAAAATACCCCATTCTCTTTCTCTTAATGCCATTATCAGATTACAATGTCAGTTAGAAGTCAAGAACTTCATCATCTAAATTAGGTTCAGATATATCTGTATTTTCTTTAACATAACTCAAATGCAATTCCTTTCGATCTGAAGATATGTGAATTAAATAGACAAGTTATTTTCCCCTCACACACTCAACATACAGGTGAGATAGGCACAGGATACCTATATAGGATAATTCCTTTGCAGAAAGGGAGGAAAGTGAGAGGCACATAGGAATCATTGATCCAAAGCAGTTCTTTTTTATTTATTTTAATTGGAAAATAATTACTTTACAGTTTTGTGATGGCCTCTGCCATACATCAACATGAATCAGCCATAGGCATACATGTGTCCCTTCCCTCTTGAACCCTATCCCTCCAGGTTGTCACAGAGCATCAGGTCCAGAGCAGTTATGAAATTCACCAGATGCTTAGTTAGGACTCAAGGCTTCATTCCTCAAGGCTTTTGGCTTTGCTCTCAGTTATCTTTTTTACATGAAAGGTAGTTTGTGTTTGTAACTGCCTAGTTTTTTCAGTCTGCTTACTGCCTATAGAAATGTGGGTTTTGAGGGGAACTTCCTTGCTGGTCCAGTGGTGAAGACTCCACACTGCCACTGCAGGGGGCACAGGTTCGATCCCTGGTTGGGGAACTAAGACCCCACATGCCATGCAATGTGGCTAAAAAAAAAAGTTTAAAAGAAATGTGGGCTTTAAAAAATATTATTAGCTGTGCCACACAGCTTGTGGGATCTTAGTTCCCTGACGAGGGATTGAGCCCAGGCCCTGGCAATGAAAACACCAAGTCCTAACCACTGGACAGCCAGAGAATTACCTGAAATGTGGATTTTTAAAGATTTTTTTCCTTTTATACCATCGCTGTCCCTTTCAGTCCAAACTGGTAATATTTCTGACAGTTCAATTATCTTTAAAACTTTGTTGGTCTCCTATGAAGTTTACTGGGGTGGGGAGAGGGGTTGGTCACTTCATTAGACAAAAGCTACATTCACAAACTTCTTCAAGATAATTTCTACCATTACTTCTCAGACCACAAAGATAGTACTCTTAAAGTTTTTGGAACCCTCATCTTCAGCCAGAATATTCTCTGTTACCACCTTAATTCTCACTGAGATCTTAACAGAAGTTTTACAGCTACATAATCTGTTTTACCTTTTGAGATTTTTGTTACAGTACCTTGGATGTGATCTTTGCCACATCCATCTCTTAATTTTGGAATCACTGCCTAGAGAGGCTGGGAATTTTCAAACCCTACAGTTCCTGGCTTCTTTTTGTTTAAAAGTTCTACATTAAGTGTATTTCTCTCTGCTTGCATTTTATTGTAAGCACTAAGAAGCCAGGCAATTTGTAACAGCCTGAAAACTCTGTAGCTAGGTCATCCAGATCATAATAGATACATCTTTTACTTTCCCCACTTAAAAAAATTATTTACTTATTTTTGGCTGCACTGGGTCCTTATTACTACGTGTGCGTTTTCTCTAGTTGCAGTGAGGGGAGGCTTGTCTTGTGGAGCACAGGCTCTAGGTGCTTGGGCTTAGTAGTTTTGGCACACAGGCTTAGTTACCCCATGGCATGTGGAATCCTCTCTGACCAAGGACCGAACCCAGTGTCCCCTGCATTGGCAGGCAGATTCTTAATGACTGGACTACCAGAGAAGCCCTACTTCACCCTCCCCCGATTAATGCAGTCAACACTTATTAAATCTTCTTTCACTATATAACAAGGATTTTCTTGCAATTCCCGATAATGTTTTCCTCCTGTTTCTTTAAATCTACATCAGCAACCCCCTCGAGGACTTTTAAATCTCTGCTAACAGTCTCTTCCAGGCTTTTATTAACTCTCCTGAGGGCTCTTTTAGCTTTTACCCATATTTCTAAATTTTTTTATGGTAATACCCTACTTCTAGTGCCAAAATCTGCATTAGTTATTTATTATATAACAGATTGCATCAAAACTTGATTTAAAATAGCAGTAAATATTCACCATCTTGAAGTTTCTATGGAGGCTTCCCAGGTGGCGCTAGTGGTAAAGAACCCACCTGCCAGGGTAGGAAAGTAAGAGCCATGGGTTGGATCCCTAGGTTGGGAAGATCCCCTGGAGGAGGGCACGGCAACCCATTCCAGTATTCTTGCCTAGAGAATCCCATGGGCAGCGGAGCCTGGTGGGCTATAGTCCATAGGGTCGCAAAGAGTCTCACATGACTGAAGTAACTTAGCACACACGCACGCACGCACACACAGTGTCTATGGGTCAGAAACTCAAGCTTAACTGGTTGGTCTTGGTTTTCAGGGGAAGCGGGGAGGTCTCTCTTGAGGGTTGTACTCAAGATGTTGGCCAGGGCTGTAGTTATCTGAAGGGTTCTGGAGGGTTCTCTTCCAAGGTGGTTCCTACTCGTGGGTGGTAAGTTGGCACTGGCTTTTGTAAGAAGGCCACCATTCCTCACCACAGTGGCTTCTTCACACAACCATGTCTTCTTTTAACGTCGTACATGGTTTCCCCAAAGTGAGTGATCTAAGAGAGCGAGGCAGAAGCTGCACGGTCTGTCATGACCCGGCTTCTGAAGTCCTGCTCCATCACTTTTGCAGTATTCCGGTGGGTTCACAGCCCTATACTGGAGAAGGAAATGGCAACCCACTCCAGTACTCTTGCCTGGAAAATCCCACGGACGGTGGAACCTGGTAGGCTACAGTCCATGAGGTCGCAAAGAGTCGGACACGACTGAGCGACTTCACTTTCACTTTTCACGTTCACAGCCCTATGCAGCACAGGGGGCTCACGACACCCACACCTCTGTAGGGCTCACTCTGCACCCACACCTCTAGAGTGTGTGGCTGCCGAGGCAGGACTCCCTAGGAGCACGTGGAGGCTGGCTGCGTGTCTGTCGTTCTGTCCCTGGCTCAGACTGGTCATGGTACTTGGCATTTCACATCTCTTGGCCTCTGTCATGTTAGGTTCTGCTGGAAGTTCATGCTGCTTTTGCAAATTCTGATAACATTGCTGGTTATAAGATGGGGATATCGCCCCTCCCTCCTACCCTTAATCGTGATGGACGAGGGTCTAGTTGATGATGAGGGTCTAGTCCCTGCCTGAGTGTGGCAGGAATGTGACACTATGGTCTCAGTAGGCCTCTCTGAGGGCCTGGAAGTTGGAACTAAGGTGTAAGGATGCAGAAGTAATGATGCTTTTGAACAGCGGTTTATACTCCGGGGTTTGGGCTGATGACATCTCCCTGCTCTGTGCCAGCGTGTCCGGAGTGGTGAATGGAAAGGGTACTCGGGCAAGGCCATCACGGACGTCATCAACATCGGCATTGGCGGCTCTGACCTGGTAAGGAGAGGGCTGCCTTGGGATAGAGGAGGGGGTCCCATCCGGCCTGGGTTCCCCCAGAGATGGGACCTGGCTGTTCTCACCACTTGTGGAATCTTGTTTTCTGATGCTCCATCTCCCCACAGGGACCCCTCATGGTGACTGAAGCCCTCAAGCCCTACTCTTCAGAAGGTCCCCGGGTCTGGTTTGTCTCCAACATTGACGGGACTCACATTGCCAAAACGCTGGCCACCCTGAACCCCGAGTCCTCTCTCTTTATCATTGCCTCCAAGGTACGAGCTTCAGCCCCGGCCTGTCTCCCAGCCTTTTTGCGCTGGGGTGGGAGCAGGGGTTGGGGGGAGTGGGTGCTTTGCCGCTGCCCTGCACACTGGACCCTCCCGCCTGCTCTGAATGAGCTGTGCTCTGTGGCTCAGGTGGGCACAGCTTCCCTCAGACCGTTCCTTATCTGGTGGCCAACACAGTTCACCCGATGAAAGCCCACACTGGTCCACGTGTGCCTCTATCTGAAGCACTCACTTGGCTGAATCTGGGCTCAGCCCAGGACCATTCCTGTCTCTCTCAGAGATTTGTCCCTAACGTCTGCTCCTTTCTCATCCCAGAGCCAGGCCCAGATAACGTAAGCATTTTGCTTTTTTGTCATTTATATCCTGTTTATTCATGTCCATGCACATTAAATATTATGGATAATTCCATCTGGGTTTTGAGATACAGCCAGGTCTGGGCTGAAGGAGCCCCAGGCCACAGCGTCTCTCCTGGCGGATGTTCTGACCTTTGACCTGTGGTTCCTCTGAAGTTCTGGAATCACAAAATGACGCTGCTGCTTCTAGGCCTCTGCCCCAGATACACAGTAATTAGGGCTTTGAGGACATGCGGGCGGAGGTGATGTGGAGCAACTCACCGACCCGCACGCGCTGCTCCGTGTGATAACTGGGCATCCATGTGGCCTCCGCTGCTGAGCTCGGCTCAGGACTGTATCAGCTGAGGACCAACTGCTGTACTCTCTGCAGACCTTCACCACCCAGGAGACCATCACGAACGCAGAGACAGCGAAGGAGTGGTTTCTCCTGTCGGCCAAGGACGTGAGTGCTCATGGGCAGTGGGCAGGCGGGGAAGGACAGAGTGGGTCTGCCCAGCCCTGTAGCCCTGTTTCCCCTGAAGTTGGCAGCAGGAGGCAGCCTTTCTGGTTAAGATACTTGGCTTTGCCAGCCCAGACAAGCCCAAGGTGCAGACCCTGCTCTAACTTCTGAGGTCCCTTTCCTTAAGGCTACTGGCCCTGTGGAGCCTCTCTACCCCTGGCCCTGCCAAGTTTACAGGGGAGGCATCCTGGGCCTCGTGTACCCATGAGGTAGGATGGGCCAGCCAGCTTCTGACCCCTCTGCCTATTCTGCCTTGATTTGGGCCTCCTTCAGCAGCCTCAGAATCGAGTACTGGGGGCGGTGGGCCCCACCCAGGGCCTGGGTTTCTCCAGAGGCAGGAGGGTCACTGTCCCTGGGGGTGGTCCCCAGGGTGAGTATGGTCTAACTTGGCTTATCTCTTGCAGCCTTCTGCAGTCGCGAAACACTTTGTTGCCCTGTCTACCAACACTGTAAGTGCCCACAGGGGTTCCTGTACCACCACCCTGGGTTGGGGCCCTGGCCAGGTCAGGGTCATGGCCTTTCCAAGTACATGAGCTGACATGTGCTGACAGCGTCAGGGATCTTGGCTCAGCCAAGAAGGATTGCTTGCCTATGGGGGATGTGAATTGCAAGCCATACTTGCCACTTTGAACTGCTGCTGCTCCATGAGGGGCTTGCAGTCAGAGGGATCACATTAACCCCACCCGTTCCCCGGGGCCTGACTGATAACCACAACATTCCACATGTGTGACCTCCCTTGGCCTCTGCCACTGGCCTCTCCCTAGACGAGATGTGCCAGGTACGGGTCGGGTGGTGGTTGTTCAGTCGCCAAGTCATGTCCAACTCTTGCGACCCCATGGACTGTGGCATACCAGGCTTATTTCTCACGTAAGGATGTTAGTTAAGCCCAGTGAAGGGATGTGAGTTTGCCCAGTGATTGTATGAGTCAGTGATGTAAAGATTAGAACGTGGTTACCCATGTGCCAGCTCCTCCTGGCCCCAGGTTGTGCAAGGTAGGGGTGGGGGCAGGCCTGTGGGAGTTGGGGCTTTGCTCCCGGAATCAGAAGGAAGGCAAACCTGGTTGAACACTGGCTTTGTGGTGGGCCTTGTGTTGGGCGGTCTGAACTGGAACCACACCCAGGTTCTCTGGACTCCCACTCCTTCCGTGCCACCCCCACCCATGCCTCCAGTGCTCACCTGCCTATGAGAGGAGACAGAAGGACATCTTAGGGCTGGCCAAACAGCACAGCTGTCCGCCTCTTGCAGGTAGAGCTGGTCAGTAGGGCGTCTCCTGTGAGGTCTAGGGAGGGGGCTGCTGACCCTGTCTTTGTAGAGGATAGAATAAGATTGGTCATCCCCTGAAGGCTTCCTGGGGTTCAGTCACCATCCCAGTATCGGAAGGGCTGGGCAGGTGTCCAGGTTGTCTGTTCCCTGGCCTGGGAGGTGGCCCCTGCCTGTGCTCGGGTTCCAGCCTGGGGCCCGGTTTCCCAGATGTCCCGGGGATTGGGTCTGGGCGGTGGCTCTTGCAGAGCAGCGTGGGGGCCAGGACCTTGCAGTGAGTGTGCAGCTCCCCTTCAGCAGGAGGGCTTGGCCAGTACCAGGCCACCGATGTGCTGGGTGTGAGCTGGCCGGACATCTGATTCTGGGGTGGGCGTCTCCTGGTGCTGCCCTGGGCTCACAGGTGGCTCCAGCCTCACCCTAGTGAGGGCTCTGTGGAAGGTGTGTTGCTCCTGAAGCTTGGACAGCATGACTCCTCATGCCTGCAGGTTCTCATGCAGCTAATCCCGGCTTCTTCTTTCTCTCTCCCTTTGCCCCTTTTTAGGCCAAAGTGAAGGAGTTTGGAATTGATCCTCAAAACATGTTCGAGTTCTGGGATGTAAGTAATGGCACATGCCTGTGGTGGGTGAATTATGTCCTTTGCTAAGTCAAGCCACAGATGAGGGGCCCATGGAGTCAGGTCAACGTTTATTGAGCACCTGCTGTATGCCTGGCTTTGGGACAGGCCAGGAGGTCCTCAGGGAGCAGGAGCAGCTTCGCTCAGTCAGGATATGGCCCCCCTCCCAGCGAGGGGGGCTTTCAGGGCCAGGGTGACACCCCCCTGGGTGCCTGCAGTAGCACCCACAGTGGGGTAACCGGAGCCACCCCCATCCCCCTCGGTGAGCTGAGGTTGTGAGTTATTCTCAGTGATGACCTTTCTCTGAACCACAGCCTCAGTCTGTAAAGGCCAAGGGGCAGGGCAAGGCAGGAGTGTGACTGGGCACGCCTGGAAAGGAGCTGCAGGGGCAGCTGGAGGTGGCAGAGAGGAGGTGCCAGGCCTGGGGCCGGGTGGGGCCCCGCTGGGCAGCTTGTAGAGCCAGCACTGCTGGGGGGCAGAGCTGTGGGCCAGTCTAGCCGCGGGTGGTCCCACAGGCTCATCTCTGCTGAAGCCACCGTGGGTGCCAAGCAGTGAGCCAGAGTTGTCTCTGCGGCTGGCCTGAGTGCAGCCGTGGTGTAGGAAAGGCTCTGGCGGCAGAATGCAGGCAGGCTTGGGATGCAGGGATGCAGTGCAGGGAGTGGTGTGGGTGCAGTGGGTGTGACTCGAACACATGACCTTGGCAGGTGTACCTAAGAGAGCATCCTCTAATCGAGGGATTTCCCCCTGGGGCCGATTCCAAGCCTTTATACCGCAAGCTCTCTGCTGAGTGGCAGCGTCCGAAGATGTAACCTCCTTTGAAAGCTGTAAAGGCCTTGGAGTCTGGGAGAGAATTTAGCCCTCGTACCCTAAGATGTCTCTTGTGTGTAATGAGTTAACTTCTTTCCAGAATGGGACTAGTTATGTACCATCCTTGGAAGAATTGAGAAGAGTCACTCAGATCCTTGTCTGCGTCTCATGGCTCAGATGAGGAGCCCCGGTCGAGAGGGACTGTGCAGCTGCTAACAAATGCATGCATGCCTGAGACAGGAAGGGGCGCCTTCCTCCTGCATGCATGCCTGAGACAGGAAGGGGCGCCATCCTCCTGCATGCATGCCTGAGACAGGAAGGGGCGCCATCCTCCTCCTCCTCCCTGGGATCTCGAGCCTGAGCAGGTGGTGGTCAGGGCCGTGCGGGGGCTCCCGTGAGCCAAGGAGTCCGGCAGAGCGGGGCTGTGTCCCAGCCTGGGTTTTCACTGCCTGTAACCACCCAGTCTGAAGAGATGAGTTGAAGTGTGGCTTAAACAGAGACCTGGGTCTCCCAGGTAAGGCCTAGGAACACAGGAACATGGAGCTAGGACTGGCTAGTGAGGTCCAAGTGCCTCGAGTGGGCACAGTAGAGGTCTCAGGCCAGGCCAGACATACCTGGAGGGACCTGCATGTATATTGCTGAATTGAGAAGGTGACATCTGAGGAGCCAGGGACAGGTGAAGTTTCTGGACCTAGGTCTCTCAGGTGAGAGAGAATCATCAGAATAGATACAGGGATACTGTGCTGGCGCTGAGGTAAGATCGGAAGAATTCAGTCTGGCGTAAGTGGTGAGGACTGCTCAGCTGTGTCCAGGGGGTGCAGCCATGGTCCAGGGTCCATGGGGCATCCTTGAGTGTCGGGCTTAGGCAGAGGTGAGGTGGTAAACTGGGGGGACTGTCAGGGCTCAGCCAGAGTCAGCACATATTGGGGAGCTCATTTTGGCTGTTGCTGTCTGAAGAGAAGCCAGGACAGGTGCACATGATGTCTAAAGAGGCAGCCCCAGGATGGGTAAAGGTACAGGGGAGATTCTGGAAGAATTCAGATGTTTATTCTGTCAAGTGGCATCTGAGAAGCCAAAATTATGGACAGGTACTTAGACCTGGATCTGTGAGCTCAGGATGGGTATATATAGTGGGATCTCTCTGACTGAGAGTGAGCCTCAGGTACTGGATGGCTGATCACTCAAGCGAGGCTGTTAGAACTCAGACGAGACAAACATGGAAAAGTCCCCTGAGCCAGGTGAGCCTCTGGGTTCTCAGCGTCCTGACCCAGTGAGACAGGCAGAGCTCAGGGTGTTGTCGGGGCCTCTGGGGTCGCATGACCAGCCCAGGACGTGTCAGTGGCATTGGGGTCTGGCTGGGGTAGGGTTTGAGGTGCGCAGATGAGGGAATGGTAGGAAGGTACCTGGTTATCAAAGGTAAGGACTGGGGAGTTGGGACAGGTGAAGACAGGTGAACTGCTGAGGAGCTGCGTCACTAAGATGTGGTGTGAGAGGCTAATGGTAGACAAAGGTCTCTAAAAGTGTCAGAGGCACAAGTCACTCAGGCCCTGTTTGGCACCAGCGGACTCTCACCAGGCTTCCCTCAGGCCACGACAAGCAGCCAGGAATCTGTCAGGTCTCCGGAAAAAGTCTGTTCAGGTTAGGTTTGTACAGAGGGGTCTGCTAGGGGTCATCTGTAAAGCTACATCTGTTTGAGGTCTCAGAAGCTAGAATCAGACAAGGTGTATATAACTCGGTCTCTTGGGGAGACCTGAGGAACTGAGATTAGACAACATCTGGGCAGAAGTGGGTTGGTCAGATAAGGACACTGGAGCCAAAGATAGTCAGAGACAGAGCTGAGTCTGACAGGTGGGCTTAGAAATCCACGATTGGGTCCAGGTCAGAACTATGTCCTCAGTTGTTGTCCGAGCAGTTCTGGTGATGCTCAGGGCAATGGCCCAGGGGCCCCTGAGAAAAGATTGAAAACCTGGAGTCAGGCAAGGAGATGGAGCACTGCATCCATCCATCTGGAAGGTTCGGGAATTCTTTGTCTGTCTCAGGTGCAGAGCAGGTATGTCAGGTAAGGTTGAAGGAGTTGAGGTGAGAGACAGACTTGTACTCCTGGTTCCTGAACAGGTGAGGTCTGAGCTGTTGAGGTTAGTCCCTGGTTTGTACTCTGAATCTGAGGAGCTGAGGTTCAGTGCAGATAGATAGAACTGAGTTTTTCGGTTAAGTCTGTAAGCCAGAGGCAAGCTGGAAGTAGGCTGAAAAGCCACGTTTGGGTTCATTAAATTCTGTCCCATAGTTGAGGTCAGGAACAAGTAGGTAGATCTGTCAAGTGAGGCCTGAGGAGCACAGAGTTAGGCTTATCTAGAAAGAACTGGATTTCTTAGATGATCTCTGAGAATATACAGTGAAGACAGGTGGATAGAGGGAGGTGTCTCAGGTGAGATCTCAGGAGCTGGAATTGGGCCCAGATGAATAGAGCTGGATCTCCCAGGTAAGGTCAAGATAGGTAGGTAGAACTGCTTCTTGGCAGATGTCTCATGATGATGAGTTGTGCCCGGATGCAGGTATGTGGAATTGAGTTTCTCAGGTAAGATCTCTGGAGTCTGCATAGGGGACAGGTTTTATTCTTGGATCTCACAGGGTGAGTTAAGCACAGGTGAGTAGAATAGAGTTTGTCAGGTAAAGTCTGTGGAACAAGTTCAGGAAACTGGGTCTGTCCAGTGAAATCTCAAAAGTCACAGGTAAGTCCAGGAAAGAACCGAATGTCTTAGATGACCTCTGGCAAGCTGAACTGGGGCAGAGTTAGCCTGTCAGGAGCAGCCTCAGGAGCCAGGAACAAGCACAGGTAGCCAGAGGTGGCTCACCATGTGCAGCTGAAAGACCCAAGGTCATGCACAGGTAGGTAGAGGCAAGGTTGTCCAGCTGCAGGCTCAGGAGCCAGGGTCAATCTCAGGTCGGTAGAACTGACTCAGGTCGGTAGAACTGACTGGTCACATGTCAAGAAGAACCAGAGTCAAGCACAGGTAAGCAGAGCTGGTCCACTGGGTACAGTGTGTAAGGTGCCAGAGTCATTAACAAGTAGACAGAATTGGTCTGCTGGGCATGGTCTGAGGATCCGGGTCATATACAGGTAGGCCAAGCTGGTCTGCCAGATATGGACTGAAGGTCCAGGGGAGTGTACAGGTAGGCAGAACTGTTTTGTTCTGTTGGGTATGGTCTGAGGACTCAGAGTTGAGCACAGGTAAGTAGAGTTGGTCTGCTAGGTACAGTACAAGGAGCCAGGTCATGTACAGGTGGGCGGAACTGGTTCATTAGGTATGATCTGAGGACTCAGGGTCAACTACAGGTAGGCTGAGCTGGTCCGTAATGTGTGGTCTGAGGACCCAGGGTCATGTGCAGGTAGGAAGAGCTATCTGCTCAGTATGGTTTGGGGACTGAGGTCAAGCACAGGTAGGCAAAGCCTGTGCTAGGTACATTGTAAGAAGCCAGGGTCAGGTACAGGTGGGCAGAACTGTCCGTTGGGTAGGGTCTCAGGACCTGGAATCAAGCGCAGGTAGGCAGCAGGTCTGAGGAGATCGAGTCGCGCACAGGTAAGCAGCGCTGGTTTGCACAAGGAGCCAGGGTCAAGAACAGGTAGGTAGATGTGGTCTAGGTGTGTGGTTGGGTATGGTCCAGTGATCCAGGGCCAAGCACAGGTAGGTAGAACTCGTCCACTAAGTATAGTCCAGGGATTAAGAGTCAAGCACAGGTGAGAGCACAGGTCCAGCACAAGGAGCCAGGGCTGAGAACAGGTAGGTAGAGGTGGCCCACACGGTGCGGCCTGAGGAACCAGGGGCATACAGGTAGGCAGAGCCTGGTCTGTTTGGAATGGTCTGAGGATCCAGGGTCAAGCACAGGTAGGCAGAGTTGGTCTGCCAGGTATGGTCTGAGAGTCCAGAATTGTGTACAGGTGAGCAGAGCTGGTCCACCAAGTGTGGTCTGAGGATCCAGGGTCATGTACAGGTAGGCAGAACTGTCCGCTAGATATGGCCTGAGGACTCAAGCACAGGTAGGCCCACACGGTGTATTACAAGGAGCCAGGGTCAGGTGCACAGGTGAGCAGAGCTGGCCCACGAGGTACAGCACAAGGGCTCAGGGTCACGTACAGGTAGGCAGAACTGGTCCGTCAGGTATGGTCTGCCCAGGGTTGTGTGCAGGTAGGCAGAGGTGTCTGGTTAGATGTGGTCTGAGGAGCCTGGGCCAGAGGCAGGCAGGCAAAGTTGGTCTGCTGGGTACAGCATAGGAAGCTGGTGTCACGTACAGGTAGGCAGAACTGTCCTCTGGGTATGGTCTGAGGACCCGGAATCAAGCACAGGTAGGCAGAGCTAATCCACTAGGTAAGATCTGAGGAGATGGAGTCACTTGCAGGTAAGCTGAGCTGGTTTGCACAAGGAGCCAGGGTCAATTTAGGGAGATAGAGCTGGCCCGCTTGGTACAGCCTCAGAACCCAGGGTCACGTACAGGTAGGCAAAGCTGGTCTATAAGATGTGGTCTGAGGAGCCAGGGTCATGGTCAGGTGGGTAGACCTGGTCTGCTAGGTATGGTCTGAGGATCCAGGGTTAAGCCCAGGTAAGCAGAGCTGGTCCACTTGGTAGCACAAGGAGCCAGGGTCATGTACAGGTGGGTGGAACTGGTTCATAATGTATGGTCTGAGGAGCCAGGGTCAAGCACAGGTAGGCAAAGCTGGGCTGTCAGGTGTGATCTGAAGGTCCAGGTAGTATCCAGGTAGGCAGAACTGGTCCATTAGGTATAGCACATGAAACCTGGTTCCCTAGATACGGTCTGACAATCCAGGGTCATGTACAGGTAGGCAGAGCTGGCTCAGCAAGTGTGTTCTGAGGGGCCTGGGTCAGAGGCAAATCTGGTTGGTAGGTATGGCAAAAGGAGCCAGGGTGAAGTACAGGTAGGTAGAGGTGGCCCACCAGGTGCGGACTCAGGGTTATGTCAGGTAGGCAGAGCTGGTCCACAAGACGTGGTCTGATGAACCAGGGTCAAGTACAGGTAAGCCGAACTGGTCTACCAAATGCCATCTGAGGCCCCAGGGTCACACATAGGTAGGCAGAGCTCATGGGCCAGGTATAGACAGAATCCAGGGTAAGGTTCGTGTAGGCTGAGGTGGTCTACTAAGTAGTCTGAGGAGACAGGGTCACATTCAGGCAGGCAGAATTGTGGTCGGTATGACCTGAGGACTCCGAGTTAAACCCAGGTAAGCAGAACTGGTTCACAAGGCACAGCACGGGGAGCCAGGGTCATGTACAGGTGGGTAAAGTTGGTCTGCCAGGTATGGTCTGGAGGTCCAGGATCATGTACAGGTAGGCAGAGCTAGTCCATTAGGTACTGCACATGAAGCCAGGGTCATATACATGCAGGCAGAGCTGGTCCCCTAGGTATGGTCTGATCTAGGGTCACGTACATGTATGCAGAGCTGGTCCGCTAGGTATGATCAGAGGATCCAGGGTCATGTACAGGTAGGCAGAGCTGGCCCAGCAAGTGTGTTCTCAGGAGCCCAGGTCAGAGGCAGGAAGGCAAAGCTGGTCTGCCAGGTGTAGTCTTGAGAAGGCCTAAGGATCAGGGTCACATGGGCAGAGGTATGTAAACATGATCTTAGGTGGGTTTTTGCCCCAGGGTTCAGGTATAAGTTGGCATCCCTGGACTTGTTAGATGAAATGAATGGGGCAAGATCTAGCCCAGAAATACATAATTGGTGTGATTGGTAAGGCCTGAGAAGGTGACTCAGACACAGGTGGGACCCCCAACGGTAGGATCGATCAGGACACTTAAGTGGGTAGCGTGGACTGTCATCGAGGGAAAGCCAGAGTGATCGTAGGTATATATACCTAGGTCTGCCTGGGGAGGTCTGTGGAGCCCTTGGGTTCAGGTAGGAGAGGTAGCATATGCTGAGCCATGTCAGCCACCTGTCCTTAGCACCCTGGTCCAGTGTGATGGGCAGTGTTGTGGAGGCCAGGGGATCTGTAACCAGTCTGGGGTGTAGTCTGTCACACTGGGGACTGGTTGGCAGGGTCTGAACTAACCAAGTATGGAAAGAGATTGGATTATACTTGGTTGGAGAAGGTGAGGTCTGAGGCTCGTGAGGCTCAGAACTTAGAACTGACTGAGGTGCTACATCTTTAAGGTGTGTTCTGCACTCACTGCAGGTAAAGGTGAGGTCTAGCGATCTGTGTCTGCAGCTTGATGTTTCAGAGGCTCAAATCAGATACTGGCTTTGCTGGGCTCTTCCCAAAACAAAAGTCAGGTCTGAGACCCTGCCCTCAGCCAAGGTCAGCAGCCTGGAATCTGTCAGTCTGAGCCCTGGCCGTCTATTCAGTCCAGTTTCTGGGTTTAAGTCTATTGGGTGAGATCTGAGAGCCTCTGTCAGGCATAGTGTGGTCTGTGGGACTGTGACTGTCAGGTCAGGTTCCCCCAAACCCAGAGCCTTTCTAAATAAAGAACCCCATCATACTCATCTTTATTACCCAAGCTGAAACGTCTGATCCTCTCACTCTTGATCCTCTCATTCTGCCAATTCATCCTGTTTAATCGAACATCCTGAATCAGTGCTATACATCCGCACCACCCGCTTCCAGGGAAACCTCACTCTTTGGACGACCACTGGGGCTCCCGTGTGGTTTCCTGCTTCCCTTCTCACCTCACCTACAGACTTCTTGGTTCTCCATCCTTGCGTCTCCGCTTCTGCCCACCAGTTTATCACTCCTTCCTTCATCTTCAAAATTGTGCTGCCCGTTTTCCTGCCAGCCTTTCTCAGTGGGCTTTCAGGAGAGAATTAAATCCTAATGCCCCAGGGCAGCCATTGGATATAATGAATTAGCTGGATATAATGAATTAGTACCTCTCTTTTGCATCTGGAAGGATGCTAGCCTTGGGTCAACCTTGGGAGTATGGAGAAACTAAGTCATTCAAAGCATTTTCTGTGGGGCTTAATTCTCTCACTGTTGAGAAAGGCTGTTCTTGCTACAGAAGCTTTGCATATGCTGTTCTGGCTCCCGGAATCCTCCTCCCTCTGTGCTTCCCTGAGTAATACTTGCCCATTCTCCACATCCAGGCTGAAGCACCTTCAGAGTCCTTTCATTATTGGTTTCAGTATTGTATTCCTGTCTTCTAAGCACTTTTATCTCATTTTCACATTTATTGGCACGGTTGTTTCATTTATATCTTTCACCCCCATGGATTGTTGGCATTGCCTATGCTAGGAACTTGGTGGGTACTCCGTAAATAGTTGTTAGGAAGATGTGATTGGAGCTCTGAGGATTCCACTGATGATACAAAGTGGAATCTGCAGTGTGGCATGGGAGGACACAGTGTGGATGGTAGGTCTCGGTCTGTCTTGGGCTGAGGCGGAAGATCAGTCAAGCCCAGGTATGAGCTGCTGGGCCTGTCAGTGTCCCCGGAAGCAGGGCTGGCACAGGTAGGAGCTGTGTGTCAGTACAGCCTGGGAGTCGGGGATGGGCTCAGGTACAAGGCACTGGATCTCCTGTCAGAAGAGTCAAGGCCAGACCCAGGTATAAGGCATTGGGTCTGAGGAGCAGGGCCACAGTCAGGTAGGAGGTGCTGGGTTTTTCGTTGTTCAGGGAAGCATGGGCACAGGTAGAAGGTGCTGGGTCTGTTAGTGTTTACAGAGGCTGGACACAGGTATGAGTCACTGGTTCTGTTGATGTCCTAGGAGGCATGACCAGACACAGGTATGGGATTCTGATTTGTCAGTGTCCAAGGAGGTGGGCTCGGCACTGGATCTGCTGGTATCTGAGGAGGCCAGACCTGGCTCAACTATGAGGCCCTGGGTCTGTAGGTGTCTGGTGAGGCCAGACCTGTGCAGGTATGAGGCCCTGGATCTGTTGGCATCTGAGGAGGCCAGACCTGGCTCAACTATGAGGCCCTGGATCTGTCGGTGTCTGGTGAGGCCAGACCTGTGCAGGTATGAGGCCCTGGGTCTGTCAGTGTCTGAGGAGGCCGGACCTCTGCAGGTATGAGGCCCAGGTCTGTCCGTGTCTGAGGAGGCTGGACCTGTGCAGGTATGAGGCCTTGGGTCTGTTGCATCTGAGGAGGCTGGAGCTGGTTCAGGTATGAGGCCTGGGTCTCTCGGTGTCTGAGGAGGCCAGACCTGTGCAGGTATGAGGCCTGGGTCTGTCGGTGTCTAGGGAGGCCGGCCGGACCTGGTGCAGCTATGAAGCCCGGGTCTGTCGGTGTCTGAGGAGGCTGGGGCTGGTTCAGGTATGAGGCCTGGGTCTGTCGGTGTCTGGGGGTGCCAAACCTGTGCAGGTATGAGGCCTGGGTCTGTCAGTGTTTGGTGAGGCCAGACCTGGTACAGGTATGGAGGCCTGGATCTGTTTGTTTGGTGAGGCCGATCCTGTGCAGGTATGAGGCCCGGGTCTGTCGGTGTCTTGAGGAGGCTGGAGCTGGTTCAGGTATGAGGCCTGGGTCTGTCGGTGTCTGGGGAGGCCGGACCTGTGCAGGTATGAGGCCCGGGTCTGTCAGTGTCTGGGGAGGGCAGACCTTGCTCAGGTATGAGGCCTGGGTCTGTCGGTGTCTGGGGAGGCCAGACCTGTGCAGGTATGAGGCCCGGGTCTGTCAGTGTCTGGGGAGGGCAGACCTTGCTCAGGTATGAGGCCTGGGTCTGTCGGTGTCTGGGGAGGCCGGACCTGTGCAGGTATGAGGCCCGGGTCTGTCGGTGTCTTGAGGAGGCTGGAGCTGGTTCAGGTATGAGGCCAGGGTCTGTCGGTGTCTGGGGAGGCCGGACCTGTGCAGGTATGAGGCCCAGGTCTGTCGGTGTCTGGGGAGGGCAGACCTTGCTCAGGTATGAGGCCTGGGTCTGGCAGTGTCTGGGGAGGCCGGACCAGCCACAGTAAGGTCTCGGGTCGAGTCTGTGGCTCTGGCCAGTCCATGTGTAGTTAGTGCTGTTGGTCAGCCCAACAGCTGCCAGCACCCGGCTTGCTGTCTTGCTTCTCAGAGGTGGGTCGGGCCAGGCCCTTGGAACTGCACCTGTAGAAGAGCATGGCTCCTGGGGACAAGTTTCCTGGCAGGAGGGAGGGGGGGCGGGGTGTGCCAACCTCTCCTCAGTGCCTTTTCCTGTCTCTTCTAGTGGGTGGGAGGCCGCTACTCGCTGTGGTCAGCCATCGGACTCTCCATTGCCCTGCACGTGGGTGAGTGTGTGTGTTTTATGTCTCTGTCTTGGGAGACGATGCTGCAGTCTGAGGTAGGGGTGGGGCTCATGTCCCCAGATGCCCTCTTGTTCCCTCAGGCTGCTGGCCTCTGTGCCCTTGATGGGACCCTTTATCCCAGGTCAGACTGGAAAGGCCGAGTGACCCTTGGGATTTGCAGGTTGGCCTTTCTCCCTGCCCCTCACAACTGTGGTCTGGCTCATTCCCCATGCCAGGTGGAGTTACAGCTGCCTTTGAGCTCAGGACTGATTCTGATTAGACAGGCTTTCCACAGGCCTTCGTCCTCCCAGATCCTGTTGCTTCTGGCTCCCCCTCCAGCCTTCCCCTGGTTCTAGAAGAAGCTGTGTTCATGGCCTGGAGGCACAGTTCAGTTCAGTTCAGTTGCTCAGTTGTGTCCGACTCCATGAATCAGAGCACACCAGGCCTCCCTGTCCATCACCAACTCCTGGAGTTCACTCAGACTCACATTCATCGAGTCAGTGATGCTATCCAGCCATCTCATCCTCTGTCGTCCCCTTCTCCTCCTGCCCCCAATCCCTCCCAGCATCAGAGTCTTTTCCAATGAGTCAACTCTTCGCATGAGGTGGAGGCACAGGGCACGATCATTTCTGTTGACGCTGCTTTTGTGTTGCAGGATTTGACAACTTCGAGCAGCTGCTCTCAGGAGCTCACTGGATGGTAAGTGCTGAGGCCCAAGTTCTCCAGCAGGCGCCGGCCAGAGACATGTTGGTTGGTGCAGCTCCCTCCCCCTCAGCAGCTGCTGAGCCCCTGTCCACCCTGGTCTCCTTGCAGGACCAGCACTTCCGCACAACACCCCTGGAGAAGAACGCCCCCGTGCTGCTGGCTCTGCTGGGCATATGGTACATCAACTGCTTTGGGTGTGAGACGCACGCCATGCTGCCCTATGACCAGTACCTGCACCGCTTTGCTGCCTACTTCCAGCAGGTACCAGCTGCCAAGCCAGGCCTTGGGTCAGGGGCCCCCCCTTAGCCCAGGTTACTTCTCCTCCTAGGGCCTTTCCCCGTTAGCCTCAGGCATGTCCAAGGCCCACCTGTGCTCCCCCTCTCATGGTGAATCTCCGTAACCAGGATCCATGTCAGTCAAGTTGGGCTACCATGGGAGGGGCATGACTGGCTGTCATGGCGTTGTGGCTGGTCAGGCTCTGGCGTGACTCAGGGCATATGCCTCACCCGGGTCACTTCTTTCTTGGACATCACCTGTTAGGCTGGGGCCACAGCCTGGGACCCCCGTAGTTTGCACTGCCTTTGTCTCCCTCCAGAAAAGCAAGTTTACACCCAGTCTGTGGTGCCTCTTTGGGCTCCTCACAGCCCTCTGCCCCTGGAATCTCCACAGCCCCCTTGAAGCAGCAGATTCTGTGACCGGAGGAGGGGCCGAGGCCCCCCAAGACCAGAGTCTGGTTTCGGGGATGGCCCTCAAATGCAGTACAGCCTGGACCCCAGCCTGCCTTAAGAAATCACTTAAAGATTTTGTGATTAGTTTCTGCTCTTAGGAAGGTCCTCCCTGTACTGCCATACCTGCCTTCCCCTGGTCGTGGGTCCTCCCTGGACCTCCATTCCTACCTTCTCCTGGTCATGGGTCAAAGGCAAAAAGATTGTGATCTCTGCCCTCCCAGGTGAGGATGTAAAAGGATCGTGCCTTTGGATATCGCACGGGGCAGGGCAGGCACGCCTGGTGCGTCCCAGGCAGGTTTTGGGGATGGTTTGTGAAGAGTAAGACTTGCAGATCGAGGGCTGGGTTTCTGGCCCTGTTCCAGGGTGACATGGAGTCCAATGGGAAGTACATCACCAAGTCCGGCACCCGTGTGAACTACCAGACGGGCCCCATTGTGTGGGGGGAGCCAGGGACCAATGGCCAGCACGCCTTCTACCAGCTCATCCACCAAGGTAGGGCCCGTCTGGCCTGCGCAGGAGTGCTACTGGGGATGGGGAGGGCCTGCCGGCAGAGCCCCCTCCATCAGATGAGGGTTCTCCTGGAGACCATATGGGTGGCTCCCATGGTAGGGGTAGGGACCTGAGTGACTGCCGTACCCTTCACAGGTACCAAGATGATACCCTGCGACTTCCTCATCCCGGTCCAGAGCCAGCACCCCATAAGGAAGGGTTTGCATCACAAGGTAAAAACACTCTTCCCGACCCTCTTCAGCTATCTTAGGTTCACATCACACCCAGACCTCTTAAGACTGATGCGTTAGTCAGCAGCGACTAGTTTTCTGTTCCTGTCACCACAAGCTTAGTGGCTTAAAAACAACACTCATTTATTGTCTTGGTTTCTTTGGGCCCCAGTCCATCACGCTTGCTGGGTCGCTGCTCAGGGCTCAGGCTGAAGTCAGGGTGTCCGCAGGGCCTGTGTTCCTTTTTGGAGGCTCTCGGGGGCAGCCGTTTCGTCATTCATTCAGTTTGTTGGCAGAATCCATTTCCCTATCAGTTGATTCGCTCAGTCGTGTCCGATTCTTTGTGACCCCCATTGACTGTAGCACACGAGGCTTCCCTGTCTCTCAACAACTCCCGGAGCTTGCTCAAACTCTTGTCCATCAAGTTGGTAATGCCATCCAACCATCTCATCCTGTCATCCCCTTCTCCTGCGTTCAATCTTTCCCAGCATCAGGGTCTTTTCCAAGAAGTCAGTTCTTCACATCAGGTCACCAATGTATGAATTTCAGCTTCAGCATCAGTCCTTCCAATGAATATTCAGGATTTATTTCCTTTAAGATTGACTGGTTTGATCTCCTTGCAGTCCAAGGGACTCTCAAGAGTTTTCTCTAACACCACAGTTCAAAAGCATCAGTTCTTCAGTGCTCAGCTTTCTTTATAGTCCAACTCTCACATCCACACATGAGTACTGGAAAAACCATAGCTTTGACTAGATGGACTTTTGTCAACAAAGTAATGTCTTTGGTTTTTAATATGCTCTCTAGGTTGGTCATAGCTTTTCTTCCAAGGAGCAAGCGTCTTTTAATTTCATGGCTGCAGTCACCATCTGCAGTGATTGTGGAGCCCCCCAAAATAAAATCCTCACTGTTTCCACAGTTTCCCCATCTATTTGCCATGAAGTGACAGGACCAGATGCCATGATCTTTGTTTTTGGAATGTTGAGTTTTACCATTTCCCTATGGTTGTAGGACCAAGGTCCGGTTTCTTTGCTCACAGCTGGGAGCCATGCTCAACTTCTAGAAACCCTTTTGGCTCTTGGTCTCAGAACCAGCAGGGGTGGGCTGAGTCCCTCTGATGCTTTAGTTCTGTCCTGCCTCTTCAGTTGCATGTCAGAGGATGACTCACTTGCTTTCCCCTTCTGTTATTTTTAAGGGCCATGTGATTACATTGGGCCCACCCAGATAATCTCCTTATCTTAAGGTCTGTAACCTTAGCTCCAAATCCCTCTCTCTACCAAATCCCTTTTGCCATGCTGTGTACACAGGGATTAACAGCAGGGGGCAAAGATCAGGGATTCAAGATCTTGTCTGCCATGGCAGCAAGGGGAAAACCACCCCACTCCGGACAAGAGTCCTTAAAGAGGACTGCTCCTGCCTTATCTCGGGTGTGCAGAGTAGCACAGGTTACTTACTGTGGGCACAAGCTTTGGATTCGGTGTCCTGGGTTTGAATTCTGTCTTCCCCTCTGTGCCTCTGGCTGGGATTCAGTGCTGTTGACTTGAAGAAACTGAGGCTCAGCTAGAAAAGAGAGATGATGCCTCTGCCCGTCATGGTCTTAAAAGATAGACCATGGTAAAGTTCTTAAAAGGGCCCTCAGCAAGTAGTACAGTCCCTGAAGGGTACTTATTGTCGTTAGCTAGTTTCTGGTGTCCTTGGATGTGCTCTGTTGTCCCCGCTTGTTCCAAATAAGCTCTAGAGTCGGAGGCAATCGGGCTGACCCCAACTGTTGAGACTAACCCCGACTGGGCAGTGCCAGGCAGTCTCATCTGTCTGCCTGAAGCTCACACAGTGCTTCACGATGGTACTTGATGTCTCTCTCATCAGATCCTCCTGGCCAACTTCTTGGCCCAGACTGAGGCCCTGATGAGAGGGAAGTCGACAGAGGAGGCCCGGAAGGAGCTACAGGCTACTGGAAGGAGTCCAGAGGACTTTGAGAAGCTGTTGCCCCACAAGGTCAGTGCTTCTCTTAGAGTGGGCTTTGGGGTGGCATCCTGGAATTGGAAGGATAAAGTCATGTGGCCGTGGCCGGGGAGCACTGTCCTGTCCTGCACAGTAGGGGGCACTGTCCTTACGGACATGCCCACCCCAGCCTTGGGCAGGGTGTGCTTCCCTTCTGAAGAGTTGGGGACCACGACTAACTGGGGGACATTCGTGGGTGTTTTCTGAAGGTCTTTGAAGGAAATCGCCCGACCAACTCTATAGTGTTCACCAAACTCACGCCATTCATTCTTGGAGCCTTGATTGGTGAGTAAGCGGGGACGGTCTCAGCTTGGGGTAGGTCTGAGTGGGCTGGGGGAACCCTAACATGCTTCCCTCAACATGTACCCCCCTCCACAGCCATGTATGAGCACAAGATCTTCGTTCAGGGCATCATCTGGGACATCAACAGCTTTGACCAGTGGGGGTGAGTTGCTGGCTCAAGGGCAGGGTAGGGAATGCCTACCAAAAGTTAGTTGGCTTGTGGATTTCCCTAGTAATGCTGGAAGCCTCCTCATACCCTTCTTTCTCCTCTCCCTGGCAGAGTGGAGCTGGGAAAGCAGCTGGCTAAGAAAATTGAACCTGAGCTTGATGGGAGCAGCCCAGTGACTTCTCATGATTCTTCCACCAATGGGCTGATCAACTTCATCAAGCAGGAGCGCGAGGCCAGAAGCTAATAAACTCGTGCCCAGCAGCAGTCCCTGTTGTGACTGGTCCTTCTTGTCTGCCTGCCCAGAGTCTGCACTGCACGGTCCTGCCCAGAGCACCCTCTGGTTTTGGGCTTGGACCACGAGCCCTTTGGGGGAAGCTGGTCTGGAATTGCAACCCCTGCCCTCTCAGTGTCCACACCCTCTCTGTTCTACAGTTGGCTGAAGTGTTTCAGTGCAACTGATTTTTCTCATCTATGTTTATTGTTCGTGTACCAGGAAGAAAAATAAAGATGTCACAGAGGAGGTCATGGGCTTAGCCTCTTTGTCGTGAGATGGGCTCTCTGCAGAAGTCAAGGTGCCCGGTAGGAAGAGTGGTTGCCTTGACTGAGGCTTGACTGTAATTGGTGAGCAGATCCACACTGGAAGATGGTCCCTTGAGAAGAGAGTGGGTGCAGCGGAGCACTGTCCATGTCTCAAGGGCAGCTTGGCCTCTGCAGCTGGATCTCTTCTCTGTCTTCTTACACTGCTCACCTCTGTGGCTTTGGAGGGACTGTATCCTTCCATTTGCTGAACGGTTTTTAAAACCACAGTGAGATTTTGTCTCTTTTGGGTGGATTCCTGGCCCAGATCAAGAGTGACTGCTAACTCCTGGCCAGGTGCTCAAGTAATTCTTTCCTTTTATAAGGTAGACATTGAAAAAAAAGGAATTTTGAACAAACTGCTCTTTTATCTTCTATTTAAGGTACTTCTGTTCAAGATTAAATAATACTTCTGGCCAACTTAGCTGAAAAGGAATTTCATTTAAAGAATTGATAGGACTTTCCATGTCCAGTGGTTAAAAATCTGCCTGCCAATGCAGGGGACATGGGTTCAGTCCCTGGTCCAGGAAGATTCCACATGCCATGGGGCAACTAGGCCCATGCACCACAACTACTGAGTCTAAACTCGAGAGCCCAGGAGCCACAACTACTGAGCCTGAGCGCCCTAGAGCCTGTGTCCAACAGCAGAAACCACCTCAGTAAGAAGCCTGTGCATCACTAAAGAGTAGCCCCAGCTCACTGCAACTGGAGAAAGACTTGGAGTGGCAACGAAGATCCAGCAGAGCCAAAAATGAAGTGAAGTAAAGTGCAAGTCGCTCAGTCATGTCCGACTCTTTGTGACCCCATGGACTATACAGTCCATGGAATTCTCCAGGCCAGAATACTGGAGTGAGTAGCCTTTCCCTTCTCCAGGGTATCTTTCCAACCCAGGGATTGAACCCAGGTGCCTGCATTGCAGGCAGATTCTTCACCAGCTGAGCCACAAGGGAAGCCCAAAATAAGCCAAAAATAAGATTTTTTAAAAAAATGAGCAGAACCAATGGGCAGGCTAGAGGCTGAGCTTTCCAGACGTACACCCTAGACTATGACACACTTCGCCTCCTAAGGCCCTGCTGCCCTCGACCCTGTCATCATGGTGGCCTTGACCCCATCTTCTGGGCTGCCTGGATTTGAGTTGTCCTGTGAAGAGCTGACTCATTGGAAAAGACTGATGCTGGGAGGAATTGGGGGCAGGAGGAGAAGGGGATGACAGAGGATGAGACGGCTGGATGGCATCACCGACTCGATGAATGTGAGTTGGAGTGAACTCCGGGAGTTGGTGATGGACAGGGAGGCCTGGTGTGCTGCGATTCATGGGGTCGCAAAGAGTCAGACACGACTTGAGCGACTGAACTGAACTAGGTTGGTCATATTCCTTCCTCCAAACAGGGAGAAGTCAGGACAAACCACCCATGAAAGGGAGGAATACCCTGATTGTAGAGTGACCATATAGGTGCAAATGTCCACCTAAAATAATAGAAATTGTCACCACTTCTCATCTTCCTATTGGTGAAATGAGATTCTTTTTTTATTCCCAGAGTGAATGTCCACTTCTCTCCCCACTTTTGCAGAAGTGATAGAGGCTCTTCAACACTCAAGCTCTGTTGAAACCCCTGCTGACCCACCTCCTTTCTTAATACAGCTGATGAAAAGTGAGCTATAGCCCCAGCAAAGGCACTTTCTCTCTTACAAAAGAGCAAGCACACACAAAACACTTGGAGAGAGGAAAATTCTGGTGGCAGACTGTCTCAGGCTGACTTGGTTTCGCACAAAGGATCTTGTAGCAGTGAGACCCCTGAGTTCTAGGCCAGCTGCCGTCTCATGTCAGGAGGAAGAGGACCTGGAAAACACCAGTTGGCCACATGTCCCTCGGCCCTACCTGGTTTTTTGCTCATCACTGCCACTGTCATCTCACAGCGTCCACTCTGTGGCTGCCAGTTGTTGCGAGTCTTGAATAGTATATGAGTTCTCCAGAGGAGCAGAACCAATAGGATGTGTCTGTATATTTCTATATAGGTGAACGAGGAGATTTCTTATGAGAGGAGGCTTACATGATTATGGAGGGTGAGAAATCCCACAATATGCTGTCTACAAGCTGGAGACTCAGGAAAACCAGGGGCATAATTCAGTTTGACCCTGAAGGCATGAAAATGAAGAGGCCACTGATGTTAAGGTCCAGAGTCTGAAGGCTTGAGAGCCAGGAGCTCTGATGTGCAAGGGCAGAAGAAGATGGTTGTCCTGGCTCAAGAAGGAGAGAAAACTCATCTTTTCTCCATCGTTTTGTTCTTTTTGAGCTCTCAGTAGACTGGAGAATGCCCACTCACATTATAGAGGGCAGATCTTTATTCAGTCTACCAATTCAAGCGCTATTCTCTTCTGAAGCACCTTCACGGACAGAGAAAATATGTTTTTACCAGCTATCTGGCCATTCTTTAGCCCGGTTAAGTTGACATGTAAAATTAACCATCACAAACAGCTCTTTGGGTGAGACTGAAACTGTTCAACATCTTCATTTTGTATTTCCTCAAATACCAACTGTATCATCATTTGATGATTTCTGTGAGTTTGTCAGGAGGCCCAAACCCTACAAAATCATGAATTAAGTCAGACACTTCCAAGTCTCACACATGCAAGGACTCTTCCCAAGGACTTTACAATAATGCCAGTGTTAGATTGCTTTTAAATTGCTTCTGGAATTCTGGAATGCGGTAGTAATTCACATATTAAAAATTCCTCTTAAGTAATAAGCCTTCATGCTGTGATCACACGTTGATGGAGAGGCTGTAATAGGTAGTGTTATGATATAATCAGATGACATTGGAGAGAGCTCAGTAACTGGCAACCATCAATTTGATGAGAAAAAGTTTACCTTTTCCAGAAAGTGGCCTTTTGCTGGAGGAGATCTTGCTATGTTAGCAAGAATAAGAATACTTAAAAAAAATTTTTTTGGGGGGAGCATGTGGATCTTAGTTCCCTGACCAGGGATTGGACTCGTGCCTCCTGCAGTAGAAGCACAGAGTCTTAACCGCTGGACCACCAGAGAAATCCCCAGAAAGAATTTTGAAGTTTGTTTCTTATTGCAGTAATTTAGAAATGTATCCTGGGAAACATTTAGCTAAAATAACAAGTATCTACCAAGTCATCCAACCATTTTGGATAGACCTGATGAGAACAGCAAGACTGGACTTCACAGTACCTGTAAAGCCATCAGATTGGCAGTAATAAACTAGGAGTAAACCAGGTTTCAGCTCCAAGTTCTCACTAGGGCTGGAGTCAAACAAAAGGAGGCACCTGTGTCTTTATTTTTTTAACACACCATGGTAAAAAGCCTGAAATAGTACTTCTGCAACATGCTTTTTTTAAGTCCAATTTATTGAGGTGTAATTTACATAGAGTAAAATTCATCTTCCTTTGGTGTACAGTTCTGACAATTCTATGCAGTCATGTAGCCAGCACAAGTGAGATCTATAGCATTTTCATCACCCCAAGTTCTGGACCCTTGTGTGGTCAATCTCTGCTGCCTGAACCCAAATTCTGGCAAGCATCGATTTGACTACAAAGTTACCTGTTCCAGAATGTGGCCTTTTGTATCTAGCTTCTTTCACTTAGCACTACCTTTTTAAAATTCCCCTGGGTGTGCCACAGGCATCTTAAAATTTTTATTATGGAAAAACTCGAACATAAAAAATTCAAATAGCATAACAGACCACCCTGTGCCTCACACCAAACTCGAACAATTATCAATCCAGGGCCAATTTTATTTCATCTACGAACCCCTACCATCACGTACCAACCCCCAGATATATCATTTCATCTACAGTATAGGCATTTCGATGTGTCTAAAAAACGTGGGCTTCCCTGGTGGCTCAGATAATAAAGAATCTGCCTGCAATGCAGGAGACTGGGCTTTGATCCCTGGGTCAGGAAGATCCCCTGGAGAAGGAAATGGCAACCCACTGCAATATTCTTCCCTGGACAGTTCCATGGACAGAGGAGCCTGGTGGGCTACAGTTCATGGGTCGCAAAGAGACACAACTGAAGGACTAATACTTTATACATTTTTTTCTCTAAAAATTTAGGACTCTCTTTTTTTTCTTTTTTCCGGGGGTGGGGTGGGGTGGGGTTTGTTTAGGAGAGTGCTATTCCCCTCCAAATTTTGGGGGGGCTGCTCCTTGGGCAAGTGGAATTTACCAGGGATCGAACCCCGCCCACTACATTGGAAGCTCGGAGTCAGAGCCACCAGACCGCCAGGGAAGTCCCCCCTGATTTTAGATAAAACTTCTCGGCAAGATACCTCACGGTAGATGGTACCTACTTCCTTTCGCGGCGCATTACCAGGGGGAAAAAAAAAACATCTGGAATCCAGGATATTGAACTTCAGTTCAGTCGCTCAGTCGTATCCGACTCTTTGCGACCCCATGAATCGCAGCACGCCAGGCCTCCCTGTCCATCACCAACTCCCAGAGTTCACTCAAACTCACGTCCATTGAGTCGGTGATGCCATCTAGCCATCTCATCCTCTGTCATCCCCTTCTCCTCCTGCCCCTAATCCCTCCCAGCATCAGAGTCTTTTCCAATGAGTCAACTCTTCGCATGAGGTGCCAAAGTTTTGGAGTTTCAGCTTTAGCATCATTCCTTCCAAAGAACACCCAGGACCGATCTCCTTGCAGTCCAAGGGACTCTGAAGAGTCTTCTCCAACACCACAGTTCAAGAGCATCAATTCTTCGGCGCTCAGCTTTCTTCACAGTCCAACTCTCACATCCATACATGACCACTGGAAAAACCATAGCCTTGACTAGACGGACCTTTGTTGGCAGTGTAATGTCTCTACTTTTGAATATGCTATCCAGGTTGGTCATATTAGAACTCCAAATTACATCGCCCAAAAGGTCTAGGAGGGGCGGGGCTGTCCCACAGGAGTCAGCGAAGCGCATGCGCAGAGAGGCGCACCCTTTCGGCTGCCGTAGCCCTCCTCTTCACGTGTTCTCCCTGTCGTCATGGCGGCTGTTCAGAAGCCCGTACTGCTCGGGCTTCGAGATGCTGCAGTGCACGGCCGTCTCACGGGGCCGAGCGCCTGGACCGCAAGCAAGCTGGGCGGCGTTCCGGTGAGGTGGGGCGCGGGAGCCGGGGTCGGCTGGAGCTGGTGTTGGGCTACGGGGTGAGGGAGTGGGCGAGGTCCCTGGACAAAGTCAGGGTCTGAGCGCCTTTCTTGTCCTCAGGACGCCCTGCCCGCTGTGGCAGCCCCGAGGCCGGTGTGTGAACTGTGCCGGCAGCCGCTTGCTCTCGTGGTGCAGGTGTACTGCCCGCTGGAAGGCTCCCCTTTTCATCGACTCCTGCAAGTGTTCGCTTGCCCTCGCCCTGAGTGCGGTAGCGGCGGGGCGCGCAGGTAGGCGGGGAAGTAGCGGAGCTGCCCACGGGATTTATGCCGAGTGGGCGGGAGCGGCGGCCGCGCCAGCTGCACCGGGAGGGGACTGGCCAGCCCTCCGGCAGTTGGCGATGCAGTCCTCACCGCGGTTTTTCTTTACTATGAAGTTGGAAGGTGTTCCGCTCCCAGTGCCTGCAGATGAGAGAGAAAGAGACTCAGGACGCTCAGGTAACGCAGTTGTGACTATCATATTGTTGTTGTTTAGTCGCTAAATCGTGTCTCTTTGCGACCCCATGGACTGCCTGCAAAGATAGGACTGCAGAACAAAATCCAGCTTTTCTTTCCCAATAAATGTTGCTTTATATATTCTCTTGAGTTCTTAATGTGTGCGAAGCATTGTGCTAGCAATAATAGGAATAAAAAGGTGGTGTTTGCCTATATTTCTTGGGGTTCAATTGCAGATAATAGAAAAGCGTTTTGACTTTTTGTAGCTGAGACTGATTTAAAGTTAAGTTTTTCCTTATCTTACTAGATAGGCTGGAGGAAATTACTCCAGGAGTGACCAGCAGAACTATACTCCTCAGAACTGTCCTGTCAGGGAGCTGCCATGACACCTCTCATGCAGTCTGGAAGCCCAGATGTATTCTGATGAAGTTGCCCTTGTCAGAACTGTTGACTCCAGAGCCTTGCTCTGTCTCCATCTACATACCAGCTGCCTTTTGCTTCATGGTCACTCTTTCTACTTCATTCTGTCAAGTTTGTCTCTCTAGTGTTCCTTATGAGCAGACCCCCTGACCGTATCTAGAACCCTAGCTGCTTAGGAGTCTGGGAAATGTAGTTCTTTCTTACCAGCTTCTGTAGTATATGAAGCACAACTGAAAGCGGTGTTGAAGAAACCACCATAGTATATCTGCCACAGTGCCCCTGAAAAGGAAACACAACATTCCTCACCTCCAACATGCTTTTGAGTAAACCATGAGGTGCTGGAGTGGGAGGGGCAGATGTTAAGTAAGGTTCCTTCAGGAAGGTGAAGGATTAGGTGGCTCAGGAAGCCAAGGGAACAGTGTGCTTGAACCTCATTCGCTGGGTATTTTTCCAGAAACAGGAAAATGGCCTCACAGCTGAGGATTGGTGTGAAGGTGCAGATGACTGGGGAAGTGACAGTGAGGAAGCGTCTCCACTGCAGCCTATCTCGGATTTTGGAAATGATTCGAGCAATGCCAAGGACAGAGACTGGACCTCCCAGCTCCAGGACCTCCGCCTGCAGGATATTGTCCCAGGTGTTGCTCCTCCTGCACCTCCTGGGGAAGGGCCGGCCTTGCTTCCTACGGTGCCGCAGTTCCTGCCCTATTACATCTGTGTCGTCAATGAGGATGACTACACGGACTTCGTCAGTCTGGACCATGCTCAGAGCCTTCTGAGGGAGTATCAGCAGAGAGAAGGAGTTGATATGGAACAGTTGCTTTCCCAAAGGTGAGTGTGTGTGCTGTTGAGTTTGAGAGGTGGTTTGATCAGGAGGCTTCCAGAGTGGGTACTCTTTGGTTTTATCCTCAAAACTGGGGATACTTTTTCAGGCAGAACTTTTTCAGGTCCGACACACCTACAGGCGTGTTGGTGTTTGAAAATACTCCATAACGGAGAAAGACATGACAAGAGCCAGTGGGTATATGACTTTTTATTTTGTTTATTTATTTGTTTTATTTTTGGCCGCCCTGAGTCTTCGTTGCTGTACACAGGCTTTCTCTAGTTGCGACGAGTCGGGGCTACTCTGTACTTGGAACGTGCAGGCTTCTCATTGCAGTGGCTTCTCTTATTGCGGAGCCGGGACTCTAGAGTCTGGGCTCAGTAGTTGTGGTGCATGGGCTTAGTTGTCGTGAGATACGGGGGAATCTTCCTGGACCATGGATTGAACCAGCATCCCCTGCACTGCAGGGCGGATTCTTAACCATGGGACCACCAGGGGAGCCCCATGATGACTTTTTACATTGCAAATAATTATCCAGTGTTGAAAATGGCTAAGAAGCAGGGCTTGGGAGAAAGTTGGGCAGGGGGTTACTGTTATTCGTTATAAAGTGTTAAATTTTTAAGTTATGTACGTATATTTTACTGTGGTAAAGTTTTTAAAAATTGTGTACTCTTTTCTTTTTTAAAAACTCATTTATTTATTTAGGCCGCCCAGAGCAGCTTGTGGGATTTTAGTTCTGCAACCAGGGATTCAATCTGGGCCCTCAGCAGTGAGAATGTGGAGTCCTAACTAGTGGACTATCTGGGAATTCCCTGTCTACTGTTCTAAATACAGTAATTCTCTGAATGTAGACACACAAAAGTGTTTTCTGCTTTTCTTTTTAGTCTGTCTAGTGATGGTGATGAAAAATATGAGAAGACTGTAATTAAAAGTGGGGATAAGATGTTTTACAAATTCATGAAGAGAATTGCTGCTTGTCAGGAGCAGATTTTAAGGTAAAGGCACATTTCCTTTTATTGTTTTTCTTGGTGATAAAAGTAATGTGCGTTAGTTAGGAAAACACAGAAAAGTAGAACAAGAAAACCAAAATCCACAATATTCCCCAAACCAAGAAGCTAAGATTTTAGTGTATTAAGTTTAGTTATTTTTTACGTATCTGGATGTATATGTGTAAGTAGGTATTGTGTGTATTCTTTTATTGTTGTGAATTGGGGTCATGGAATATAGCTATTCTCTTTTCATAAACATTCGTTGGTATTGAGGGTTTCCCTATGTATTAAAAATTCTTCCAAGTGATTTTCTTATGTTTTATTTTATTATTATTTTTTTTGCCTCCCTCCCCGCCCCCTCTTCTGTTTTAAATTTAAATATTCAATAGGTAAAACACATTTTTAAGACTCAAAAACATAGAAGTATGTACATATGCATATATGTATAAATATAATGGAATAATTCCTTTCCTACTATTCATATCTACTCAGGTCATCACTGTTGTTAGTTCCTGTGTGTGCTTATGTAATTTCTTTATGAATGTCAAAGCAAATGTTACATGTTACTTTGCTTTTTTTTTTTAATCACAGGAAAGCATTCAAGAAACATTCTGTTTCCTGGTTTTTCAACTGTGCTATTATCTATTATTGTATCTTTTCAGAACATTAAGAACTATATTAAAAAAAAAAAGTTACTGTTGTCCCATGTCCATTTTACTTGTTGATGGACTTTTAGTGAGCAAGTATTTCTCTAGGATGCATTTCCTGAAGTGGCATAATTAAGCAGAAGGGTTTATGCAATTGTGGTTTTAATTGCTAGCACCCAGTTTTCTCCCATTGGATTTTTAATTCCAGCTGGCAATATATGATCTTTAATTCCTACTGGCAACCTATAAGTGCCTGTTTTCCGATGGCCTTGCCAGCAGGGTGAGGTTCATGCTTTTGTATTTCTGTCAATTCACGGTGAAAACGGGCATCTTGGTATAATTTTACCTGATTTTTTTCTTATGAATATCTTCCTCTGTGTTGTGGAATTACTTCTGTTGGGTGGGCCAAAAGTTTGTTCAGATTTTTCTGTAACATCTTACAGAAACCTTTTTGGCCTCCCTATTGTCTATTCATAACCTTTACCCATTTTTCCATAAGTTCTTGTTCCTTTTGATTTTTAGGAACTTTTTCTATATTAGAGAGATTGTGATGATTAATTTTACATGATTAAAATCATCATGATTTATTTTCTGGGCCTGTTTGTTTTTTGACTTTGCTTGTGGCAGTATTGTTGGGTGTTTGATTGTTTCCATCTGGTTTGTTTCAGTTTTGCACAGATCAGTGCTGCAGTGTGCATCCTGTTCACAACTCCTGGAATGTCGTAGTGATTTCTGTCTAAGCTAGTTCTAGGAGTGAAATTGAGGATTGAAATTTTGAAGTTTAAAGGTTCTTGATATATATTGTTCGACTGTAGTTTTTACTCCCAAGTACAAAGTCAGACTTTACTCTTGATTCTTGGCATCCTAATTTTATTGATGATAATTCACTTTATTTCTCCTTACTTTAATTAGGCATGACAACTAGAGATGCTGTGTTGAAAACATGCCCAAATTATGAAACCTTCAAGCCCCTCAGTAGTGGCAGTAATTCTTAGGTGGAGACCACCCTTTGGGAGGGGCCTCTTCACTGATGAGACTCAATGCTCACACTGATCCTCTCCTCCTACAGGGCTGAGTTATTGTGTGCTGGGCTTGGAGTTGGTCCAATAACAACCGCTCTTGGTGCTGGCCACAAGAGTACCTGGTCTGGTCAGAGGAGACAGGACACTATATGCTATGATAGGTGCCCAACGGAGATGTGAACAAGTGTGCCAGCAACCCAGAGGAGGGACCAGGGGCCTTTGCCTGTTCATCAGGAAAGGCACCATGCGGGAGACACACGTGGAGCCCCTAGCCCATACCCTGTAGGATAAAGGCCAAGGATGCTTTGCGTCACAGAAGTAACTGATGAAGGAAAACGATAGCCAAGTGCATCATGGCGGGATAGGGGCAAGCCAGTGGGCTGGACACCATGGTGTCTGAAGTGAGAACAGCTTGGTTCTTGCCTCCCACAGCTCCACACCTTGACCTCCTTTAGGACACACACCCTTGTTGTCCTCCTTGACAGACTGGGTACTCCCCAGACTTGGTGTCTAGAACTGGCATGGATTAGGTATGTTTTCAATCCATTTCTTACTAAAGAATTTGTATTTTATTCTGTAGCCAGTGGATGCCAGGGGAGTGATACAATCACTCGAGATTCAAGGAATCCAGGTGAGAGATGGTATAAGGTTTTGGATCAAGGCAGAGGATGTGGGAAACAGGGAATGAGTTTGGGAGATATTTGTATAATGGCAGTTCTTGGTGACCCTTGGATATGAGAGTAAAAGATTGGAAGGCAACAAAGTGGTTTTGAGCTTCTGGCTTGTGAAATTGGATGAGTGTTGATGCAGTGCTAGAGATGGGGATTTCGGAGGGTGTTATTTGGGGAGTGGAGTCTTGATTGTTCTTAGACTATAGAGTGTGTCTTTGTCAATTTGATTTACATCTTTGAAACTAAATCTTTGTTATAGTAGTTTTGGTTTTATTTCCCTTGCACATTCTACTTTACAAGTTTCTTATACCGAAGCCATAATACTTTGTAATGAGTAACAACTGCCCAGAGGATGTTGAATAAGAGATTTTGGAAGTTCAGGGCCTGGGTTTTTGATTTCTAGTTGAAGGTCCATGGGCAATTCACTTAACCTTTCTTATCCTTAGTGCCTTGTCTCCAAAATGAGGATGATACTACAACTACCTATTTCATAGGATCCCTCTGGGAACTAAATGAGGTGATGATGAAAATACTCTGTACAACATCCATAAATACTGTTTGTTGTTTGAAACCCACTATGCTGTTTTGGGGAAGCAGAGATCTATAAGGATCTCTTAATAGTATTGGTGTACTTATGTATTCATAATCTTTGGCAGTGAGGACAGTGTATTATTCTCATGCAAAGCATAGTGCTTACATATAGTAGGTATTTGTGATACCGGTACATTTTCAAACATGGTAGGGATGAAAAGAACCTTGGTTTTGGTCTTAGAAGACTTGGCCTTGGGGCAGATGACTATTTACTCTTCTGTAAAATGGGCCTAATGCCTACTTCGTAGGATGTTTGGAAGGATTCAGTGAGCACGTTCATTCATTCAGCTAATATTTACTGAGTCTACGCCAGATGTTAGGTGCTGTTACAGATGCTGCAGGTACAACAGAAAATGACACAAAGTCCTTGTTTTTATAGATTTTACCTTCTAGTGAGAGAGTTTAAAAATAAAAAGATACATTGTGTGATTTTCACAAGTGATAAATGAGGAAAATAAAACATAACTATTCTAAATAGGATGTCACAGAGGCTCTCAGAGGAAATGACATATCCAGCAGGTTATAGTATATAAAAATGACAACACAGGGAAAACGTGGAAAAATGGGTCTAGATACAGTGGTCAGAGTAAAATCACATGGTCTCTCTATCCTAATACCTGGTTACAGTGAATATAAAAAGTAAAAATCAGCCAAAAATAAAGTAGAAAAAAACAAACTTTAAAAAGAAAATCCCTTCCATCTGCATTGAAATAAGGAAAGAAATTTAATACCATAAAACTCAAAAGTGGCAATCCAGGATGTGATATCACTAAAAGTCGAATACAGTTCTGGGTGCTTCACATGTATTTATTTATATAGTTAACTTTCTTTTCACAGAGGAAGGTACATTTCTGTACCATTAGTGTGAGTTCTAGCCATTCAACCTTCTTCTCTCACTTCTTGAAAATACACTGATAAGTCCACAGCATCCTGAGAATTGTGGTAATAATGTTGAATCTGGAAAGAAGCAAACAGGAGAAGAATCTGTATCTTCTGCTGTAGGGCTTTTGGCCACACAACTGGGTGTGGTGCGGATTAAGATACAGGGAATTAGGAATTGTCTCTCAGAAGCAAAAGTTGGGTTCCATGATACGATACAGAAATAATAAAGAAGTCAAGGGCAATTTCTTGCCCATTAGAGTGGGATCCCCCAACATGTAAGACATTTTACACTATCTCAGTAAAAATGAAGCCCAGGTGTTCTAGTAGATTGCATTGAGTCTTACAGAACTCTACCCCCACCCCGATTCACCTACAGAAGAGTACAAGAAATGAAAAATGTGTTTGGAGAAGGGGAAAAGAACAGACCTCTGATGTGAGATTGACAGGAAGTCAGTAAGAAAACCCACACATTGTTTTGGAACAAACAGGTGGTCTAAACAGAGTTGCCCTCTTGAGGCATGAACTAGCTGAAAAGTGGCAGGCCACCCATGTAATCATACTGTTGGCAGTAAAATTAGAGAAATGAATAGTGCATACAAAAATGCGCCAAGAACCATATCTGGAAGAAAAGATAATCTGAGGAACACATAATTCCCAGCAGAGTTTTCAGGATACAGACAAACTTTGTAAGACAATGTGTTCACTAAAACCAAGAGCTCAAAGTTGAGAAAATAAGATGCCAAGGGAAGTTGAATTGCTAAAGAAATCAAGCCACACATTGCATATCTAATAAATTTAGAAATAGTCAACTTGGCTGCAGATCAAAGTACTGATGTGAAGAGAGTTTCAAAAATCTCATGAATGCTGAACAAAAAGACAAAGTAATTAGAAGGTGCTATCTTGGAAGGTCGGAGAAGGCAATGGCACCCCACTCCAGTACTCTTGCCTGGAAAATCCCATGGATGGAGGACGCTGGTGGGCCGCAGTCCATGGGGTCGCTAAGAGCTGGACACGACTGAGCGACTTTACTTTCACTTTTTACTTTCATACATTGGAGAAGGAAATGGCAACCCACTCCGGTGTTCTTGCCTGGAGAATCCCAGGGACGGGGGAGCCTGGTGGGCTGCCGTCTATGAGGTCGCACAGAGTCGGACACGACTGAAGCAACTTAGCAGCAGCAGCAGCATCTTGGAAGGTGGATAAATATAACTGCTATAAAAATAACAGGTGTCCAAAGAAGAGAACTCAACAAATGGATCCAAAACAATACTCAAAGATAAAATAGGATATTTTCCCCAAAATGAAATAACTGAATCTGCAGATATTAAAGTACATTGATGACAAGAGTGGTTGAAGTGAGAGACTTAATCTGGTGGTGGTTTTAAAAATATTGTCCATCAGGGTCCTATTGTATGGCACAGGGAACTGTAATCAGTATCCTGTGATAAACCATAATGGAAAAGAAAGAAAAAGAGTATTTATATGTACAACTGAGTCACTTTGCTGTACAGCAGAAGTTAAACACCCATTGTAAATCAGCTATACTTCAATGAAAATTTTAAAAGCATAAAGTGTGTCCGAAAAGTTCATCATTTTGGCTATGGCTTTCCATGTATTTATTTTCTTTATGGGTTAGTTTTTTCTGCTTCTTTGCATATCTAGTAACTTAAAAAAATATTTACTGGAAACTATATGTTGGAGGACAATAGATACTGAAGTTGATACTCATCCCTTAGGGGTGCACACCCCTTCTTCTGTAAGGCCAGAACTGTGGGGAGCTGAGTCTCAATCCACAATTGAGCAGAGTCTGGGCTTTGTTGCAGTTTTAGTTAAATTCAGTTCAATATTAGCTTTAGTGCCTTCATCTAGACTTTAAATCAAGCATTGATAAGAATTCAGATGTCTTGCTATCATTTCCAGCCTTGCAGCTAGTTTTCTGGGCCTTTGGATTTTCTTTGCTATCTGGTTTTGCTCTGGATATTCTCCAAGAAAGAAACAAAATTGATAAAGTGTAGTCTTGGATGTTAACATGTGACTTGTATGTGGCCCTAATTCAGCATTCTTTTTCTTTTTATTCTAGGTACTCCTGGAGTGGAGAACCACTGTTTTTGACCTGCCCTACATCAGAAGTCACTGAGCTCCCACCCTGCAGCCACTGTGGAGCCCGAAGGATATTTGAGTTTCAGCTTATGCCAGCACTGGTCAGCATGCTCAGAAGTGCTAATTTAGGTAAAAGGCCCTTTATTTATTTGAGTTTGTGGGTTTCTGGCACTAATTTGGGATTAGTTTTTAAAATGAAAGCCTAGTGTTTCATCTTTGTTTCCTTATAAAATATAAGCATTACAGAAAATTTGGGAAATCAGAATTATTTTTAGGAGACATATTTGTTGCTTCCATTCGGGGCTAGTATAAATAAAGTTGCTTTGAACATTTGTGTACAGGCCTTTGTATGGACATAGGCTTTTGGGTTAAGTATCTAGGTCTTGTTCATTTCAGTCTCACAAGTGTGTAGCGACATCGCATGGTTTTCATTTGCGTTTCTCTAATAACTAATGATTTTGAGCATCATTTTCATGTGCTGATTTATCACTATATGTTTTCTCTGGTGAAGTGTCTGTTCTAATCATTTTCTCTTTCTAAAAATTGGGTTGTTTGTCTTCTTACTGAATTCTGAGAGTTTTGTATGTATTCTGGATACAAGTCCTTCATCTGGTATATAATGTACAAGTATTTTCTCTAAGTCTAGCTTGCCAATTTTTATTTTTGGGTTTTTTTCTTTTTTTTTTTTAGTGTAGACTTTATTCTTTAGAAGCTTTCAATTTACAGAGAAATTGCGAAATAAGTACCTAGAATTCCCATATACCTCACGTCCAGTTTCCCCTTTATTAAAATAAATTTATACTAATACAGTACTTTTGTTATAATTAATAAGCCAATATTAATACATTATTAACTAAAGTCCATAGTTTATTTAGATTTCCTTAGTTTTTACCTAATACCCAAAAGCCCATCCAGGAGATCACTTAGTGTGTCTCTTGCCTGTGATGAAAATTCAGACATCCTCATTTTTTCGTAAGCAAGATTTTTTTTAAAGAAATATTTATTTATTTATTTGGCTGCACCGGGTCTTTGTTGCAGCATGTGGGATTTTTAGCTGTAGAATGTGGGATCTAGTTCCCTGACCAGGGATCAGACCTGCACCCCCTGCATTGTGAGTGTGGAGTCTTAGCCACTGGACCACCAGAGACATCCCAGGACTTCCTCATTTTTGATGACTTTGACAATTTGTGGGAGTACTGGTCACTTGTTTTGTAAGATGCCCCTCTTGGAATTCATCTGATTTTTTTTCTCATAATTAGAATGAGACTACAGATTATTGAGAAGAAAATCATGGGGTGTGGGGTAAAGTGCCATTTTCTTCATGTCACTCATCCTATCAAGGGTGCCTCTTTAAACATTGATGGTTGATGTTGGCTGGTATTTTAGGTTTGTCCACTTGAAAACAGTGCCTTTTTCCCCCCCTTCCATAAAGTACTGACTTGTCTTTTTATCCTCTAAACTGTCCTTTTAAAAACAGTTTTTAATTTTGAAGCACAATTTATCAATCTTTTCTTATATGAATTATGATTGTGATATCTTGTCTAAGAAATGATTGCTTAGCCCAAGGACACAAGTTTTGTTTCTAGTTTTACATTTAGATTTATGTCCGTTTTGAGTTAAATTTTATATATGGTATGAGGTATGGTTCAAGTTCCTTCTTTTCCATGTGAATATCCAGTTGTTTCAGCACCACTTATTGATAAGAGTCTTCTTTCTCTGCTCAAGTATCTTTTACCTTTGTTGAATATTGGTTGTCCATATATGTGTTAATTTGTTTCTGTACTCTTTATTCTGCATTCTGTTCCATTAATCTGTTTTTCTGTTTTGACACCACTGCCACACTATCTTGACCACTGTAGCTTTGTAAGATTTGTTGTTGTTGTTTAGTCACTACGTCATGTTTGACCCTTTGCGACCCCATGGACTGCAGCATGTCAGGCTCCCATGTCCTTCACTGTCTCCCAGAGTTTGCTCAGATTCATGTCCGTTGAGTCCATGATGTTATCTGACCATCTCACCCTCTGCTGCTCCCTTCTGCTTTTGCCTTCACTCTTTCCCAGCATCAGGGTCTTTTCCAGTGAGTCGATTTTTCTTATCACGTGGCCAAAGTGTTGGATTTGTAACTTGGTTGTATCAGTCTTTCAGCTTTATTCTTCCTTTTCAAAAATATTTTGACTCTTCCAGATCATTTGCATTTCTGTGGGTTTTTTTAAAATTGCATTTTATTTCTTAATTCTTTAACTGAGCTGTCCAATAAGTTAGCCATTCTATATGTGCATGCTCAGTCACTCAGTCATGTTTGACTCTTGGCAACCCCATGGATTGCAGCCTGCCAGGCTCCTCTGTCCTTGGGATTCTGCAGGCAAGAATACTGGAGTGGGTTGCTATTTCCTCAACTTCTTAAAAAAAGTATAAGACTTTCTGGGATTTTGTTAGGTATTGCGTTGGTTCTCTGGATCAGATCGAGGAGAATTGATGTCTTAACAATGTTGAGTCTTCCAATCCATGTGCCTAGTATGTCTCTCTATTTATTTAGGTTCTCTTTTTTCTTGCAATAGAGTCTTATACTTTTCAGTGTAGAGTCTTGCATATCTTTTTTCAGTTTTGTCTCTATGTGTTAAATGCTTTTTTATGCTATTGTAAATGGCATTTTAAAAATTTAAGTTTCTGATGTTTGCTGCTAGTATTAATATGTTTAAATATAATTGATATTTTGAAAAAATGTGTTATAAAATACACATACTTAAAAATTGACCATTTTAGCCATTTCTTTAAGTGTATAATTTAGTGATATTAAATATATTCACAGTCTTATGTAACTGTCACTACTATTTTATTCCCAGAACTTTTTTGTTATTCCAAACAAAAAAATCAATCTGTAGTCATTAACTACTCTGCTGCTGCTGCTAAGTCACTTCAGTCGTGTCCGACTCTGTGTGACCCCATAGACGGCAGCCCACCAGGCTCCCCTGTCCCTGGGATTCTCCAGGCAAGAACACTGTAGTGGGTTGCCATTTCCTTCTCTAGTGCAGGAAAGTGAAAAGTAAAAGTGAAGTCGCTCAGTCGTGTCTGACTCTTAGCGACCCCATGGACTGCAGCCTACCAGGGTCCTCCGTCCATGGGATTTTCCAGGCAAGAGTACTGGAGAGGGGTGCCATTGCCTTCTCCGATTAACTACTCTGCTGTTGCTGCTGCTAAGTCGCTTCAGTCGTGTCCAACTCTGTGCAACCCCATAGATGGCAGCCCACCAGGCTCCCCCGTTCCTGGGATTCTCCAGGCAAGAACACTGGAGTGGGTTGCCATTTCCTTCTCCAATGAATGAAAGTGAAAAGTGAAAGGGTACCCCTCCCCTAAAAGAATGAGCCCCACCCCCGCCCCAGCTTATTTTCTCTTCCCCTAGTTGCTGGTAACCTCTATTCTGTCTGTTTCTGTCTCTGAATTTGCCTATTCTAGATACCTGACATAAGTGGAATCATATGATATTCATCCTTTTGTGTCTGGCTCATTTCATTTATCATAATGTTTTCAGGGCTCATGTTGTAGCATGTATCAAAATTTCTTTCCTTTTTATAGTTCTTTCATGATATACAGATTTCACTGTATAATACAGATTTTAAAAATTTTTTAACTTGGTGGTGGGGCTTTCCATCTTTTGGCTACTATGAGTAATGCTGCTGGGAACATTGGTATACAGATACATTTGAGTCACTGTTTTTAGTTTTTTTGGGTATATCCTCTGAATGGCATCCCTGGGTCTTCATTTCTTTATTTTTTTGGCTGCACTGTGCAGCATGTGGGATCTTAGTTCCCCGCCCAGGGATGGAACCTGTGCCCCCTGCAGCGGAAACATGGAATCCTGACCACTGGACTACCAGGGAAGTCCCTAACCATGTCATCTTAAGAGCTGTAAACACATATGTTGAAAACAAAGAAAAATCTCAAATCAGTGACCTAATTGTTTACCTTAAGGAACTAGAAAAAGAAGACCAACCAACCAAAACTCACAGAAGAAAGGAAAGAATAAAGGCTAGGGCAGAGCCTTGAAGGATAATATAAAAACAACAGAAAACTGTTCAGAACCAAGTTTTTTGCTGTGGATTCGTTAGGATTTTCTACATATAATATCAGATCATCTGTATTTCCTAATATATATTTTATGGGGCTTCCCAGGTGGTGCTAGTGGTTAAGAACCCACCTGCCAATGCAGGAGACCTAGAGACTTGGGTTCAATCCCTGGGTCGGGAAGATCCCCTGGAGAAGGGCATGGCGACCCACTCCAGTATCCTTGCTTAGTTGTAAAGAGTCAGACACCACTGAGATGACTTAGTGCTTCATATACATATATATATATATATGTACACATATATACATGTACATAGATATACACATATACATATTACTATTTTCTAAATACAGGTATTTTACATGGACTAGTGACTGATTACATTTGATTTTTATAACCACTTAGTATTCATATGTGTATTTAAAGTACGTTTTAGAACAGACATGAAAATACTTACTGAATTCACAAAACATGTTTATCCATTGTACAGTATTTTAAAGGTTATTGTGATTTAATTTTAGGAGCAGAAATTTTGTCTGTTAAGATTATGAGCTAACCAAGGCACACGTTTGGCGCAATCATACACAGTTGAGGAATAATGGCTTCTGCCTCTTTGCACAGCTGCCATAGTCACTCATGTATAATGAGCGAGTCACTCATGATGATGGGCTTTCTTATGTCAACGTTATCTTTTTCCAGTTTATCAATAATTACCTAAGAAGCATCATGTACATTTTTTCTTTTATTTCAGTACAATCAGTAAATCTTTCCTCTGTGGTGATGGAAGTGTTCTTAACATGAACACACTTCGTCATGTGACATCATTGTCACATGGGCTACTTCTCGTACACCATCAAAAGCAAGGAAAATTGTTTGCTTTTTATATTCCCAACTTAAATTTATATTTCAATTTAACCTGATTTCTTAGGACCATTTTACATATTCTTTGAATTGCATTAAACCCATAAGAAAGTGAAACTGAAAGTTGCTCAGTTGTGTCTGACTCTTTGCAACCCCAGGGACTATACAGTCCTTGGAATTCTCCAAGCCAGAACACTGGAGTGGGTAGCCTTTCCCTTCTCCAGGGAATCTTCTCAACCCGGGGATCGAACCCAGGTCTCCTGCATTGCAGGCGGATTCTTTACTAGCTGAGCTACCAGGGAAGCCCTAAAAACACATAAGAAGAGATCACTGTTTATCTTTACCTACATCATTAGCTATATGGACATTATAATAACATGTAAATTTTACTACATTGAAAAGCATTTCAGGGTTTGATCTTAGTATAATTTTTCAAAGAGGTAACTTATTTCTAAGACAAAATATAGCAACAACTAAAATAACTTGGGAGACTACTATTTCAGTTTCTTTCAATTTGTTACTTTCAGGGGCTTCCCTCCTGGTCCATTGGTTAAAACTCCCCACTTCCGTTGCAGGGAGTGCAAGTTCAGTCCTAAGTCAAGGAAGTTCCACTAGTCCTGAGGTGCCACCAAAAAAAAAAAAAAAAAAAAGAAAAATCATCACTTTCTAGTAACCATCTTAGGAACTGATGAGTTCTACATATTTTTTAAACAATTCTTATTTGAAAACATCAAGATGAAAAACTGTTTGTGCTCAGATTCTGTTATCATTATTCTAATAACAATATTTGAGTTGTAGATAATTTGATTTTGTTCTGTTAGTGTGGAAATGTAAGTACAGAGACAAAAACAAGCATTCTTGGAAAAAAGATCAGATCAATAGAGATAATTTTACTTCCTCCTTTCTGATTTGGATGCCTTTTATTTCTTTTTCTTGTCCCATTGCTTTGTATAGATCTTCTTCATTGAATATAAGTTGCACAAGTGGGCATCCTTGTCTTGTTCCTGGTCTTAGGGGAATAGCTTTTAGTTTTTCACCATTGAGTATTATGTTAACTGTGAGTGTTTCATGTATATGGCCTTTTTCAGATTGAAGAATTTACCTTCTGTTCCTCATTTACTGAGTGATTTTTATCACTACAGGGTATTGAATTTTATCAAATGCTTTTTTCTGCATCAGTTGAGATATCATAATTCTATTGATTCTATTAATGTGGCATATTACACTGATTTTGGTATGTTTAAACATCTTTTCATTCTTGGGATAAATCTCATTGACTCATAGGATATAAACCTTTTTATAAGGTCCCCTTTTTTGGTTTGTTTTTATGAGTTTAGTATCTTCTTTCATATCTTTGGGATGTGTTCTATTTTTTAAATTTTTACTTGTTTCCTGCATTTTCTATTTTCTGCAGTTTACCTTTTTTTCTCTGCTTGTTTTGATCCCTGAGTTTTCTATTGGAGATTTTCTGTAAATATCTGGTAAACCTTGGAAATCACCATTATTAGCACATGTGTAGGATCATTCCAGTCATCATTCTTGACATAAATGCAGACAGAAAGTTAAAATAGATGTATGACTAGAAATTTTTTTTCTAAAAAGGAAAAGATTTAGTAATACTAAAGTACTAGAATAAATTCATGAAAATTTAACATAAGAAAAATTAAGTGTAAGTGAAGGAGCTGCTGGACTTTTTAGGTAATGGGTTCTTTATTAAAAGAGGCCCTAGTTTCTAAAAGATCCTCTGAAATTAAGAAAATTATATTCATTCCATATTTCCATTTTAAATAGTTTGTATTTGACCCTTTAATAGATAAGGAAATGTTTACCCTACTCCATCTCCACATATTTTAGTATCAGTTTTGCTTTATTAAGGTTATCAGTCTGTATTCTGGAAACATAATTCTCATAGCTGTTTAGCCTGTGAATTCTTTATGCTGTTCTCTCCTAGTTGGATTCCACCATGTAATTGCCTCAAAGAGGGCTCGCAGGTATGAGCTCTAACTAGTCTGCCTTTCTAGTTGAAGGACAACTTATATGTAAAGTTATTAAGCCCCACTTTCTTTCTTCAAAAGTTGGTAAACCCCATGCTGTCACCTTCTAATAGTGAGGGCCCCACTAGCCCTTTTATCTGGTACCTCCTGTCATCTCCCATGGCTGGACCTCACTAGAAGTACGTTTTTCTGAAAATCCCTGAGATCTTTCACGATCATATAGATATCTTTTGGCATTGAATGTTGCTTTGTGGAAGTCTAAGGGTGCACTGATGCCCCTCCACCCTTTGTAACTAACACTGACACCATAGAACTTTCTTTATCCATGAAGTCCAGTCAGTGAACTAACAGGTCTTGCAGTCCCATTGTTCTGTAATTCTTATTTACTTATTTTAGCTGCACTAGGTCTTAGGTATGGCATGAAAGAGCTTCGATTTTTGTTGTGGCATGCAGGACCATTAGCTGCATCATGAGAACTTTTAGTTGAGGCATGTGGAATCTAGTTCCCTGACCAGGGATTGAACCCTGGCCTCCTGTTGAGAGGGCAGAGTCTTAGCCACTGAACCATCAGGGAAGTCCCATACAGTTTTGTTTGTCATGGGATTGGATGGGTCTTCGGACCTGCATATTTAGTTTTTCTTCTGTTTTGTTTCTTTCTTTTTAAGTTGGCCATGCCGTGCGGCTTGCAGGATCTCAGTTCCCCAGCCAGGGGTTGAACCCACACCCTCAGCAGTGAAAGTGAGGAGTTCTAACCACCAGCCTACCAGAGAATTCCCCTGAATGTCTTTTCTGTTGAGTTTGTAGCTTTTCTGTAGAAGCAACACCAGTTGGTTGGGTCACCTTTCTCTTCTCAACTCCACGATAACATCTTTTCTCTTTCCCTCTGCATTCATTGAACTTCTTGGAAGCCTTTCCTTTCTACCTGTAACTAGATTTCACCTGTCTTTTCTGTTTCTTGTGGTTGCTGCTATTTTTTCATTACATGTGTAATGGGACTGTTTTGATCTCCATATGCCTCTTTCTCCTCCCCACCCTTCAGTCCCCACTGTGGGAGGTCTCTGGGTTCATGTATAATACTCAGCTATTTCATATTTTATTCTGATTCTTTGCATCTCCTTCTTTCCTCTCCTGCTGGTTACTATTACTGAGGCTGCAGCCTTCTCATGCCCTCTACAAACTGCCTGTTATGCATTTTAGTTGGGAATTTTCTCAAATTCACCAGGTTATTTCTTCAAAATCAGCTCTATTTTACCCTTTTTTGGGACTGTCTTTGACTTTCTTTCCATTATCACCACCTACATTTAATATATATATATTTATTTATATATTTATTTATTTGGCTGCTCCAGGTCTTAGTTGCAGCATGAAGAATCTTCTATCTTTTTGTTGTGGTATGCAGCATGCTATCTCTTTAGTTGTAACATGTGGGATCTAGTTCCCCGACCAGAAATCGAACCCAGGCCCTCTGCACTGGGAGCACGGAGTCTTTAGCACTGGACCACCAGGGAAGGCCCAACTGCCTACATTTTTTTTTTTTTAATTTTTATTTATTTATTTATTTTTGGCTTTGCTGGGTCTTTGTCGCTGCATGGGCTTTTCTCTAGTTGTGCCAAGTGGGAGCTCCTCTCTAGTTGCAGTATACAGGGCTTCTTTGGCAGTGGCTTCTCCAGTTGCGCAGCATGGGCTCTAGGGTGCTCGGGCATCAGTAGCTGCAGCACATGGGCTTCAGTAGCTGTGGCTCCCACACTCTAGAGCACAGGCTCAATAACTGCCTCACCAGCTTAGTTGCTCTGCAGCATGTGGGATCTTCCTGACCTGGGGATTGGACCCGTGTCCCCTGCATTGGCAGGCAGATTCTTTACCACTGAGCCACCAGGGAGGCCCTGCCTACATTTTTCCTTTGCTGCTCCAAACCAGTTGCTCAACTCATCCTGTTGACTCCTGTTTTCCTATTCTGATATCAACAGGCTTTCTTATTACTCACGTTCTCTTGATGCCATTCTCCTGGCTCCATGCATTGATACATTTCTATATTCTTACCTATTTTCTGCTTTTTGCCTTTATCCTTTCTTGGACGTAGTGTTCTGTTAGTATGACATTTTAAAATGATCTTCAATGTCAAATAGTCTGGATTTGGCCACATCACGCAGGATGCAAGATCTTAGTTCCTCAACCAGGGATTGAACCTGTGCCCCCTGCAGTGGAAGCACAGAGTTTTAACCACTGGACCACCTGGGAAGTACCATATTTTAAAAGTATATTTTGCTTATCTGTTTTTTTTTTTTTTAATCAGCAGTCACTTTCTATAGGAATACTGTGACTGTATTGTGACTGAGTGCTAATGAGCACTGTTTTTGCCTTAAGTAATTATTTTTTCAGCTTGTAAGGTAAAACCACTGCCTATGGCAACATCAGTTATCTTGATATTGAGCAATCCTTCTCCTTCCTATTAGCTTCTTCTGCTTAACCTTTTTGCTTTACAGATAACACTCAAGATATGCCAGGCTCTGTTCCAAGTATCTTATTTGTACTAGCTTATTTACTCCACACAGCAATCTTATCATCATGATAAATACATAATAATATCATAGAGGTGAAATCACTAGGTGGTAGAGCTGGGTTTGAACCCAAGCAGCCTTGTTCCAGTATCTGGGCTATATTGACTAAGCAAACTGAATATTGAGTGTATCTCCTAACACTTTCTCTTTATTGGAATCCTGATTATGTTGTATTTTTCAGATCTTTCTGTGGAATTCGGAACCATTCTAATTTACACATGTGAGAAGAGTTGCTGGCCTCAAAATGATCAGGCGCCCATGGAAGAATTTTGTATTATCCAAGAGGACCCAGATGAATTATTATTTAAGTAGTGCATTTCCTTTTATTTATATAAATTAAACTTTAATGTTTAAATTGTCTTTTTACCTCATTTTGACTCAGAGTTTATTAGCTCTTGTTTCTGTTTGCTTTTTGGCACCTGTGATGGGTCTGGAGCCAGGATTTAGAACCTCTCGTTTATGGGCTGGTTAGCCCTTCAGGGTCAGTGACCTGTGTCCACAGAGGCAGCTCAGAACGTGGCTCCTCTGTAGCCCACGGGCAGGTGATCTTATGGAAGACCCTGACGAGTTCTTGGAGGGAGAGGCAGCTGTAGCGCTGTGAGCAGCAGCTAGCCATATATTACCCTGCAGCCTCTGCACTTTTGCTGTCCCTGAATGCTGACAGAGCATACTGCTGGGACTGTTCCAGCTGCTTGAGGCTTCTGCCCTGTGACATGAACTGTTGAAGCCTACCACACTTTCCCACCCTCATCTACTTCCACCTCTTGCCCCTTTGTCTCTTCTGGACATTGTCCCTCCACCCAGCTGTCCACCACTCATCTCCCCTTTCTCCATTTAGATTTTATGTTTTTGACTGCTTCCTTGCCCTCTCCCTGCTTCCCAAGGTGGGGAGAGGTACCTGGGGAAAGTGGCTGGCCGTGTAGAAGAAAGCAAGGGTGTTGGTTATAGATATTTCAGGAACACTGGGTTTGTAGGGCTGAGGCCGGGTGTGGACCTGCAGAGAGAGGTTTTTTGTTTGTTTTTATTTATTTATTTATGACTGTGCTGGATTCATTGCTGCAAGGACTTTCTCTGGTTGCACCAAGCAGGGGCTGCTCTGTGGTTGTGGTGCACGGGCTTCTCGTTGTGCCGGCTTTTCTTGTAGAGCACAGGCTCTGGGGCACGTGTGGGCTTCAGTAGTTGCATCTCCCGGGCTCTAGAGCACAGGCTCAGTAGTTGTGGTGCATGGGCTTAGTTGCTCCATGGCAACTAAGATGTGGATCTTGCCGGATCAGGGATTGAACCCATGTCTCCTGCATTGGCAGGCGGGGTTTTTTTTTTTTTTTTTTTTTTACCACTGAGCCACCAGGGAAGCCCTGCAGAGAGAGGTTTTGATTCCTCCTCTCTGTCATATTGGAGAAGCCATCACCAGTTCCCTTGTGGCACTTCTGTTGTGGGCAGATAATCCCTCAGACTTCAGACCACTCACTCCAATTAGAGCAGAATACAGACTGCTCATATCAGGTACATCAGACTACATCACTTTGGATTTATTTAAATGGCCAGAGAGTACCCTCCTTTGATGAGATGATGGGGTATAATTGTTGCTTTAAACAGTTGATACAGCCATTTTCAGATATGACTTAGGTGTCATGTTTCTTTTAGGTGGAGACAATTTGTGCTTCCAACCAAATGCGTTCTTGAATCTAGTTATACATGTTTGTATCAGATCTTATCTAAATAGAGTACAGATCGCAGAGGCATCCCCATCATCCAATAGAAATAATGTTTGTAACATAATTGTTAAGGAAGCAAGAAATGAGAAAACAAGTCCAGTGTGAACCCACTTAAATGCTGTGTCAAAGATCTAGATCTGAAAATAGAAATACCAGCAAGGCCCTGAGGAGTAGGATTAGCTGTGCAGTTCTGTGGGCAGGAGAGAAGCAAAGGAAGGTGGCTCTATCCACTGCGTGTCTTGAGGGAGAAGGAAGGTGAACATCCTGTGCAGGATGTCTGTTTATGAGAGGCAGGCCAATGGTAGGGAAGGGACGTCAGCAGCGTACTATGCGAGGGTGTGCCCCCCCGCCCCTCGACCAACCCAAGCCATGGTTGGGTTCCCTGGCCCTTCCTTTACCTTATGGTTCAGAACCACAGCCTGAGTGCTCCTCACAGACCAAGCTTGGTGGGTGCTTGGTCAACCAATCAACTGATGAAAAAGAGCAGAGAAGTCAAAAGCAATTTTCTTCTGTTTTCCATTGTCAACCAACAAAACAAAGAAGAAAAGAGTGTATTTGGCATTATAAGAATTGCAATTTGGGGCTTTAGTCATGGTCCAGTGGTTAAGACTCTGCCTTGCAATACAAGAGACACCTGTTTGACCCCTGGACCAGGAAGATCCCACACGTTTCAGAGCAAGGACGCCCATGTGCCACAACTACTGAGCCCACGTTCTGCAGCTCCTGAAGTCCACACACACCCTAGAGCCCATGCCCTCCCACAAGAGAAGCCATCACAATGCGAAGCCCATGCATTACAACAAAGAGTAGCTCCCACTCACTGCAACTAGAGAAAGCCCATGTGCAGCAATAAAGACCCAGTGCAGCCCCCAAAAATAAATAAATCAATAAATCTTAAAGAAATTACAGTTCGGAAGACACAGATTTGAGTATAATGGAAAGAGTGTTCCAGGGAAGAGAATCAGGGGCTTATGAAGACAAATGCCATGAGGCTGTACTCTGACACAAGAAAGGAAATAGTTGTCCTTTAGGGATGATGGTCACGAGTTGTTTTAAGGTAAGGGTCTGATAGATAGGCTGTCATGAGTTATATTTGGATAAGGGTAATAAGCATTGAATTTCTGGCAGATGTTTTGAATGCTTTCATTAGGACAGTGAGTGGTCAGAAGGTCAGACTTCACTGCCGTGCTGTGCTTAGTCACTCAGTGGTGTCTGATTCTCTGTGACCCCAAGGACTGCAGCCCGCCAGGCTCCTCTGACCATGGGGATTCTCCAGGCAAGAACACTGGATGGAGTGGGTTGCCATTTCCTTCTCCAGGGGATCTTCCCAACCCAGGGATTGAGCCCAGGTCTCCCACATTGCAGGAGGAGTCTTTACCGTCCGAGCCACTAGGGAAGCCCTTGGGGTCCAGAAGATATAGACACTACAGACAGATAAGGGGGTCTTATGGAAGCCTTGCATAAGTTACACTTTATCGGTGGCCTTCCAGCTCCATTTTAGAGAGCTCTCTTAGCAATAATGACTCTATTTGGATTTTCCTTTTACACCATCTTTTCCTTTTTTCTTCTAATAATTTTTTCCGATTTTAAAGTTCACATTTTCTTTGAGGAGCATGAGCATCTGGGAAATACAGGAAAGTTTAGAGAAGAAATAAAAATGGTCCACAATTCCAGCATACATAAATACACAAAAATACTAACCACGGTTATTTTCTTGCCATTTGAGAAAATTTTTTAACAAAATTTAATCACTTACATGGTTTTATATCTCTTTCATTTAACATTATGTTGTGTTTCCCCCATCAGTATTCTCCCAGGACATACTTTGTAATTGAAACCGAGTCTCCCCGCTTCCTGAAACCAAGTTCCCTTACTGAGTTTATGATAAATCTCTCCACAACTTTACTCCCTTTCTTAACCTCCTCTGATCTCAGTCCTATGCTAACGAAACACTAATCAACCAGAGTCAGATGACTAAAATTGCTGTTGTTGATAACCTCATTAATGTAGTAAACTTGCTATTATAGATGTCATTGTGAAAGGTTGTTGTTGAATCATGTGAAGACTCCGGGATTCTTGGCGCCCGGAGGAGAAGAATTCAATCTGGGGCCAGAGACGACGCTTGATTGCTCAGAGCTTTTGTGTAATAAAGTTTTATTAAAGTATAAAGGAGATAGAGAAAGCTTCTGACATAGGCATCAGAAGGGGGCAGAAAGAGTACCCCCTAGTGTTAGCAATGAAGTTATATACTCTCCAGTGAATCCAAAGAATGTCTGGAGGTTGTAAAGACCTCACCAGACCTACTCCCATAATTTACATTTTAAGATAACAGAATTAAGCCAGAAGGTTTAATCCAGAGACTGTCCTCAGGCAGGATGCATTATTATTATATAATCCTAAGGAATGTAGAGAAGGAAAAAAAAGTTTGTCCTTTCTTTCTCCTTGAGAATTCCAGACCCCTCTCTCCTTGGGGACCTCTAGACTTCTTATCAACCTGCCTAGGAAATGACTCTCTCAATTGTTAAGGTACAAACTCAGGTTGTTTCTCCAGAGGAAGGTGAGCTAACAGATCCCTGAGGCATGGACCACGTGGCCAGAGAATTGTAAACCAGAGACATATCCTACAGAGAAGGCAATGGCACCCCACTCCAATACTCTTGCCAGGAGAATCCCATGGACGGAGGAGCCTGGTGGGCTGCAGTCCATGGGGTCCCTAAGAATTGGACACGACTGAGCGACTTCATTTTCACTTTTCACTTTCATGCATTGGAGAAGGAAATGGCAACCCATTCCAGTGTTCTTGCCTGGAGAATCCCAGGGATGGGGGAGCCTGGTGGGCTGCCGTCTATGGGGTCACACAGAGTCGGAAACGACTGAAGTGACTTAGCAGACATATCTTAACTCCCCAAACTACTATTTAAAAATGTCACAAGATGATGATTAATCCCTCTTTGTTCTTCCCCTTAAAAAAATCCCCTAACTCAAAGACCAAGTTGAAGGGACCTGAGGCTTGCCTCCCACTTCCTTGCTTGACACCCTGCAATAAGTCAGTTCAGTTCAGTTCAGTTCAGTCGCTCAGTCGTGTCCGACTCTGCGACCCCATGAATCACAGCACACCAGGCCTCCCTGTCCATCACCAACTCCTGGAGTTTACCCACTCATGTCCATCAAGTCAGTGATGCCATCCAGCCATCTCATCCTCTGTCGTCCCCTCTTTTGGCTCCATCCCTTCATTCTTTCTGGAGTTATTTCTCCACTCATCTCCAGTAGCATACTGGGCACCTACCGACCTGGGGAGTTCCTCTTTCAGTATCCTATCATTTTGCCTTTTCATACTGTTCATGGCTTAGTCTCATTGAGTTAGACAAGGCTGTGGTCCGTGTGATCAGATTGACTAGCTTTCTGTGATTATGGTTTCAGTGTATCTGCCCTCTGATGCCCTCTTGCAACACCTACCGTCTTACTTGGGTTTCTCTTACCTTGGACGTGGGGTATCTCTTCACAGCTGCTCCAAAAAAGTGCAGCCGCTGCTCCTTATCTTGGACGAGGGGTATCTCCTCACGCGGCCCCTCCTGACCTTGAACTTGGAGTAGCTCCTCTCGGCCCAGCCTCCGCTCTTCGGGCGTGGGGTGGCTTGTCTACAAATTTCCACTTTCAGAGTTTGGCTTTTTTCGCTTGGGCACAAGAGGCCTTTACTCCATTACACATATGCTGCAAAGTATTTTTCAAAAAAAGAAAAGTATGCATCCAGCTCTTTATGTTATACAGCCACTTTCCACTATTTCACACGTGGTGGTGTGTATATGTCAATACTACGTTCTCAATTCATCCCACCCTCCCCTTCACCTGCTGAGTCCACAAGTCCATTCTTTACATCTGCCTCTCTATTCCAATTTAATTATTTTTTTAACCAGTGATAATTGCCATTGGATAAATTCCTCGAATTGGAAAGAATGAATCAAAAGCTATGCACAATTTTAGGGTTTTTTTTATATCAAATTGCCACAATACTCTCTAGAAAGCTTTGCCTTAGTATACCTGCAGTGTGTGGGAGTGCCTAACAAAAGTGTTACACTGTTTTTGCCGTTCAATGGGTGAAAAGCATTTGAAAACTATTTTGCATGTCTTTGATGAAATTTCAATATTGATCATATTGCCCACTCACGCACTTCGTGAGTGTCCTTCACATCTATTGTCTATATTTTTTGTGTGACATTCATTTTCTTGTTAATTTGTAAGAGCTCTTTACATAGAGGGACATCAGTTTTCTAATCTGTTAGAAGTTTTGGTCGGGAGTTCCAAATCACAGGCCAAACACCATCCTTAGGCTACTTAGGCCGAAGACCCGGCGGTGCGCGTCGCTGAGAAACACTACTAACAGAGGTGTGAAGCCCTTCGCTCACAGCCCAGCCCTATCCGGGGCCGGCGGACTGGCCACACCCTCGGGCTCCGCCCACTCGGCGCCGATAGGCGGCCGAAGTGCGCAGGAACGGAAGCTGGGCCGCCCCTCCCCCACCTGCTTCCGGCCGCGGCTCACTTCTCCCGCCTCCGCCTCCGCCGCGGCTCGTGGTCGTCCCGCCATGGCACTGTCGCGGGGGCTGCCCCGGGAACTGGCTGAGGCCGTGGCCGGGGGCCGGGTCCTGGTGGTGGGGGCGGGCGGCATCGGCTGCGAGCTCCTCAAAAACCTCGTGCTCACCGGCTTCTCCCACATCGACCTGGTGAGGGCCAGGCGTGCGCGCGGGCTGAATGGCGGGCCGTGGAGCCGGGGTCGGGGGGCTTGGGGCCCGGAGGTCGGGACTGGAGCTGAGAGCACGGGGCCAGACCCAGAGGCCCCAGGGTCGTGGCTGTCCACGGGGAGGGAGCTCTTCCACAGCGACGGGGCGGGCCTTGCCGCACGCCGGGCCCGCTCCGCACGCTGAGGCCGAGGGCCAGGGTCTTCCGGGCGTCTTGCGGCGGGCCTCCCACCACCCCCCCTACCCCTCCCACGCCCCGCCAATTTGTGGCGGCTCTGGGGTGTGGCGGAGCCCTCGTGCTTTCGCTTCAGAGCGGTACCCCAGTTTGAACGGGAGGCAGGAGATGGTTGTTTCCAGTCCCTTGAGGATGTTGCGAGTGTTCAATTCAAAGTCCCTCTTAACTCAATATCCAGAGCAGAGTATGGCGCGGTAATAACAATCAGGACCTACTGAGCGCTTGTCTCGAGCCCGATTCTCTCCTGAGGTTTTTACTCGCCTTAACGTATTTAATCTTCACTGCTATCATAGGCTTTGTAAACGCTGTTTTCATCCCATTTTATTTTTAACAAATAAGGAAAAGTGAGATGCAGTTTGGTAACTTACTTTGGGTCGCCTGGCAACTGGTAGGACTCCTTTGGGGCTTATGCTCCTCTCTTCTGGGTACAGACAATTTGCGTGACAATCATTTTTATCACCATAGATTATTTCGTTAAAGGTATTGGTTAGGATTTTAACTTTTGCATTGGTGTGCAGTGGCGAGAATCTATTGCAGTTTTGAGTCAGGTTATTTCTGTTATGTAAACTTAAGAGGTTTGGAGTTGTAACCTACAATTTGGTTGTGAGTTTATATAGCGTTTTAAGGTGTAGTGGAAACATGGAATTAGAGATGACTGACTGAACTAATAAATGAGTGACTGGAGGGAAAAGCATTTATGCATTTTCCTTTGGTTTTTATAGGGTTTGTCTTTGCATTCAGTTCTGTATCACAAATCCCAAATATAAATGTGGCATAGCTGATATTCCTTTAAAAGGTTCATTTTGTTACAGACATTGAGTTGGGGCACCTGAGAAATAAATGTTGATCTTTTTTTATTTGGTTTGATTTTTGTAGTAATTTAGAAAGCACGAATAAAAAAATGTTATGTGATTATATGTACTGGTAATTTTCACAAATTATAGCCAAAACCATGGATGTTATACAGAATATTTGATTACCTTTCATATAAATTTATTGAAATGGAATGAAAGTGGTTTTAGTTATAATTATTTATTCTTCCCTTGTATTTAACGTTTAAACAGCAATTAGGTAAGACTTAAAACATGAGACACTTAACCTTGTGTAGAAGGTTCCCTCCACAGGCCTAAGGTAATAATTGTAAATAAAATTGTGGATGGGTAAGGACTTCTGAATTAAAGAACATGGTAAAAATTCAATAAATCTGTTTGTCAAATATCATTTAAGAAAAAGAATAAGGCACAGTTTATTATATTGGGTTTGAAAGAGTAATTGCTGAGATTTATAGAGAAGTGATAGAAATTGAAAGGAAAAAAAGAAAAAAAATTGAATGCATTTTCAACATAATTCTGTGCCATCTGAGGAATTTCCTAATATATTTGCCAGGATGATTAAACAAGCAAATGAAGAAAAGAATCAGTTTTTTGAGGGGAGGGAGGATGTTATCTTTGAAATTAAACCTTGTGTTTTTTTTTTTTAATATGTATTAAATTATTTAATCAATTTAACACTTTGGTATTAAGAGCCTTTTCTCCACTAATGTAGCAAATACCAAAAGTTTTGGGTTATGGATGCAGAGAATAGTGATATTTATTGCTCAAACATACCAGGAAATTGGTGATTTATCTGGTCTATGTATTTGTAGATTGATCTGGATACTATTGATGTCAGCAACCTCAACAGGCAGTTTTTGTTTCAAAAGAAACATGTTGGAAGATCAAAGGCCCAGGTAATTGTTTTTCTCATATTGTTTCTATTTATCTGTTCATTATTATTTCTGCCCTTGGGGGATCTTCTATTTATGGCATTAGATTAACTTGGGGTTTCTAGTAGGAGGGAGAATATGGGGGAAGCCGTCTCTTTTTCAGCTGAGGGATTATGAAGAATAGAAAGATCTATCTAGTAAAGGACTGAAGGCTGTGCTCTCCTTTTTTTGTCTGCAGAGAAGATAAGTGCTTTTCCTGACCCTGTAAATGGTATCCCCTTCTTGCTTAAATTTTGGAGTGTTTACTTAGAGTGAGCCTTGTGTTCTACGTTCCCCAGAGGTTGGCTTCTCCTGTATTTTGAGCAGGTGAAGCTACAACTTAGGCCATTGTTCACTTTAGAAGAAGACAGCGTCCCCTGAGTTCTTGCCATTCTGACCTTTCTTTAGTTCCGTGAATGTTCCATCTTCATTCAAGGTTTTGAAATACCTTTTGCCTTTGCTTTTTTCTCAGCCTTTTGCGTGAACTTTCACTGTTTTCCTGTTTTCATTTTTCACATTTTCTCTAGTTCTTTCCTAAATCTCTAAATCAGATCTTCCTTTCATTACAATCTCTGCTTTTTCTCTGTATCATTATCATACTTTGTAGTTACGCTTATCTAGATGGTTATTTGATATATGTCACTTTTATTCACCAAGTGCCATATACAAATTCTGATATACGGAAGATATTTAGTAAATAGTTGTTGAATGGATGAATGATACTTGGTTAAAGCATTTGATACTTTTGCTGAAGCTGGCCATTCATGTACAAGGGTGTGTGAGAGGAGGCAGCTGTTCTGTTAGTTTATAAATAGGTGTATATAGCTTAATCTTGTTGAAATTTTCCTGTTACATTTTTGTATTTTATTTTTAATATAAATATTATATAAGGTGAAGTAGCAGTTGTCTGCCATAAATAGATTTTGTATATAATTAGAATTGTTATAGTAATTTAGTACATTAGTAATTTAGTGTTGTTTGTTTTTCCAGGTTGCCAAAGAGAGTGTACTGCAGTTTTACCCGAAAGCTAATATCGTAGCCTACCATGACAGCATCATGAAGTATGCTCTGATTATTATGTCACAAAATTGCATTTGCTGTGAATTTTTAATTAAACCTTCAAAGTATATTTTTATTAGCTAAATATATGAACTCAAAGTCATTCTCCTTTCTAAAAAAATGTTTTTCTGGAATAATGAAAATGCAGTAGGTTATGCCCACATAAGTTAAGTGGCATTCTTTTAGCAGTATATTTGTATATACATATGTATATATTCATACACAGACACATATGGTTTGAATGATTTAGATAAGTGAGATACTTTAATAAGAAAGATACTTTAATACTTTCAATAAATCATAAATAAGTTATGAAAACTTAAAAGGAACTTACACTCTTTATTAGGGCTGAGTTCTATAATATAACATTGGGGATTGTGATGGGCCAGTAATTCTGATGGTACATAAGTATTCTCTGATCTCTACTTAGAATAAATACATAATTTTGAAGGTGTTGGGGCAAAGGAACTCTGTGTCTAAAATATGCTTTATCTGTAGTTGTTGTCTGGCTAACAAGTATAAATGGTATTAAAAACAATGAATTCTTGTTTGAGGCCTGGAATTAAAGAAAGTCTTACGCTTTCTCAGGGAATTTATGTCTCCAGGTTCCTTTTAATTCTCTGGATGTTTGCTCTACAAGCTTGCTGATAGCCCTACAACCTTCTTACCCTGTGTTGCTTTCCCAGTGCTGCTAAAAGCAGGGACCCTAGGGGCCTGAACCCTGCTGATCTTGACCATGTGAGGTGAAGCCACAGGCTAGGCAGATCCTGGGAATGTATTCTTTGTATGTTCCCAGGCACTTGCTGCCCCAAGAAGGCCTGGTGGGACTCGTAAGTTGTGCCAGTTTGGGTTTTCTGCTCAGTGCCCAAGGTAACTGGCCAAAAAGGATGTGTAGTTATTCACAGGGATTAAGGGGAAATAATTTCTTTTAAATCTGTTGATGGTATTTGGGAATAGTCAGACCTATGTATATATGGTAGAGACCCCTAATACCAGTTATTTTTGCACTGTTATTAGTTTAATATGCTTTTTAGTACCCTGTTTTATTCTGTAAAGCTCATGTATAAGGCCAGTTGTTTTGGTGACTTTTTTTTGTTGTTTTACTTTGTAGCCCTGACTATAATGTGGAATTTTTTCGACAATTTATATTGGTTATGAATGCTTTAGATAACAGAGGTGAGATTATTTTAATAATTTTAAGTATTTCCTCTCTTCCGTAACAAGGTTGTTTATTCAGTTAGTGTTAATTAAAATATTTTCTTAAAAGTTAGATCTTAAAAGAGCTAAAGGGAAGTAAGATCAGGTTTAAAGATTGCCATTTGATTGTAATTTTAACTGGAACTGCTGTGAAATAGGGGAAGCTAAAATCACTAAAGAGGATGACTGTGAATGTTGTGTGCATGTTTGTTCCGCATTATCCCAGCACTTAAACACAGTGACTTCCTTTGTTTATGTGGAGATCTAAGAAATATCAGGGTCCAGATTTCACCTAAGGCCAATTAAATCAGACTCTGTAAGTGGGACCTAATGATCATATTTTTTTCATAGTTCCCCAGATGATCTAAAGGACAATTAGGGCTAAAAACCACTGATTTGAGAGTAAGGCAACAGGATGCCAAAGTTATAGAAGTCATGGCTCTTGAATTAGTTTAGGTATATCTGGTGCTGTGAGATACCAGACTGGCTCCTGTTGCATGTACACATTTTAGACCATTTAAGCTTGTAGAAGTTGGTGATATTTCATATATTAAATACTGTATAGCCAGTTACTGTTAACAGATCTGTGTGTCTGAAATATGGAATGAAAATACTTAGTCCTTTTCTGTAATTACTTCCACATGTAAAAGTACATCTATTAAGTGAGTTTGTAACAATTTCAGGTCAGGAATATCAAAAGAAAAGACATACAAAGTAGCTTAAGAAAGAGGCAGGATAACTCTTTTAACCAGGCTCATCTTTGTTCCCTTAATCTTGTTTTTTTTTTCCCCCAATCTTAAACTGCCTTAATTGTTCCAAGTTGATATTCCCTATTCTCCGTTCACTTCCATGTATTGTCTGATAATTTTAGTAGAATAAGACCAAGTTAAGGGCTTGTAAAAAAAACATTAAAACAATGTTTTAGCCAAGTTTAATAGAAGGTAGCCACAGCAGTAGAAGAGGAAGATGGCACTTTGGGATTAAAAAGTAGTATATAGGGGTGCTTCTCATATAGTAAATTTATAATACAAATTTCTTATGTTACAAATTTTACTGTTGCCTGTCTCTTAAATGTCTATAATAGTTGTATTATTCTGGTCATAGTTGTAAGAGAATTGTACATGAAATCAAAACAATAGAAAATGGTTTGGGTAAATTTGATTCTGATTACAGGTAACAATGTAATCTTTTTTTTTCCCTATGAACTCCTGTTAACTAGTATTTTTCTTCCAGCTGCCCGCAACCATGTTAATAGAATGTGTCTAGCAGCTGATGTCCCTCTTATTGAGAGTGGAACTGCTGGTTATCTTGGGCAAGTAACCACTATCAAAAAGGTAAAGAACATCTTTTGTTTAGTTTTGCTCCCCAAATATTTATTTGGGACCTTAAGGAGGGAATGCTTATTTATATTTATTTGGGGCCTTAAGGAGCCAAAGAATGCTCAAGCTGCTGCACAATTGCACTCATCTCACACGCTAGTAAAGTAATGCTCAAAATTCTCCAAGCCAGGCTTCAGCAATATGTGAATTGTGAACTTCCTGATGTTCAAGCTGGTTTTAGAAAAGGCAGAGGAATCAGAGATCAAATTGCCAACATCTGCTGGATCATGGAAAAAGCAAGAGTTCCAGAAAAGCATCTATTTCTGCTTTATTGACTATGCCAAAGCCTTTGACTGTGTGGATCACAATAAACTGTGGAAAATTCTGAAAGAGATAGGAATACCCAGACCACCTGATCTGCCTCTTGAGAAATCTGTATGCAGGTCAGGAAGCAACAGTTAGAACTGGACATGGAGCAACAGACTGGTTCCAAATAGGAAAAGGAGTATGTCAAGGCTGTATATTGTCACCCTGGTTATTGAACTTATATGCAGAGTACATCATGAGAAACGCTGGTCAGGAAGAAGCACAAGCTGGAATCAAGATTGCCGGGAGAAATATCAATAGCCTCAGATATGCAGATGACACCACCCTTATGGCAGAAAGTGAAGAGGAACTCAAAAGCCTCTTGATGAAAGTGAAAGTGGAGAGTGAAAAAGTTGGCTTAAAGCTCAACATTCAGAAAACGAAGATCATGGCATCCGGTCCCATCCGTTCATGGGAAGTAGATGGGGAAACAGTGGAAACAGTGTCAGCCTTTATTTTTCTGGGCTCCAAAATCACTGCAGATGGTGACTGCAGCCATGAAATTAAAAGACGCTTACTCCTTGGAAGGAAAGTTATGACCAACCTAGATAGCATATTCAAAAGCAGAGACATTACTTTGCCAACAAAGGTCCATCTGGTCAAGGCTATGGTTTTTCCTGTGGTCATGTATGGATGTGAGAGTTGTACTGTGAAGAAAGCTGAGCGCCGAAGAATTGATGCTTTTGAACTGTGGTGTTGGAGAAGATTCTTGAGAGTCCCTTGGACTGCAAGGAGATCCAGCCAGTCCATTCTGACGGAGATCAGCCCTGGGATTTCTTTGGAAGGAATGATGCTAAAGCTGAAACTCCAGTACTTTGGCCACCTCATGAGAAGAGTTGACTCATTGGAAAAGACTGATGCTGGGAGGGATTGGGGGCAAGAGGAGAAGGGGACAACAGAGGATGAGATGGCTGGATGGCATCACTGACTCGATGGACGTGAGTCTGAGTGAACTCCGGGAGTTGGTGATGGACAGGGAGGCCTGGCGTGCTGCGATTCATGGGGTCGCAAAGAGTCGGACACGACTGAGCGACTGATCTGATCTAAGGAGGGAAGAAGTAAACTTTGGCTATGTATTACATGGGTTTGTCAGCCTCCAGAATGTAAGGAATTTTTTTTGTGCTCCTCTAAAATTTAGGATGCTATGAAGGTACGAAAGAGTACAGGCAAAGATCTTATGTGTTAAAATCCTTGCATGTATTAAAATGTAGTTTGTGTCTTAAAATCCTTAGGTTGGCAAGCATAAGAGACTACATGATATGTTGATGTATGCTAAACCAGCTTCTAAAAAGTTAGTTTTGGCTAGAGTCCAGATTTATAGTCTAGAGTACTTTGAAAAAAATTTTTGGTCTATTTGTGAAGTATTTCAAGTATTTAGATAAAACTAAAGAGTAAGAACAAGTACCTGTATGTTCATAACTCAGTTTTCTATAATCTTAGTATTGTTGTTCATTTTCTGCTCAAATTTTTTTTCTCTTCTTTTAAGAAATTAAACAGATACATTGGAAGAATCATTTGCATGTTTTAAAACTAAAAGAAATTATATACTCTACTTGAAATTTGATACTTTTGTCTGTTCGGCAGTTTATCCAAACCAAAAATTGTGGCTCTGCTTCAGTTGTTTTTAGTGTTTAGTATTACTCTTTGGGAGCTTAATTCATATCATTCTACAAAGACTTGTAAATATTAATTTATGAGGGATGCACTGCTTGCTATATGCCTGGCCCCAAGAAAGCATGTTGGAAGAACACCAGAAATGGCATTATGGAGAAAACCCTGGATCTGCTGCAATTTTTATTAAAATGGTATTTGCAGGTTTGGGGTCTTTAACAATTATTGGGAGGACATTGCTCATTACCGTGATCCATCACTGAGACACTAGTATGTATTAAGGCTGAAATAGAGAACTGCCAGAATGAAGAATATTCATTTGAAGTTTTGAAAAATTATCACAGGTGTTGTAGACTTCATTCAGAGATTCCTTCCAGTGTAGATTTAAACATAACCCTTTAGCAATGAAATGAAGAGTATTTGGTTTAGCAATACCTAAGATTTTTTCCATGCATCTGATTAGCTCTAGAAATTAAATGCTTTAAATTCACTTAATCTTTAGGACCTTTTAAGGTAAAGCTATAAATAATATTTAAATAATAGAGTTTCACAACTTTGGAAGATAATTGGTTGGAAAGCTGTTATTTGTCTTTCCAGTAGTTTGTCTATTCACTATGATCGAGGTAAACTTGTGTTTTCTCCTCACTGGGCCAGGAATCAAGAGTCCTGGCTTAGTCTTAGCTGTGACTGGTAGATTCAGTTAGGTTTTATGTTAGAGTTTCTTATCTGTAAAGTAAGGATTTTGGGAGTCACTAATATTTTAAAATTTTCTTGATAGTTGGAATGTAAATGAAAGAATGAATTACAGTATTGAGAAGCCACTGTCATTGGTTAAATGTTTTTCTCACATCTTTACTTTGCAGGGTGTGACCGAGTGTTACGAATGCCATCCCAAACCAACCCAGAGAACTTTTCCTGGCTGTACAATTCGTAACACACCTTCAGAACCTATTCATTGCATTGTCTGGGCGAAATATTTGTTCAAGTAAGAGTATATATATTTCTGGGCATATTTAGTACTGGTGATGGACAGTGGAATTATTTATTTAAATACCATGGAGAAATTGTACTTAACAATAATGGAGCTTACTCTGACTGGAATAGGCATGTAATTAAATGAGTACAAATCTTTGTATTTGAAAACACTAAAACATACTTAGAAGTAACTCACTGGTTAAACAAGAAATAATGGAAGTTGAAAATAGTTTGTAATAATGCTGAAAATACTACATGTGGAACTTGTAGGATACGTTGAATGTGGTAGTTGAAAGAAGTTACAGGCTTACATAGATGAAGAGTGGTGAACATTAATCAGCAAAGGATCCAACTTATGTTGGAAAAAGAACAACATAAAGTCAGAAAAATTAGAAGAAGGATGTAATTGAGGTAAGAGTGAAAAATAAATTGGCAAGTTTGATCATAAAAAGGAAAGAGGGGGACTTCTCTGGTGGTCCAGTGATTGAGAGTCCACCTACTGATGGAGGGGACATGCGTTCGATCCCTGGTCCAGGAATACTCCACATGCCACGGAGCAGCTAAGCCTGGGCACCACAAGTGCTGAGGCCCGAGCAGCCTAGTGCCTGTGCTCCGCAGCAAGAGAGGCCACCACATCGCAACTGGAGGACCCAGCGCAGCCAAAAATAAATTAAAAAAAATCTAAATGGTATAAAACAAAAAGGATGCCCAGTTGTATTTATTCCAGGAATGCAAGCATGATTTAACACTGGAAAGATCTATAAATGCCATTTACTTCACTGAGAAAGAGAAACTGTATAATCTTCATAGATATAGGAAAAATGTTTGGTAAAATGTAGCAAACACCTTTTCATCTTCTTAGTAAAACTAAGAAGGGAATTTTATCAAGTTGATATCTTCTAGAAATCTGCAGCAAACAGAGTTTTATGTTTTGATTAAGGTATTACATACTCAGAAAAGTACATATATAATGACAAAATTTCATGAGAAATACACTTGCCGGTTTTATTTATTTGGGAAACTTTTTTTTTCTTTTTAATAGACTTTAGTTTTTAGAACAGTTTCAAATTTGAAAAGGATTGAGAAGGTAGCAAGTTTCCACATTAGGTTTCCTCTGTTGTCAACATCTTATGATGCTAATGTATGATGTGTAGGTAACAGTGGATCAGTATTGATGCATTCTTTATTAACCGAAGTCCAAAGATTATTTAAATCTCCTTGGTTTTTACCCAGTGTTTCTTTTCTATTCCAGGATACCACGTAATTACTTATCATATCTTTAGATCCCCCTTAAGGAGGCTGTGACAGTTTTTCAGACTTTCCTTGTTTTTGAGGACCTTGTTAATTTTGAAGAGTACTAGTCAGGAGGTGCCTGGAAGGCTGCAGTCCATGGGGTCGCGAAGAGTCGGACATGACTGAGCGACTTCACTTTCACTTTTCACTTTCATGCATTGGAGAAGGAAATGGCAACCCACTCCAGTGTTCTTGCCTGGAGAATCCCAGGGACAGCAGAGCCTGGTGGGCTGCCATCTATGGGGTCACACAGAGTTGGACACGGCTGAAGCGACTTAGCAGCAGCAGCAGTCAGGTATTTAGTAGGATGCCCCACTATTGGAATTTGTCTGATGTTTTTCTTAGTGTGGTTATAGGTTATTGGAAGGAAGACCTCAGAAAGACAATGTTGTTTTCCTCATATCATATGAGGGGTACATGTTATCAACATAATTTATGACTATTAATGTAGGCCTTGATCACTTAAGGTAGTGTTTGTTATCCATGTAGATTCATTGATACTGAATGTATTTTATGGTTACAATCTAATGGGTTTTTCCTCCCTGATAGCTCAGTTGGTAAAGAATCCACCTGCAATGTAGGAGACCCCGAATCTATTTCCTGGGTTAGGAAGATCCGCTGGCGAAGGGAAATGCTACCCACTCCAGTATTCTGGACTGGAGAATTCCATGGACTATATAGTCCATGGCGTGGCAAAGAGTCAGATGTGACTGAGCGACTTTCACTATAATCTAATATACTGTTTAATTTTGTTGCTCAGATTGTTCCATCTTTGGCCATTGGGAGCTCTTCAGTTGGCCTTGTGCTCTTTGATATGTAGCCATCAAAGTGTATTGGGTTTTTTTCTGGAGTAATTCCTTACTTTCTGGTACTGTAAGATGCTCCAGGTTCATCTTGTGTATTTCCTGCTTCAGCCCTAGAATTAGACGTTTCTTCAGGAACCCTGGTTTCTTTTATTGAAGAATGACATTAGAAGCCCGGATACAACTGCTTAGGCATAGATGTGGGTGCCATTTGTTTTAGACCTTCTTAGCTGACAGAGCAAAATATACATTTATTCTGGTTTGTGTATATAAAGTATTAATGATTCAGTACAGTTCTGATTAAAATTTTATCAGGGATTTTATTGGAACTTGTTCATCTGAGTATAAAATTTATATGGAAGACTAAAGTCTAAGTGGAACCAATGTGGAAAAAATTATATTCTCTACTTAAAACAATATGTGTAATTTAATAATGTATAGAAATTAAGTCCAAGTGGGTTAATTATTCAGATGTGAAAGGCAAAATTTTAAATTGTTCTGATACAGGAGAAAATCTTTATCTTTTGGGTTAAAGAACAATTTCTCAAGATATAAAAGTGGTAATTATTAAAAAGGATTGATACATTCAAATTCATTTAGTATTTCATAAGAGAGGTTCAGTGATGTATACACAATTAAGCTATTATATGGGATGAACTAACTGCAACATAAGGAACTAAAATTGTGGTCTGGAATATATCCCTGTAATAAGAAAGGGACAACCTGACAATACTAATAGACACTTTTTTTACTTAAAGGGAAATCTAGGCAATAAGCAAATAAAGATAATGTTCAACTGTATGATTAACTTGCAAAATCAAGAATAAAGCCACAGTAACATACTATTTATATTTTATACTTGCTAGTTTGGCAAAATGTTTTCTGGAGAGGAAATTAATCGGTAGGAACTCATGTATGCTATTTTGGGAGTGTACTTTGGGGGTACAACCAGTGTTGGAAAGAGATTGCCATTTTCTTGTAAAATGTATCAGGATCTTTGGGATTTTAATGTAAGTCCTATGCTTAATGAAAGGTTGAAAAGTTATTAAACAGTTTTTAGGATAGCTTGATTAATAAGAGGGAGTTTCAGCTTAATACTTTCCCGTTATTTCATATGACTTAAGTGGTAAAGATAGGTAAATATGCATACTGCTGTGATACAATGTCTTCCTGCTGAGTTTCCTGCAGCTTCAGCAGTGCCTCACACAATAGGTGTGTCAGTGTTTGTTTAATAGCTAGTTGCAGGTATACTTCACAGCTGTTATTCTAGAAGTGAAATATTGTCTGTGTTGGAATGTAAAGCCACTCACCTGTCTAATGATCAACAATTTTAACAGGAATTTGCAGAAGCTAGCCGACAGAAATGAATCTGGGTCTACTAAAATTTTGCCTTCTCTGTGTTGTGGTTCAAATGAGAATGCAAGCTGTTTTAAACAGATTGCTTAAATACTTTGAGGTTTCTGGAATATAATTTATCAATTACTTAATTTTCATTGCTTCTGAAGATTTCAGGAAGCTTGGAAAAGGTATCATTTGTTCAGAATATTTTGGTGTACATAAATATTTACTATTCTTAAATTATAGCCAGTTGTTTGGAGAAGAAGATGCTGATCAAGAAGTATCTCCTGACAGAGCTGACCCTGAAGCTTCCTGTGAGTAAACTAGTTGGGATATATTTTTTTTATTGACGACCACTGTCTTTATTTTGCTAATTTAATATTGGTAGCTTAAGGCAGGGGGAGGGGGAAATAATTGCTGTTATATGCTAGATAATGTATTATGTTCTTGTTTCATCTTTAAATGATGTTTTAAAAAATGAGTTGTGCCATTTTACTTGTGAAGAAACATGCTGCAGATAAATCTCACAAATCTAGTAAATAGAGCTGGGCAGGAGTTGTTCCCAGGTCTATACTTGGACTACTCTGCATGTGGCCTTCAGAAACTGAAATAGAAAAAAATGGTGATGAGCATGTTCTAATTCTTTCTCCTTGAATTCAGAATGTGTCACATGCTGGTGGCTTCCATGAGTGACCCCATGCCACCACACCCCTCAAAGGTGGATGAGAGATTCATTCTACACGAACTACAGTTGAAAATAAACTAGTGTTTGTTTTGTAGGGGAACCAATGGAAGCCGAAGCCAGAGCCAGAGCATCTAATGAGGATGGTGACATTAAACGTGTTTCCACCAAGGAATGGGCTAAATCAACTGGATATGATCCAGTTAAACTTTTTACCAAGGTTAGGATTACCGTTTTTATAACTGTGGATCAATTTTTATTACTCTGTTTTAAGGTAGTGTGTGATTTAATTGGGCTTCCCAGGTGGCACAGTGGTAAAGAATCCGCCTGCCAGTGCGGTAGACATAGGTTTGATCCCCGGACTGGGAAGATCCCCTGGAGAAGGAAATGGTAACCCACTCCAATGTTATTGACTGAGAAATCCCATGGACAGAGGAGCCTGGTGGGCTACAGTCCATGGGGTTGCAAAGAGTCGAAAACCACTCAGCACACACAGAGAACACAGCATTGTCTTAGTGAATTCATTGTGATGTAGTTGGGATAAACCGATTTGAAATCTTAACATGAATACTGAATCAGTATAGCATCTTTATAGAAGATAAATACAGAGGCTTATTTATGTACTCTTACTTATCTTTCCTTCCCTCACTTTCACTGATTTTCTTTATATTACTCACCTTTGGTTTCTGCTGTTCTCTTCTTAAATTCCTTTGCTGATTTTGATTATGCTTAAAATCAAATGTGCTTAACTCTGTTATGGATAGTGACAGTATTTTCTAAACTAGTGTCTACATACCTATTTCCATTCCAATTTGAGCAGTTGAACGCCAGAATAATCTGAAGTATGTCTCTAATCTGTTGTGCAACAGGTAACTTTAAGCATCTGCTGTGTGCCACACACTTAAAGTACAGAAGCTTTAACAGTGACGGAGACAGAAAATAGGGTCCCAGCTCTTTGTAGGGGAGAGAACTCAGAGTTTAGAAGGGAAGTCAAACATTGAACAAGCAGTTTTGAGTTCAGGGTGTAATGAGATTAAGTTCAAATGTATTGGAACCTGTAATAATAAGTAGACTTAACCCTCCTTGTTATTAAACATTATTACTGATTGGAATGATGGTACAGAAGAGGCTGTCCAGAGGAAATGACATTTCAACTCCAGATTTCAAAGAATAAGGGTGGGGATGAGAATGCAGCATGTAGAAAGTCAGTCTCAGGTTGAAGAACTGAAATAATTCCCATTAAAAGGGAGAGTGGAAGGAGGACTGTAAAGGTAAGCTGAGACTCTATCTGGCAGGATTTTCTAGGTCATGATAAGGATATTACACCAAGACAGTGGGAATCCATTGAAGGGTAGTCTGTAGGGTCAGTATAAGGTATAGGAAATATGCAGTGCACTCTTGTAGGACCTGGTGTTCCTCTTGTAACCAGTATGGGACAGTGCCTTCTGCAGTAATTGGAAGTAGAACCCATTTGCAATCCCATTGGAGTGTGGATTATCCATTTTATACAAACTGAACTTTGTATAACATGAGAAACCAAGAATACTTCCTGCTTTCCTGCTGGGCAGCAGGTGAATAGTGGTGCCATCTCTGAGGTAGGTAGGGAAACAGATGTGTGCATAGGGATCGGGGGAGTGTGGAAGGTGATAGACTTTGAGATTCCTCTATGGAACGTGAGCGAGATGACACATGGTTCTGTGGGTAGTTAACCATTTTAGAGATTTGGTTGAGTTAGGTTTATAGAAAGAGACAGAGTGTGAAGATCTTAGTATTTAATAATTGAACAGAGAAGGCTGTGGAGCTGGTGTTTGGAAATCCATGCTAATTCCCCACTACCTGGCAGGCTTTACAGCCAAGCACTAAGGTTCCTCTATAAAATGTCTCTAGCCAAATTTGTTATCCAAATCATACAGGACCCCTCATTTCCTTCCCTTTTTACCCATTTCAGATGTTACCAACTCTGTCCTTGTTCCTCAGGTAGAACAGAATAACTTAACAGTACTCAGCTGTGTGATTTTCACACTAAATTGTACTATTATTTGTATATTTGGCTGGTTTTCCAAAGATTAAGGATGTTTTATAGATACTCAGTTGAGTATATTTTGATAGAAATAGTTCTAACTTTTAGCCATATCTAAATTCATATCCGGTATATACAAAAAATGTGTGGAATAAATCAACAATAGGAAATACAGCTAAGGAAAATGTAAATCTATTAAAATCATCTGAAATTCCACCACATAGAAAGTGTGATTCGTGTGATAGTCTCAATCTATATGTGGTAATGTTTGGTTTTAGTTTTGAAATAGGAATTGTTTTGTGTGTTTGAGGTTCTTTGTGGGGGACAGGGGAGGCACATTTCAGAGGTGTTGCAGGTGGTTCTTAATTTCTGTTTGAGCACTTTTAAAATGTGTATGCTTTATTGGAAGTACCCACAAACTTGAAGATGTTGCTAACTGGTACCTGTAGGCTCACTTCTTGTGGAGTTGGTGTGTAGTTACTTAGTCCCTTGAATGGTATGATTGCGATTGCAGCTGATCTGAGGAGCCAATATGGGGAAGTGGTTTGGGAGGACGGGGTCAATCAGCACAGGTCAGAGCTCCCTTGCTCTGCTTTTCTCAGCATCTCTGATTTTAACCGTTTCAAGTGTAAGCGTTGTGTGTAAAATTTCTTTTTACACAAAGACTTTAGGTGCGCACCTCCCCCCACCCCCCCTTGAGAATTGTTAATCTACTGCTATATAGCATGTCCTCAGATCTTTAAATCAGATTTTATAATGTGAAGTCAGCAGGGTAATTTTGTTATATTTTTATCAGGATAGGGACAGTAGGGTTCGTGGAATTTATCTTTCTTCCTTTCTGTCTTAGCTTTTTAAAGATGATATCAGATATCTGTTGACGATGGACAAACTATGGCGGAAAAGGAAACCTCCAGTTCCATTGGATTGGGCTGAAGTGCAAAGTCAAGGTGAAGGGTACATTTTTCTCTTTGGGATTCCTAAGTTGGAAATTCTCTCACCTGAAGTCTTTACATAGCCTTGTTATTTCTTGGTATACAGTGGTTGTACACCCATGGTAAGAAATTGAAATAGTTCAGAAAAGTATGAAGAAGGAAAATCACTGGATGCCTCATCACCTGGAGAAATAATTACTACTAACGTTTTAAGGCTGTCTTGGTGATAACTGCACAGAGACACAGGCAGTTGTGTGGTCACTTTACGTAAATGGAATCATACTATTTACATACTCTGACTTGCTGTTCTCAGTCTTTTTTAACCTAGTCCCTTAACAGTTAACATTTAATTGTTTCATATTCTCCCTGATGTAAAGTGTTGTTCCTTAAACTTTGGGACATATTTGTAGCTTTGAGTGAGGAAAAACTAATGTAGTAGTGACTGCTTCCTTACCCGTCTCTTTCAACACATTGTGTCTCAACTTGCTTTGCATAGCATTGTTTAGCATATTGAAATTTAAAAGGTCCCAGGAGATTTAGGGTGTCAGTTTGAAGCAGTTTCCTGTAGTTATCTACAGTAACAAATACTTCCTTTTACAGCTCAATTCTAGTATTGCTGTGGTAGCTTCCACTTATTGATACTGTATTCTGGGCATAATGCTTATTACCTTGTCTACATTGTATTCTTGAATCCTCCAGTAATCTGTGAAATTCTGAGAGTCTCACAGCCTTCCCATGTCAATATTGACCATTTTCTTGCTTAGTTTTGCATAATATTGACCAGTTTCTTGCAAATGTATGCATAATTGTATCATAGTGATAATTACTTTAATGAAATTTGTTTCATATAATTTTTTTATTGTCAGGCATTGAATGTTAAACTGAGTAAAGGAAAGATGTTAGGAGTAAATTTCTAATACTTCTTTTCCAGGAGAAGAAACCAGTGCATCAGATCAACAAAACGAACCCCAGTTAGGTCTGAAAGACCAGCAGGTTCTAGATGTCAAGAGCTATGCATGTCTTTTTTCAAAGAGCATTGAGACTTTGAGAGTTCATTTAGCAGAAAAGGGGGATGGAGCTGAGCTCATATGGGACAAGGTTTGTGTCGAAAATGTGTGGCAGTTTCTTGTATATCAAATGTGTGTTTTAGTTCTTGAGCTATATCAGAACCTAGTAATGTTGGGATATTGTTTTATTCTACCAGATTTTGAGGACATTGTTTTGATGTTTTCACCTCTAATTACTACATTGAACTATGAATTTTCTATATGTGAATTTAAGCAATATCATAAAACCTCATTTTAGATTCTAATATGTTCATAGTTTGTAACTGTTGACTAGAAAAATAATGTGACTTTACTGTAGTAAAATATTTCTCTGACTTAAGAAAATAGCCTTAAGAGAGCTTCTTACGTAATAAAGATTTATTAATAGAAGTCATAATATCCTTTTGGAGACAACAGCTCATGGGCCTTATTTGGCCTTGAAAGTAATAAAATTGCCTTACTATTGAAATAGTTAATAATGCTTTGAGTTCTGAGAGACTTATCAGTACAATAAGGATATGTAATTATTTTTACAAGTTAAAACAATATTTAATAGATCTTGCAGTTAAATGTTGCATTTTGGGATTTAGTGAAATAATTTTACTTGTTTTTAATTGTACTCAATACTTTCTGTGACTATAAGTGATTAATCTGCTAAAGTTTGTATGTTCAGATTTTGGTAAAGATTTGCCATTAATTTCAAAGTAAGGAGAAAAGTTTGATCAATTTTAGAGACCTAAGATAACTTTTAGAGAAGGAAATGGCAACCCACTCCAGTATTCTTGCCTGGAGAATCCCTTGGACAGAGGAGTCTGGTGGGCTGCAGTCCATGGTATTGCAAAGAGTTGGACACAACTGAGCACAAGATAGCTTTATATGTGCAAATTTTGAAATGGGGGTTGAATCAGACATCTGAAATAAAGCTGGTAAATTTAGATTTTGGAGAGTTACAAACATTAGTCTTTAGGTTTTGTGTGCTGTAAGGGATCAGTATTAAAACTTTTTTTCATTGTATTTTTATAACTGGTGTAGTAGGTTTTCATCTGTATACAGGGACTCAATAACAAAACTTGGGACTGCAAATTGTTACTCTCTGTGAGTAAGATCTGTAACTAATGGATGTGATAAGCCAGCTGCCTGGGGAAGTACCTGATGGGCCCCGTTTTGGGTACTCTTAAGTAATCATACTTATCCTCACCACAGCCTTACAAGATGTTTATATAATTTTCCCCATTTAACACATTAAGCAATTTGGGGTCGGGGATTTATTTGCCTGTGGTTACTCAGCCAGCCAGATAAGTATGTGAAGAACCCACATCCTATCAGTGCTTTTTCTTTCATACTTGGGCGTTTCTGCATTATGGGCTAGGATAGTTTTTCTCAGTTCAAAGCACGAAACTTTTGGTGAAATCGAATTAAAGTAGGATATATGCTTAGAAATAATGGCAATTGTAAAGGGAAAACTTTCTTTGTCCTGCCGCATCTGAAAAGAATCAGCCAATATAGGACTGCAGTGTTTGTGAAGGGAATTGGGAGAAAGAAAGCAAAACGAGGTATTCTAGGTATTTCTGAGGCTTTAATGAAGTAGCTTTCTTAAACCAGTCTGTATCTTCATCCCTGAGTTCTGTACTCATCAGACAAGCTTATTGACGATATGGACCCAGGGAAGGTTTGCCACCATCAGTAAATAGAATCGGTGTTCTGATCTGTGTGCTCTTTGTCTCCAGTGCATTTGTGGACGCAGGAGTGAATTCCTAAAACCTGTTGGCTCTTGGCAGGCCACATTCCTGTATTCCTGGAGCTGATGATCCCAAGCAGGCCCTTGCTCACTTCTCATCCAGATCAGCCTTTCCCTGGAGGCCATTTCTTGTTCTAGTTGACGTGTTAGAAACTTGTGAAAGTGCTGTTCTGAAAGCAGTACTAGCCAAATTAGTAAATTTGTGGGGAGACTTGTTAAATTGTTTAAATTATTGACAGGATGACCCATCTGCAATGGATTTTGTCACCTCTGCTGCAAATCTCAGGATGCATATTTTCAGTATGAATATGAAAAGCAGATTCGATATCAAATGTAAGTTGTTTGTACTTCAGTTGTATCCTCTAAATTCTAAGTTTCTTTTTTTGTTTTTTTTTTTTTTAACAGCTAAACTTTTTTTTTTTTCTTCCAGCAATGGCAGGGAACATTATTCCTGCTATCGCTACTACTAATGCAGTGATTGCTGGGTTGATAGTATTGGAAGGATTGAAGATTTTATCAGGAAAAATAGACCAGTGTAGAACAGTGAGTGTTTCTATTTGCAATTTTAAAATTAAAACAATAACATTTGGTTTAGAGCAATGGGAAAGTAATTGTTCAAGTTACCTTGTGAGTTGCATGTTTAAGTAAGCTTCCTGGAAGTTACAAAAAGGAAAACACATTTGCTTCTCTTATTTTTGTCTAAAATGGAAGCAGAAGCTAGTTTGCTCTAACATTTCTAGTTTTATTGAACTCTTACAACTCATACTGTGGGTCCTTTGTATTAACTTTTCTTCACTGTTTTCCAATTCTAAGAGTATTTTGGTTTTAAAATTCTGTTTGGTCACTTTATAGTACCCTGTTCTTCAGGCATTTTTGTCAGTCTCCCTTTTTATTTTAAAGTTTGTTATTGTAACTTTATGTTATTTTTGGTTGTTTTAATGCCTGATGAGCTTATGTAATTTCTGTTAGATCTCTCTCATAGTGTTTGTTTGCTTATGTGATAGTGTATATATATATTTTTTTAAACAATTATATTTGTTAACACGGTATCTGTGGTAATTCTTTAAGGACCCACTGAAGGTGTATTTCTTCAAAGAGGATTTGTGTTTGTTTATGTCTGGGTGCCTGGGGTTCTACCAACTCGAGACCACTTTCACATTCTCAGTTTTAGTTTCTTAGCCCACATATATATTCAGACAGCAAATCTGCATGAACCCTATCTTACTGTAATGAATTATAAGGAAGATATTCTTCCCTCACGAAGCACCAAGGTTGAGATTTCTAGCTATTTCTGCAGGGAAGAAATTTTTCTCCTCTTTTTTTTATCCTCCCCTTTATGTGAACATCTTCTATCATGAGTTTCCTACATTAGTAGTGGTTGGACTGGGTTTATCTCTTAAGAATAAAGCCACTTGAATATTCCCTTTGGATTCCTGCTTTCTTCCTGAATTGAATTTGCATGTCTGAAGATACTTTGCTTTCATACCACTGAGGATTTAAAAAACTTCGTAAAAATATTGGAGCCAATATTTTGCTGTTGTTTTAGGTTCTCCTTTTTGCAGTAATGTTAAAATAAAAGGACCAGTTTACTTTCAGAAATGTCTTTTAAAAACAAAAGCAAAAAACCTAGTCTAGTCTATGATGGTACTCTTAACTTTTCAGTGTCATTATTAATGCATTCTTAAAATACTTTTTATTGTTTCCATAAAATTTCAGGGTAAGGGAATGTGGAATCATAAGGCCAGTCTGACATCTTGGTTCAGCTGTTTAAATTATTTTGGATATCATGTTTTTAATTTCTGAGAACTATATTTTTTTATGTCTTATCTTTTTATAGCAGCCTGAACAAGTGTCTTACTTTGTCCTGTAACATTTTTCTTATTTCTTTACTTGATCATCTCTGTTCCTCTCTTGGGCTAATGATACCCATATGTCTGGGCTTCCTTTGTTCCCATTTATAAATGAATCTCAGGATAGGTTAAAAGAAGTGTTAGCCTGAGTATTAGTAGTGTTAGCAGTTGTTTTTATTACTGTCGATTTCTCTTAGCGGAGTTACCCTCCCAGTGAAGATCAACCATTGTCCCCTATTCCAGCCCTGGCAGTACAAATGTATACGCCTAGTATTCATTGTGGGGAGAGGCTATAGGAGGCCTCTGCCTAGCACTTAATGCCTGTCAGGGGATTTACTTCTTTAAGTTGGGGGGAATCGATAGGGTTCTTCCTTAGAGATAATTCATCTTAACAGATACCATACTACATGGTAGTTCCATAGTAAGAATTTGTGTATTAGCGTCCGGTGTTCTCTTGACAATTGTAACTTCAGTGCAGTTTGTTTTTTATTTCCCTTGGTTCATGTAATTTTTTTTGTTTGTTTGTTTGGGTATTAGGAAAATGGTAATAGTGCCAGACATACATTATTTTTCCTTTAGTTATGTGAATGTTAATATCACAGTCATCAGAAAATTAGAAAAGAAATGCAGCTCATTTGGTCCTTGTATCTGTGCAAACATTAGAGAAATTAGTGCACTGGTCTTGTTAGAAATTGACTTAAAGTTGATAAGAATAACCACTAGGAAGGCACTCCAAACTGATTCAATGATGATACCACAGACAAGCCCTTATTCATGCTAAGTTAGTTTGCAGAATAGTCTAGTTTTCAGTACAATGAGATTTCAGTAAGCTCAGCCTTATTTACAAGGTGGCTAATTTGAAAAGGTTGGGAAAAAAGTCAGCCTTTTAAGGTCTTGATTTTCCTTATCCTTTGCCATCTGGAAGGGAATATTTAAGTGAATGTTCTATGGTATATAAAATTATAACTCAGATTCCTGATTTCTACTTGTGTTTTTTTTTTTTTTCGCCAAAGATTTTTTTGAATAAACAACCAAACCCAAGAAAGAAGCTTCTTGTGCCTTGTGCACTGGATGCTCCCAATCCTAACTGTTACGTATGTGCCAGCAAGCCAGAGGTGACTGTGCGGCTGAATGTTCATAAAGTGACTGTTCTCACCTTACAAGATAAGGTAAGTGCAGAGCCTGGTTCTCTTCCACAGGGTCACTGTTCGTAAGAAAAAAACAAGTCCCCTTTTGCCTTTTACAGTGTACTGTGATAAACTAAAAGCCAGATAATTACCCTGAATACTGAGGTGTGTTCCTTTGCCATCTGTGTCCTGTTGACTTTTCTCTCTGTGGTTCCAGAATGTGTGTTTCACATCCCAGAGAGGAATAGGTATATTTGGCTAGAATGTGGACCACAGGTGGCACATAGGTAGGTAGCATAGTATCTTTACAAGCAAATTCTGTGTTCCTTAGGTTTCTAGTGATGGTGTATTAAGCTAGTCCCTGAGGCGATGCATTGTTAGCACACCTGGATTCACCTGTTGAGCTTTGGTGTGAGAGATGGACGGTTAAGGTATGGTTTGGTACTATAGCCTGGTCCTACAGTTTCTCCTAGTATTTTTTTTTTTTTTTTTTAAATTAGGAAAGAGCAAGTGACCTGAATGGGTGTCACTTCTCACTTTGGAAATCACTTCACATAGTTCCTCTGATTGTGTACATTGTGATGTTTCATGTTTATATGCCTCCTGACATGAAGGACTAGACTTTGTGGCCCTCAAGGCTGCTTGAGAATGAATGGCCTTTCTCCCAGAACTGGTTACATTGGACAGGTTGATTTGACCTTATGTTTTGGATGGAGAGGGAGCTGGACTTGATATGTTGGCCAGCAGAGGGTGGTTGCCGCTTGTTCTTTCTTAGGAAAGAAATGATTATAATTGGTATCTACTCATTCTTGAGCTAAAGGTAATTCCACATATTTGGAGTGTAATTGGACCTTTAGAGAGTTATCTGTTGTTTGGTTTTTTGGCTGGTTTGTTTGTTTAGGATCAAGTAAGATTTAATAGTATTAATCACTCCTGATCCATCTTGGAATTTGCGAAGGGGGGTATGGAACTTGGGAAGAGATGGAGCTTGGGAAGGGGAAGACTATTTATCAGAGAATCAGATTGATGAGAAGTTTTTCATCTATAAAACATCTTCTAGTATGGAGTTGTAATAGAGACTAAGATAAAATATGTCAAGTGTCTAGCTTAGTACCTAATCTGCTGGGAAGGACAAAATACCAAGAGCCAGCCAAGAGTTCTTAGTCCCCATCTGGAGGAAGTGTTACCTGCTCTTTATCAGTGGTCAAACATGAGATAGAACGTGCTGCTGCTGCTGCAGCCAAGTTGCTTCGATCGTGACCAACTCTATGTGACCCCATAGATGGCAGCCCACCCAGCTCCCCCGTCCCTGGGATTCTCCAGGCAAGAACACTGGAGTGGGTTGCCATTTCCTTCTCCAATGCATGAAAGTAAAAAGTAAAAGTGAAGTCGCTCAGTTGTGTCCGACTCTTAGCGACCCCATGGACTGCAGCCTACCAGGCTCCTCCATCCATGGGATTTTCCAGGCAAGAGTACTAGAGTTGGGTGCCATTGCCTTCTCCGGATAGAACGTGGGCATGAGGTAATTGGGTGAATTCCAGTGGAAGGAGAGAGTTAAGAGCCATTATAAGAAGTCTAGGCTATTTGTGGTCTTTAATTCCATATGTTAACATTTTGAATTTTTTTCCTTACAGATTGTGAAAGAAAAATTTGCTATGGTAGCACCAGATGTCCAAATTGAAGATGGAAAAGGAACAATCCTAATATCTTCAGAAGAGGGAGAGACAGAAGGTATTATACATTGCCTTGTTCCTTCACCCTCACCCTGAGTGAAGGGGTGCACATTAGTTTTTCCATTTACTGTATACAGTACTGAGGATCACAGTGGTCAATCTGAATGGACTTTGAAGTTGCCATACCTCATCTGTCTTGTTGGAGAGCATCAGGATTCTTTTTGGCTATAGTTTCTTGCCCAGAAATTTGGGGATATTGGGTCATAAGTAATTGGAGGTCGTGCTTTGGCTGGCTAGTAGTCTGTTTTTTATTAAAATTCTAGTTAAATATGGTTTCACCAAAAAGAAAAAATGGCTAAATGTCCTCCCATTAGTTCTAGCCAGCTCTTTTAAAGGCTAGGACCTTAAAAATGGAAACTGGTCTAGAATCTCAGTGGCTTAAATGTGACCCTTTACCACAGAATACATGTGCTGTTGAGGGTGAGAGAGCATTTATTCCGAGCCTTTGAAGTGCTGTATTATAGGAGTAGTCATAGATATTTGTAATTCAAGGATAAATAAGATAATAGTCCCTGGCTATTTCACAGCCTAGAAGGAGATGAGAGATTAGCAACAAGTAGATTTAGTGTCATCTAATACCGTAGAGGGAAGGTGTACAAAGTTTGAATGAAGTTTTGTAAAGGGAAGGTTAACAGGGCAAGGGGGCATATCACAGGAGAGAGGACTCCTGGGCCAATTCTTGACGAAGAACTGAGAGGGGAGAGTCTGCATTTGGGCAGAATGAACAGCATCTGCAAAGGCGTGCACTTATAAAGCACTATAAAGGGCTTTAGGAATGACCAGCTGTTGGGTTTCCTGGAAGGTGGGTGCTGTGGGGTTGGCAGCAGTGGTGCAGCTTGAGGATTTTGTGTGTCATATGTGTAGTATATGGGTGTGTGTATCTTTCCCCCCGCCGATTCCCTGCTCCCTCTAGGGTTTAAGCAGGGGCGTAATGTGTAATCTGCAGAAGAGTAAGGCAAGGATGTGACAGTGGAGGTGGGGAGCCAGTTACAAAAAAACTGAGGGAAGTGAGGGATTTTTACTAACGCAAAAGCAAATGACAGTTTTGAGATTTGCAGAGTCTGAATGTAGAGCACTGGTGAGGAAGAGTAGCATTGTTAGGCTTGGACAGAACTATTGCCAAGACTCAGGCTTCAAAAGTCATGCTAATTCACCTGGATAGAATTGCTCAGAGACTGTTTCCCTTTTGAACATGTTGGGCTGTGGAATTTGAGTGAGTGTGAAAGAGCTTGGAAATGGAAGTCTGGGTAGGAATTAACTGTTCTGCAGAGACATTCCAGGTAGACCGAAAAGGTATAAAAGAAGAAGAAGAAGAAAAAGATAGTTGTGCTGTGCTTAGTTGCTCAGTCATGTCCGACTCTTTGTGACCCCATGGACTGTAGCCCACCATGCTCCTCTGTCCATGGATTCTTTAGGCAAGAATACTAGAGTGGGGAGCCCTGCCCTCCTCCAGGGGATCTTTCCAACCCAGGAATCAAACTGGGATCTCCTGCATTGCAGGTAGATTCTTTACCAGCTGACCTGCCAGGGAATCCATTGGATTATGTAGAAAACAACATAAATTTTAAAATTATAAGCAAAATTTAAGAATTTAAAATACATTTTACTTTGTTTGTGCCAGGCACTGTGACTATACAGATTCTATACAGTCCGTAGGCAAGAGCAAATTCTCAGTAAAGCAGACTGACTTTTGTGAGGAGACAGTGTAAATTGGGAGCTAAATGAGGAGGCGGTTTTGTAAATGAAACTTGAGCATTTGAACATGCAGCAGAGAAAGGATGGTTAAAGGCAGGAAGGCCCTAGAATAGGTAGGAGGAGATGGTAACACCAAAAGTTTGATTGGAGAGTTTATTCTTCACTGGAATATTTATAATCCATGTAGCAAAGGCTTACTGAGTGCTAGTGGATGCTTGGCATCATGTGCTCCATCCTGGGGCTATTCATATTTAGCAGAAATGACATGGAAGAGAGAATTGAGTTGGAGTGATTAGTTTTGGGGGACCTTTCTGGCTGTCCATTGAGAAATGCAGAAAATTTATGTTGAAAAAACTATTGAAATAAAGTTTACAATTCAATAACTGAATTGTAAAACTGGCGGATGGTTGATATTGTGGATAGCTTTTTTAGAAATAGTATATTTTGAACAATTCTAAAAGTTGTCATTGACTGCTGTAGGATTCCATATTAATTTGGTTTCAAAGGGAGAAGTTTCTCAGAACTTCTCAGTTTAGTTTCCTTGAAGTTTTGGTAGTTGAGTTTTCAGGGCTGAGTTCCTAAGTGCCTGATATTTTAGTGAACTAGATTACTAGGGCCATCACACCCAAACACACAGGGAAGTGACGTAAATAATACATTTTATCCTAGTTCCAGAAGCTAGAAGTCTTAATGAAAGGGTCCAGCGAGGGTGTTGGAGGGGTGGTTGACGGGTTTGGTTTCTCCTGAGGCCCCTCTCCTTGGCTTCTTCTAAGGATACCAATTAGATTGGATTAGGGTCCACCCCAACAGCCTCATTTTAACTTAACGCCTCTTTAAAAAAAAATACTGTCTCCAAGTACAGTCACATTCTGAGACATTTCAGCATGTGAATTTTGGGAAGATACAATTCAGCTTATAGCAGGGGGTTTATCTTGTAAAAACTAAGGTTGACTGCTTCATGGAGATATAACTAAAGCATCTAAATTTCTTTTAAAAACTTTTAGCTAATAATCACAAGAAATTGTCAGAATTTGGAATTAGAAATGGGAGCCGACTTCAAGCAGATGACTTCCTTCAGGACTACACTTTATTGATCAACATCCTTCATAGGTAGGAACTATTAATATTTTAAGTGTAAGAAGTTATTTGAATATATAAACTTAAAATTGGAGAGAAAATGTTTTCTTACCCTTAAATCCTACTTTTCATTTGAAACTGCACCATATATATGCTCAAGTTGGCCATTAAGTTCCCTGAGGTTTGACCTACAGAAAAATCTGAGAATCCAGAAAGAAATGTTTGAGGGTAACTCATCAGTGGTAGCTGATCAGAAAGACCTAGAGCGGGTAGAAATGCAGGTGTGTGAATAGTTATAATCAGGGGTACATTCCTTGTCATAGTTGAACTGAATAAAAAATTTGGAAGGAAGAAATATCTCTCCCCTAAAACAAATATTTCATTGTGATCTGGAACAGTAACAAGAGAGCATTAAAAATTACCATATATAGATTCCTGAGTCACATTTTTTTTCTTTTTACTTTATTTTATATCCTGCCCACTTTATTTTAAAAAGTATCCATACTGCTTGTATTACAGGATATTTGTACATATGTAGCACAGCTTAAATACAGATGGTTCTCCATTTGGTGTGCTTATCTGTTGAACAAGGTTGGTTCATGCTCATTGATACCTCTAAGCTGTACCCTGGCTCATTTCTTCAGGTTATATCTAACAAATGTGTTTTGCCAGTGTTGCCATCTATACCCAAATATACAGAACTTGTATAATTGTTCAAGAATATTACATTATATATACTTAGTTTATAAAAAGCAGGAAAGGGCAGGAAAAACTGAATGTGGGTTATTAATAATAGTATAAAATGAGACAGGTGAGTCAGAGATAGGTCTTGCTGGGGGTGATCTCTGGCCCCAATTACACACCAGTTGGATGTCAGTGGTGTGCTTGTGTTCAGTTGTGGAAGGACACGTACAATGAAATGGAAATATCAGTTGATGTCTAAAAGAGGAGGCATAACTATCATATCTTTTAGCTCTCTGTGAACAGAACCCCCCTTATAATATAAGTCTTTTGTTTGACTTTCATGCGTTAAATTTTTGTACATGTGTTTGGGAACTCATTACAAAAGCAGAGTGCTGCCTGTGAAGATGGAGGAAAATTGAGAAGCTGTGTAACTCTGCCCCCAAACACTAAATTACTGTGGTTAAGATCAGAAGAGCATGTATAGAATCTTTTCATATAGCTGAAGAAAGAATGCCTAAGAATTACACCAGGCCTCACAATTTTTGACTCAAGTTTTCTGCTTTAGGTATAAAAGTTAAAATTTTTTTCCCTGAACTGAAAGGACAGTGTTATTGACCATTTGAATTGAGCTTCGAATACATACAAATCTGTTATGTAGTCTTTTTTTTTAACTCTTTGAAAATCAGAAGCCAAATAAAAGGTGTGTATGTAGTATACACCTTTTGAGGTTTGAGGACAATTTCTCTTTGGTGCGCCTTTGCTTTTGTAAGTAGTCATAGCAGTGGTTCAGTGTTACAGTACGCAATTCTCCTTACAGTGAAGACCTAGGAAAGGATGTTGAATTTGAAGTTGTTGGTGATGCCCCAGAAAAAGTGGGGCCCAAGCAAGCTGAAGATGCTGCCAAAAGCATAACCAATGGCAGCGACGATGGAGCTCAGCCTTCCACATCCACAGGTGAGTCACAGCCCCAGCCAGCAGTCACCCACCAAGCAGGACTATTTACAACAAACTGATTGTCTTATGAACATGGACCATAAAATAGAACTACTCACAGGACTACTAAAGGTGTGTGTTGGTTCGGCATTGTTTTAATGGAACTTTGAATGTATAACCCATGAAGATATTTAAGACTGGGTAAAATTTTTATAGAAAATAGATACATTTTATTGTTTTTACAACTGGAAATGTCAGTTTACTAGCGCATAAAGATGGTTCATTCTGAGTAGTACTACTTTGGGATTTTATATGCATGTTTTTGCGGACAGTGAATCAGTGCATCTGACTATTTTGAGTGAACAGATGCTTGGTAAGTACAGCATTTCAGTTTTCTCAGAACCAGTGACTTTGGTAGACTGTATCAGAAGCTCTGTTTCCTGGGTTTTCAGTGTTGGTGCTTTACTGTACTCCAGTGTGAATGTTCACTACCTGCGCCACCCCCCACCCCCCCAAACACACACACACCTCTTCGTTCTTTAGTGTCAGGAAACCAAAAGTTACTCATTTTTTCCTTCTCTATTTTCATTTCTTTGACCCTGTGTCTTTGGTATTCTTTGGAATATCAGTGCTTCTTTGGTTCTGATGTTCTCCGAGCATTGTGAAAATGAATTTAGAGACGTCTAGAGCAGGGTTGCCCAACCTCTGGGCCATCAACCAGTACCCTGTTAGATCAGCAGTGGCACTAGATTTGAAATAAAGTGCACAATAAATGTAATGCACTTGAGTCATCTCCAAACCATCCCCCCATCCTCAATCTGTGGAAAAATTGTTTTCCATGAAGTTGGTTCCTGGTGGCAAAAAGGTTGAAGTCCAGACTGCTGGTCTAGAGTGTGTGGGCCATGGGTTCATGACCCTTCGCCCCTGCCACCGCCCCCCCCCCCCACCCCCCCCGAAAAATAGAAAGGTTCATCATCCTATTTTGAGGAAAGGACTGGTAGTTTACAACAATCATAATTTGCAGCGTGCATTTATTTTCCACTATGTGGCTAGGTTTTGGAGACTAGCAGTAAGGTAGGTACTGTGCCTTTGACTTAGTGGAATGTCGGGGGTGGGTGACACAGTTCCAACCATAGTGTAAGTTGAGAGCATGCACTGTAGAGCCCCACTTTGTGGGTTTGAATCGATCCCATCCTCTGCTGCTACTGTGTGACCTTGGGCAAGTCTCTGTACCTCCGTTTCCTCTTCTGGAAAATGGATAATAATGTTATCTTCTTTATAGGGTGGTTGTGATGATTAAATGAGTTGTATATGCAAAGTGCTCAGAACAGTTCCTGGCACATTGTAAGTGCTATGTATATGTTGTTATTGTTGTTGTTTATTACTATTATCACTGCTACGAATATTAGGATATGCACCCTCCCCTTTTCTGTTGGAGAAATAGAAACAAGGAACTGTAACAGTTCCTCTGAATTATATAATGCTTGTTAAAATTTTTTGTTTTGATTAGGAAAGAAATAGGTGCTTGTAACAAAACAGTGAAACAGTACAGAAATACGTAATGTATAAAGCAAGGGTTCCCTGAGGGTAGTCATTCTGAAGTTTGATGTATGTTAGAAGAGTAGTTTTTCATGTACATAAAATTGTAGTGAGCTTCTAGTCGCCCCCCACTTTTAACCATTTTCTTCCCCTTTTTTTCTGAAATAAGCACAAGAGCAAGATGATGTGCTCATAGTTGATTCGGATGAAGAAGGTCCCTCAAATAATGCTGATATCAGTGAAGAAGAAAGAAGTCGCAAGAGGAAGCTAGATGAGAAAGAGAGTGTCAGTGCGAAAAGGTCACGCATAGAGCAGGCAGAGGAGCTTGATGAGGTTATAGCATTAGATTGAACAGAAATGCCTCTGAACGGAACCTCTTACTCCATTAAGGCCTTCTGGGCAGAACCAGGTTATTTGTTACGTCCTTTGTTCCAAAGGGAAAATATTGACACCAGTGACTTGAAGATGATTCTGCTCCCTTTGAAAGCATTCATTTTGCTAGAACTATTAGAAACATTGCAGTATGCTGTATTGAAAGTAGGAATATAGTTTTAAAACCCTTTGAACAAAGTATGTGCATAACCAGTCCATGAGATGAAACAACACCGTGCATGTTGCCTTTTTAATGTAAATACCCTTCGGTATCATTTAACAGTTTTAAAATATTGTGGTTTAGTAAAGTTGATACCTGGTTATAAATATTATGCCTTTATTTTTGGTTAGAAGAAGAATTATTTTTAGCCTAGATCTAACCATTTTCATACTCTTAACTGACTGAAACAGATTCAAAGAAGTATCGAGTGCTATGCATTAAAACTTGTTTTTAAATGTTAACTGGCACTATGTATATTAATGTAAAACAGTTGTTAATTTACTCAAGTTTTCAGCTTGTACTGCCTGGTATGTCTGTGTAAGAAGCCAATTTTTGTGTATTGTTACAGTTTCAGGTTATTTATATTTGATGTTTTGTAAAACTCAAATACAACTATACTGTACTTATGGACCAAATAAATGACATCTGCATACTTGTTATACATGCCTGCACAGTTCATGTTTCTGCTGCCTTACTGGGTTTATACATTGTATTTGCTGCAGGCATACTATATTCTTTCCTTTTAGAAAATTAACTCAGAAATGGATTACCATAGATGAGTACTGTTTGCCACAGATGAGTACTTTTTAAAAGACAGCTTTTAAAGGCATGTTGCTTTTTAAATGATTGTAAACTTTTGGCCTTCTGTTAAGAACATTCAAGTGATCTTTGCTCAGCCCCAGTACCTTGGAGTCATGGATTTGAGATTCCACATGGCAAGTCTCCTCCACTCTGGGTGTCCCCAGGTCATCCAAGGCCCTTCTTGCATGTACCCTTCCGGGCCCAACTCGGACCAGCACCTGTGGCCAGGCCAGTCTGACGGATCAACACTCATATCTCCTGAACCTCCGAACGCCTTGGCCCCTAGGCTGCTCTCCTGCAGATGAGCCTGGAGTTTTCAAATAACAGAAACCCATGAAGCTGTTTTCCCCGTTCTGTACCTCTGCCTTGGTGTTTTTGGCCACAGTCAATGAAATTTCAACTTAGTAATTCATTATGTTGTTTGCCGTTGTGTAATTCTTACTCTGCCATCCAGCTTATGAAGGTTTCATTTTCCTCCAGAAAAAAAATTTTTTTGGAATTACAGAACTGTGTTACAGATAAAAATGGAATATCCTGAAATACCCTTTCAGAAGCAAATTTTGGTTAACTGGTTGGTCACTGATGGTCATCTCCTGTTTTGAAATTTTGAAATCTGAAGAGTTCTCGAGAAAATCTGAATTTTGGAAGGCTCTCCATTCCTTTAAACCTCATCCACCCTGCCTTTTTCAGCAGTTATCAACAGTGTATTTCTAGCATTTTGTTTATGTTCTATTTTCTTATGTGAATGTATAGTGGTATTAAATGCCAGTGTGATTTGCAGAGATGTGTTTCTCTCTTGGCAGACCAGCGGTTTTCAGTTTTGCAACAACTCTATTATTACTTTTCCAGCAGTTTCTGTTTTTATAAAATCTGGGTTTATCAGCAAAGCAGGCCTGACCGCAGTGGTCTTGTTTAACTAGACTAAGATCCAAACTGCCACTCAGTCCCTGGAGTGTGGAGGTACTTTAGATCTGGCCTTTGTATTCATGGTTTTCGCACCTGAGTCTTCTCAGTTTATGGAGCTGGAAGTGGGCTTGACAAGCATGTTTCCCCAGAAGCTTCAGTCTGACAAACCATATTCCAGCCTCATGGGGAGCAGTCTGGTGACTCAAGTCTACCTAGAGAGTCCATTGTCCTAAAGGTCATGCTGCGTACTTTGCGGGTACCATGAAAGGATTTGGTATTTTAATGAGAGCCTGAACCATTAACAGAATAACTGATCAGGCAAAGATCATCCATGGATGCAAAACCCAAATGGCTCCTAAGGAACAAAATCTTAGTGGAGTGCTCAAATGTTGCTATATAAACTTGCAAAAATGAAAAGCTCTCTGTCTTGACAATAGACTGATTTATTATCATTGTAATCAAGTGATCAAACCTGGCATCACTAATGGGACAGCCTGGTATGTGCTTCCTGATAGGAGATGATGATTTGAAGGATCCAACACCTAGGCCCCTCCCCACCCCAAAAAGGTAACTTGAATTTAGCATCTAGATTTCCAACTAACAGGAAGCAGAGGGAGTAGAGAAATGAGTTAAAGTTAAACATTAAGGGGGAATAATTGGATGAATATAGAATGTGTGACATTCTAGAACCCAAGTGTAAAATAAATGATTCTTGTGACAATTGGAAATTTGAAAATGGAACAAATTGGGTGATAATGGATTTATTTTATTAGCTATGGTATTGTTCTTATAGTTATGTAGGCCATTGTCCTTATTCTTGAGAGAGATTAGAGATGAAGCTCACAGTACCTACAACTTCTAAATGGCTCAGCAAAATACAAAATACAGGAAGAAAAACAACATTGGATCTCAATGGAGCCTATATATATTGTTTATTGTGTCATCTAACTTTTCTCTGAGAACTTTAATAATAAAAGTGGAGATATATTTTGTATTTTCCTTTAGTGCCTCTGTGACTTTTTCAAGTTTTGTACTGAGTATATATCCTGTGATTGGAATCAGAAAAATAATAAAGATTATTAAAAATGCCAGTTGGAATGAGAAAGTGTTACAGCAATTCCTGGGTTGGCATTGATGAACTCAGCTTTACTCATCCTTATTGCTAGGCTGTGACTTAGGAAGAAGTCTCTTTCATTTGATCCTCTAGTGAAGTCAAGAGAACCAGTTGCTTCCAGTAGATTAGTGGTCCACTTGGAAGCTGCCATAACACACTTGGTTCGTGATCGATGTTCCTGAAACTCGCCTGTTGGTGGCACATATGTCTGAGGTGGACTTGCTCTATGACCCAGTTCAGTCAGCCATCCAGCTGTCTCATCCTCTCTTGTGCCCTTCTGCCTTCAGTCTTTCCCAGAATCAAGATCTTTTCCAGTGAGTCAGTTCTTCTGCATCAGGTGGCCAAAGTATTGGAGTTTCAGCATCAGACCTTCCAATGAATATTCAGGGTTGATTTCCTTTAGGATTGACTGGTTTGACTTCGCAGTCCAAGGAACTCTCAAAGAGTCTTCTCCAGCACCAGAGTTCAAAAGCATCAATTCTTTGGTGCTCAACTTTCTTCATAGTCCAACTCTCACATCCATACACGATTGTTGGAAAAACCATAGCTTTGACTAGATGGGCCTTTGTTGGCAAAGTAATGTCTGCTTTTTAATATGCTGTCTACGTTGGTCATAGCTTTTCTTCCAAGGAACAAGCGTCTTTTAATTTCATGGCTGCAGTCAACCATCTGCGTGATTTTGGAGTCCAAAATAATAGTCTGTCACTGTTTCCATTGTTTTCCCCCATCATTGTTCCCATTGTTTCCTATGACCCAGGATCATGGGCAGATTTACACCTCTTGTAAAAAACAAAAAGCAAATCTTAAAAACCCAGAGAAATCAGGGAAGAAGAAACGTTGGCATGTGTTTCTAGTCATTGTGGCTTGCAGATGTGAAGATCTCCCACTTCCTTTGTAAAGTAATGTAGCTAAGGACCAGAATCCATTTGACTGTCTTGTAAGATATATTTAGCGAAGTATTTTTATAGACCCTTTCATGCTGGGAATACATTATTTGTATTCTGCATACAGAAGGGACTTTTTTTTTGTTTGTTTTTCCTGCATGTAATTTAAGTTCTAGCCAAAAATTTGAGAAATGTTTGAACTGCTTCACTAAATAAGCAACTGGGTTGAACTACAGGTTTCTGAGGCTACTGTGCACTTGCTTATATTTCTGAAGACAGTTATTTCCTGGTAACATTTTTTGGAAGTTTTACTAAATGTATCTCATAAAAGCTTTTTTTGTTTTTGTTTTGGCAACACCATGCAGCTTATGGCATCTTATTAGTTCCCCAACCATAGCCTGAACCCAGACCTTCAGCAGTTAAAGCGCAGAGTCCTCACCATTGGACTGCCAGGGGATTCCCTATAACAGTTTTAAAAACTTTAAATCTTGCAACAAATGATAACTTACTACATAGGGAAAGACTGAGGAAAGATTATATCAATATTAGAATATATAATGCTCCAAGAAGTTCCTCAGGATTTACTTTAGAAATCTTCGAGAGTTCCTTCTCAGAAGATCAGTCTCAGAAGACGTAGGCATTGTGCACACCATCGTTCACTCATTTTATAAACATATTGTTCAGTCACTCAGTTGTGTCCAACTGTTTGCGACCCCATGGACTGCATCACGCCAGGCTTCCCTGTCCCTCACCAGCTCAAACTCATGTCCATTGAGTCGGTGATGCCATCCAACCATCTTGTCCTCTGTTGTGCCTTTCTGCCTTCAGTCTTTCCCAGCATCAGGGTCTTTTACAATGAGTCTGCTCTTCGCATCATGTGGCCAAAGTATCAGAGCTTCAGATAGTAAACGTATCGCATCCCTACTTTGCACTATGCTTCATTTGGAAAACCTTGCCAAATTTGCCGGTCTGATAGAAGTCTTGAAAGTTGTAAGACACTAAGGGCTGGTGTACACAAAAACGTAACTTCTTACTGTAGCAGTAGGTAGTGGGAGGAGGATCTGATAACCCACATCCTTGGTTGGCAAGCTTTCCAGTTGGTCCCAGTGCGGCAGCTAGGAGTACTGCAAGTCATCAACACTAACCTCATGCTCAATGTGATTCCAAAAGCTGTAGCATCCCCAAATAGCTCCTCCCCATGGAGCTGCAGACTGACTGGGGGTTTTGCCCTGTAAAGTTAATGCATAAATTGCCATTCCTGAATGCAGGATAAGGTCCCAACCCTAATTCTTAGATTGGGAAACCAGCTGTCCATGGCTTTAGTTATCAATGCTTTGAAACTTCTGTGCCCCTGCTGCTGCTGCTGTTAAGTCGTGTCTGACTCTGTTGGACCCCACCAGCCTCCCCCATCCCTGGGGTTCTCCAGGCAAGAACACTGGAGTGGGTTGCCATTTCCTTCTCCAATGCATGAAAGTGAAAAGTGAAAGTGAAGTTGCTCAGTCATGTCCAACTCTTCGCGACCCCATGGACTGCAGCCTACCAGGCTCCTCTGCCCATGGGATTTTGCAGGCAAGAGTACTGGAGTGGGGTGCCATTGCCTTCTCCGTCTGTGCCCCTAGAGAGGCGTAAAGGGTGTCTAGGACCAAGGGAAGTTGGTAGACTCAATCTGGTAGGAAGAGTTGAACCTCAGAAAAGAGGGATGGAAAAATCCCTTTGGGCACAACTCCCAGTGGACAACCTCACAGTGGCTTAAGCAGAACATGCATGTTGGGTCTAGTGCAGTGTTTTAATAGGATTGGCACACAGGTGCTGAGCTGGGAAGGGTCCATATGTGCTTTAGGTGAAAGATTCTGCTCTCCCCAGGAAAACTTATTTTATAAAGGTAGACTGCAGCAAGCTCATGGGAGGGAGAGAAATGTGGATCTCAGCGATTCTTAGACGTGGTGTTTGATTGCATGCCATCCCCTTCCTTTGTAACCCAAGTTAGTCCACATTTGATTGACATCTGAGTGTGTCCCAAGACTGAGAAAACCCCTGAATTGTGATCATAATTGTGCCATTCTTAGTCCCTCAGTCATGTCCGACTCTTTGTGACCCCGTGGACTGTAGCCTGCCAGGCTCCTCTGTCCATGGGGATTCTCTAGGCAAAAATACTGGAGTAGGTTGCCATTTCCTTCTCCAGGGGATCTTCCCAACCCAGGGACTGAACCAAGTCTCCCGCATTGCAGGAGGATTCTTTACCATCTGAGCCACCAGGGAAGCCCTTGGGGTCCAGAAAATACAGACACTACAGACAGATAAGGGGGTCTTATGGAAGCTAGACTACAAGGAGAGACAATGGAATCTGTTAAAAAAAAAAAAAAAATCACTGTTGGTGTAGACAGTCTGGATAGGATCAGCCTTAGAAACAAAGATGGTGGCTCAGGATTTGGTGTGAGACTAGATTGAACATGTCCTGTTCTAGCCTTCTGAGTGTTGGTTTGTCTTGACAGAAGATTCTAGTTAACTTGAAAGAACCAGAAACCCAGCAGTTCTGTTGTGAAACTTTCCCAACAGTGGGATGCAGGCAGTAGTCATTGGAGCCATTTCTATTCTAGCTTTCAAGAGCCGATTATACCTATTTCTTTCCAACTCTGTTTAACAACACCATATTGGCAGTTTAAAGTTGATCATGGGGGGACTTCCCTCATGGTCCAGTGGTTAAGAATCTGCCTTAGAAGGCAGGAGACACAGGTTTGATCCCTGGTCAGGAAACTAAGATCCCTACATGCCATAGGGCAGCCAACACCCGATGCAGCCAAAAATAAATATTTAAAAAAATAAATAAAATTCACCCCAGTGAAGGACTTCCCTAGTGGTCTAGTGGACTCCTCACTTATACTGCAGGGGATGAGGGTTAGAACCCTGATTGGCAAATTAGAGCCCACATTCTGTGCAGTGCAGTGGAAAAAAATTTTTAAATAAAAACATAAAATTGACCATGGTGTTATTGGCAAATGCTATAAATCAGGGGCCCTTCACTTCTCAGGCAGAAAGAGCCAGCTAACAGATTAGACACACCTTTAGTGAGGAAACGAAGATGGGGTCTGGGACACTTATTAATGTATAAAGGAGAGTGTACAATTTCAAGTTCTACTATGTATCCACTTCGTGCTATGATGGTAGGCTTCCCCACAGCATTAAATATTTTAAAGGTATTTAAAATAATTAATGAGTTTCCCACTTCATGGAAGTACTTTAATGTTGAACAGTGAATATTTATTTAAACAGGTTCTGGCCGACTTTATTAAAGAATAATTTTGTGTGATTTACTTTTCACCAGTCTGTTTTGGTATGTTTCTAAACAGGATCGCGTAGAATAATGATAGCCAGTGTTGGAACTCTGTAATATTTTCTACCCGTTCTGCTCAATTCAGTATTATTGCCACTGCAGTAGTGATGGACACAAATTTTGGCCAACAGGTGTAGATCTCTATTTCAGATTTCCTCAAGGCTGGGCAGACTTTGTGGAGGATATCTGCTTTTGTTCTGCCTTGTCTGATCATTTTCAGAGTTGGCTTGTACCCCAGCAGTACTTTCCACTTTTCATAATGATTAGGAGCCTAGAGTGGACTGACTCCAGCAACTTTTTCATCTTTGCTGCCACCAGCTTCCTGTCTTAGATGTGGGATGTCCCCCAGCCAAGAACAGCTGCCAAGCCACGACTGCCAGAAAGCAAACATATTTTAGGTTGTTTCTGTTCCAGTGTGTCCGTGGTTATTGTCATCTGTCTATCTATATATTTGAGTAAGAAAGCCCTTTAGCTGACCCTGGACGCCAATATATTATTTAAATATTGAAAGCTCTAAGTGGGCAGATAAGGGTGGAACTTAAGTTACATTGGAGGGCAGAGAGCTGCCTCTGAGCTCCAAAGGCTGGAGATTCTAGGACTGTATGGATTACGTAAATAACGTGATAAACAGTTGTGCCTACACTGTCATCTGCGTTGGGATTACTTGCCCGGAATAGATTCTTGGAGCATTACTGCTTTCAAGAATGTTTTTGTTTGTGAGGATGTTAACACCAAATTGCTCTTTCTGACAGGAGGTACCAGCTTACACTCATTACCAGTAAAATGCACACATTTCCCCACAGTCTTGCCAGTATTTCCATTTTTAGGTGGTAGATAATGTGATCAGTGGAATAGATACCTTATTGTTGACAATTTATTTTCCTTTCGTGGAGTGGAAGATCATTTTTCACCAGAAGGAGCCTCTGGATTTTTTGCTCCCCACAAAGGGCTTGCCCCTACCTGTGCCTCCCTGCCACCCAGCCTGGGGAGTAGGGGTTGGAATTCTCCCAGCTCTGAAAGGTGGAAGGAGGGAGGAGTAGCTGGGTCAGACACTGCTCCCCTGCTAGCTGAGAATGGGCCACAGCCAGCTCCTCCTCAACGTTGAGGCCAGATGCCCTGGTCAGCCTGCACCGGGACCTTTCCCTACCCAGGCTCCCTGTTCCCCGAGGCACTGTAGTTGCCTTCCTTGAATTCTCTGAGGATTGAAGCGCCTGGAAGTAAGAGAACTCTTTCACTCAAGGTTGTTTTCTGGGATCCATCAGGTCCTGACAGATATTGGTTTGCTTTTCTTCCCTACAAGCTGTTTCAAATGTGTGACAACTACTTTGTAGCTTGTGTTTTGGGGGACAAAGCCCTAGTCATCTTTCCTTCCCCTCCCCCACCATCTCTCCCCACTTTCCCACAAAGGCCCCATCCGGTCCCAGGATGTGCTTTCAGAAGTAGCATCTCCTTGGTGTCTCACCTAAGCCCCTGTGGGCAGGTGTTGGATAAAGGAGGACTCTTCACATCCCTTGGTGACTGAACCTTGGGTCACAACTGAGGCTTCCCCGCCCACTGGCTTAGCCTGAGGCCTGTTTCCGGCCTCGTCTGGCCTTGGGCGCTTGTGCCCAGTGACCAGGTTTGGAGACCAGTCTCCATCCAGCCGCAACTCCTAGTACAAGGCGCCTTCCCTACCACGCAGGTGGGGACACCCGCGGAACCAGTGCGCAGCAGCATGGCCCTGGGAGGGGCTGGGGTCTCGGGGTCAAGTCAGGCGAGATGCTGCGGCGCAAATGTCAAGAGACGCGCAGTGGTCTCCAGTGTCCTGGGGTGGGCGGGTGCTGTGCTTCTGCCCAAGGCCAAACTTGTCCGGCCCAGCGCTTGAAACCGTGGCGGCGGCGCAGGAAAGTAAGATGGGGGAGGATGTGGGAAACGTCTGTCAGCTGCTCATATTTCTCTGGCCTGGACTGGGGGAGCCGCCTCTTGCTCAGCCCGCTGGAATACGGGACCTTTCCAGCGGCCCGACGGTCGGGGCGCACGACGGAGGCCGGGCCCTCACCGGGCGCCACACACAGTTGGCCGCTCCTCCACTCGAGGGCCAGCTCCAAGCCGCACGGCCCGGCGGCCCAGCCCAGCCCCCGCGCCCCTCCGAGCTCCGGGCGAAGCGCGGACAACGCGGCTCCGCCGCCGCCACTCCCCCCACATTCCAGAGGCCGCAGCGCCGTCTCCTTCCTCGCATTCCTGCCCCCACAAAGGAGTCCCTCCGCCCCCCGCACGGCCGCGGGGAGGAGGGGAGGCGGCCCGGCGCCTCCGAGCGCACATTCCTCCGCCGCGCGCGCCACCGAGCGAAGCGCCGCGGCCCCCGGACCGCGCGTGGCCGGCGGAGCGACCCCGGGCCCGGCGCCGGCCCCGCCCCGCCCCGCGCCCAGGGGTCCCGGGGCGGGCTCCGGGCTTCGGGCGGACGATGCGGCGGCGCGGCCGGAGCGGCGGCGGGAAGCGGAGGCGGAGGTGACGCGCCGGGGCCGGCGGGCCGGGCCATGCAGCGCTCCCGGGCGGCCGCGGACGAGGCGGCTCTGCTCCTGGCTGGGCTGGCCCTGCGGGAGCTGGAGCCGGGCGGCGACTCTCCGGGCCGGGGTCGGCGGGGGCCGCGGCCCGGGCCGGCAGACGAGACGGCCCAGGCGTTGGGCCGCAGGGGGCAGGGCGGCGGCGGCCCCGAGGCCGGGGTGGACGGACTGAGCCGCGGGGAGCGAGGCCCGCGGCGCGCGGCGGCCCCAGAGCTCAGCGCGCAGCCGGCGGGCAGCCCACGGGCCAGCCTGGCTGGCTCCGACGGCGGCGGCGGCAGCGGCAGCGCCCGCTCCAGCGGCATCAGTCTCGGCTACGACCAGCGCCACGGCAGCCCGCGCTCGGGCCGCTCGGACCCGCGCGCGGGCCCCGGGCCGCCGTCGGTGGGCAGCGCCCGCTCCAGCGTGTCCAGCCTCGGCTCCCGCGGCTCGGCTGGCGCCTACCCGGACCTGCTCTTGCCCGGCGCCTGCCCCGCGCCGGCTCGCTCCCCGGAGCCCGCCGGGCCGGCCCCTTTCGCTCTGCCTTCGCTCCAGCTGCCCCCGGGCCGGGAGGGCGGCCCGAGCGCGGCGGAGCGGCGGCTGGAGGCGCTGACCCGAGAGCTGGAGCGGGCGCTGGAGGCGCGCACGGCGCGGGACTACTTCGGTGAGCGAGCTTGGCCGCGCCTCCCGCGCGCCTGGGCACCGGGCCTCCGCTCTCCTCGTCGGGGGTCGAGGACGGCCTCCGGGTAGGCGGCCGGCTCGGTCGAGGAGAGCGCGGGGTCGGCCGGGATGCGAAAAGCGCGTCTCCTTCCCGAGGGCTTGGGAGCCGGCGACGTTTGTTCCCGCAGACTGTGTGTGCGTGTGCGTGTGTGTATGTATGTGTGAACCACCAGTTCTGGGGCTTGTGTAGGACAGTGGCTTAGCGTGTACAGTGTGTGTGTGAACCACCAGGTCTGGGGCTTGTGCAGGACAGTGGCTTAGCCTCTGGGTCTCCGGGCCCGGAGTTCTGGCACTATTAGGGGTGTGTTGCTCCTGAGAGAAAAAGTCATGTTAATAGGCAGAATAAGCTATTTTTGAATAATTTCTTCTTAACCCTCGGTACTTGGCTTCAGCTCATCGTACTCGGTGCTTTGTGATCAGCCGAAGCTGTTTTAGGGGCCCGCGGTCCCGGTGTCTTCCTTCCCTCAGCAGTACGGGCTCTGAACAGGGCAGGGAGGCACAGGGCAGGGAGGCACAGGACAGGGAGGGAGGCGGCCGGCCAGATACCACCGGAGCCCACCTGACCTGAGGCTTTGATAATGGTAGTGGCTGGAGGTAGAGGCCGAGGGACGGGAAGTCCTCCCTGAGTGGGAGGGAACTGAGCTGGTCACACTGGGCTAGGCTGTGTATATGGGATGTTTCCCAAGGGAATCCTACTTCACATCATTTGCAAAGATCATCAATCTCTGACAGCCTCCCTTGCCCAGACTGACCTTGGCCCTTTGATCCCATCCTTTGGACAACTCTTGGGACTCTTAGGCTTGAGGTTCTGAGAAGAGGCTTGGGGAGGGGCTTCCGTCTCTCCTTCACTGATAAGCAGGCACCTGGCTTTGGAGGGGGTGGTGGTTATCATGTCTGGGAATGAGGCCCCTCCTGGGGTTTGTCTTTAATGTATTCATTCCAGCTGGCAGCTCCGGACTGCCCTGAACTGGATCTTGAGAGAGAAGGAGGTTGTAGACGACTAGTCAGTAGGAGCATTCCAGCCAGAAGGAAGAATGTGGGCAGAAGGAAGCAAGTAAGGAAGTGGACGGTTCAATTAAGCTCCCAGGGTTTCAGCCCAAGAGGGGTCAGGTGGTCAAGGGAGTGTGTAGCCCACAGGGATATTCTGCCTTTGGGAGGGGACCTGTTCATCTTTGAGCATCATGGTGCGAATTTGTGGTCGGGTAGGTCCCGTGGCTGCTGTCAGACGGCCTGGGAGCAGGGTGGTGACTTAGGAAGCTGTTGTCTGTCATACCAGGTAGGTGCTAGGAGCAGAAGCGGAGTGCGTTCTGAAGAGAACAAGTTTCCAGCACTCTCTACCGGAGAAGCTACCCCTTTTCCTGTCCTCACTCACTGCAGGGCCTGGGCAGGGGTGTGTTCTCTGGGCCTCTGAAGGTACTACTGAGCTTTTTAATTTCTTAATTCTATCTTTTTTATTTTTAATTGGAGGATAATTGCTTTACAGTGTTGTGTTGGTTTTTGCCGTACAACATTGTGAGTCAGCCTTAGGTATACACGCCCCTTCCTCCTGAACCTCCTTCCCACCCCCACACCTTCGCGTGCCTCTAGGTTGTCACAGAGCACCAGGTTGAGCTCCCTGTGTTATGCGGCAGCTTCCCATTATCTATTTGTTCTACGTGTAGTAATGTACATGTTTTGGTGCTACTCTCTCAATTTGTTCTACCCTCTCCTTCCCTGGCTGGGTCCATAGGTCTGTGCTCTGTGTCTGCGTCTCTATTCCTGCCCTTCTAATAGGTTCATCAGTGCCATTTTTCTAGATTCCATATATATGCGTTAATATATGATACTTGTTTTTCTCTTTTGACTTACTTCACTCTGTATAACAGCCTCTAGGTCCATTTACCTCACTGGAACTAGCTCAAATCCATTCCTTTTTATGACTGAGTAATATTCCATTGTATATATGTACCACAGTTCTCTATCCATTCATCTGTCGATGGACGTCTAGGTAGCTTCCAGGTCCTGGCTATTGGAAACAGTGCTGCAGTGAGCATCACTCCTGAGTTTTTGTGTGAAACTAAGGTGGCCAGGCCTGGGCAGGTAGCGGGAGAAGTGAAGGGGCTAATGGATCGTCCTTTCTGAGGGGAACTGCTGTCACATGGGAGAGGGAGGTGACTGATGATATAGATGCAGGTTTTTTTTTGCACCACGTGGCATGGAGGAGTCTTAATTCCCTGAGCAAAGATTGAACGCACACCCTCTGCATTGGAAGCACCGAGTCTTAACTACCAGACTGCTGGGGAAGTCCTGCTCTTCTGTGTGTTTTTTTGAGAGAAGTCAGATCTAGGTTACATTTTCCTGATTTTTAAAAATATGAGCAGCTATTTACTTGAACTGCTAGTATCTTACTGTCTTTATTCCACCTTTTAGAGCTATAAATGTGGTAGTTTCATACATGTCAACTTGTATGAAAATAATGTAACATTTTACAACAGGAAGTCTGCAGGTAGCATAGCTCAAGTGACCTCTGATAAACGTCACCCTCAGTGTGTTTCTTCCTCTCTGTCCATCCCTTTTTCTTGGCCCTAGAACCCACTCACCTCTTGGCCCTTCTCTGTATTTTATGAGCATCTCTTCTGACCAGGTTCTGCTGTCGTGAGCCAGCTAGCAGCTTCAGGATTTGCCTGAGGGTAAATCCTGGGTTTACTCCACACCCTGAATCTGCCTCAGCTCAGCTGTCTTCAGTTCTGACTGCAGCCTGCATCTCACCAGTACCTCTGATTCCTCTAATCTCTGCTCTGCAGAACCCTGGCTCCGTTCAGTGCCGCAGCCCCCTTTTCAGTTGCTGTACCAGGCAACAGAGTCGTGGTCTTCAACCTCTTCAGGGTACCGCCTATCACCCTAAGCCTTGGTCAGCTCCCTCTTTTAGTCCCTGAACAGCCTGCCTCTGTCCTCAGTGTATTTTTATTAAAGTGGTGCAAGCTCATATTAATAAAAAAATCAAAACAGAACCAAAAAGCAAATAATAATAAGGTTATAATTTCCCCTCTTGCCCATCCTTCTACTTTCCAGGGGCAGCTGACTTCTGTCCCTTTCACTGTATATTTTGGTAACTTAGACAAAAACAAGGTCAGGTTTTCAGAGTTGATTGACAAGGATGAAGGTGTGAAGGTGGGTCATTTTCACTTTAGAAAGATAAGTCTGGCTGCAGTTTTGGAGATGGATTATTGGGGGCCAGGATGGGATGCTGTAAGGAGACTGTTGAAACAGCAAGTGGAATGAGAATTGATGATGCTGAATCAGACCAGTGGGAGCAAGGGGAGGGAATGAAGTCTATAGTAGCAAACACAAACTGGATTCAGAGTTGGAGGTGAGAAAGACAGGGTAGATCTGGATACTTCCCTAAACCTGGCTACACAAAAGTGCCATTTCCTGACCAGGAACCCAGAACTCTGTTCTGGGCCTGCGGTGGTCTGGGAGGTGGATCGGTGGCTCGGGAAAGGAATCTGGGCTGGGCAGAGTGCCAGGAGCCTTGGCAGGAGTGAGCAGTTGGGAGCAGATGGGACTTCCCCGGGGAGACTGGGTAAAGCCACGTGTGGAGACCTGCAGACATGGTGTGTTTGGCTTCCAAATTCTCAAAACATGGAAGTTGATGATTTATTTCTGCATGGAAAGTTTTCATATATAAATCCAGATTTCTAGCTTTTCTGGAAAAATCAGACTCTCTAGCAGGGCTGGCCCTGCCTTCCCACCTGGTAGCCGTCAGTGGAGCCAATGGCTGTGACTTCCCCCGGCAATGGCTCTCTCCTCCATTCACCTGGGGCCTCATAGCTACTTTTACATTCCTGCCTGGTTTGAGAGCATCTGCACTGACTGGCCCTTTCCTGGGGAGACTTAGGCATGGGAGGTCCAGGATGGAGCAAGGGAATGCCCAGTAGAGTTGGGAAGAGAGAAGAACCAGAAAGCCAGGCAGGTGTAGGTCATATCCTGGGGACCCGAGAGGAGGGGAGGGCCCCTGCTGGCAAGATCAGAAGAGGAAGTCCGTAGAGCTCACCGTTAGGAAATGAGGGGGTGTGTACTGAGCTTGCTTTCTTGACTGAAGGGAGAGGGAGAATGGTGTGGCTGATGGAGGTTTTTTCATCTGAAAGAGGTGGGAGAGGCTCAACCATGCTAAATGTTAAGCAGATAGATGTGATGGAAAGCAGGGGGGAAGGGGTGAGGGCAGTGTGTCCTGAAACTGCCAGAGGACTTAGGATTCAGGGGGCCCATCTTAGGCCCTTTATGGCCTGGGAGACCTTGGGTGAGTCTGAGAGAGAAGCTCTGGTGTCTGGGTTGGCCACCTTCAGTCCAGGTCTCCAGGTGGGCTGGCCAGAGAGTCCCTGAAGCTCATCCTGGCCTTCGCCCTGGCACTGCTGGTCACCCTTCTCTTTACCATCCCTCCCTTGCCTGCTTAGCAACGCACACTGGAGTGGTCCCCAAGTCCACCTAGTTTTCCCTGCAGAGCAGCTTCCCTCCATTTTTTCCTTTAAACCTTTGCTCAGATATCACCTTATCACTAGGGCCTTTTCTGACACCCTTTTTAAACTTTAAAAATCACACACTCAGACATATTCCTGTTTGTTTTGGCCACACTGCAAGACATGTGGGATCTTAATTCATCGACTGACGATCAAACCTGTGCCCCCTGCATAACAAGTGCAGTCTTAACCACTGGACAGTCAGGGAAGTCCCTTGATATATATATTTTTTTCTTTTAATGTGGACCATTTTCAAAGTCTTTATTAAATTTTTACAGTGTTGCTTCTGTTTTATTTTTAGTTTATGTTTTACTTTTTTGGCGCAAAGCATGTGGGATCTTAGCTCCCCCACTAGGAATCGAATCCACACCCCCCCGCACTTGAAGGCGAAGTCCCAACCACTGGACCGCCAGGGACGTGCCCCCAGACATACTCTTAATCAGCCTTCTTTTCCTCCAAAGCACTTTTTTCCACCTGAGATGTGACTTACCTGTTGTTGTCTATCTCCCTCCACAGGCTCCTTGGCGGGTGGGAATTTGGTGCCTCGCAGAATCTCTGGCACCTAAACTATGCGGGGCATCAGTATCCAGGTGTGGACTGAACAAGAGATTAAACTGACATTATCATTCAGTGAGGGAGGTGTGGCTGGGAGGGTCAGGGCTCTGCCCTTTTTGTGTCTGTGTGGTCTTCATTCTTTTTGGTTCATAGACAGCAGAAAGAAATTTCCCCCAGTCTGATAGCAGGTCAAGACGAAGGGGCTTAGAACAACTTCTAGTCATAAATGTGTCCTTGTAATTTTGATGGCACAGACAGTGCCACTTAGCTCTGACTTGCCAGGTGCGCTGCTAAACTCTATGAATCCTCAGACAACAGCAGCAAACCCTAAGTAGTGGTACCCGTGTGTGTGTGTGTGTGTGTGTGTGTGTTAGTTGCTCAGTCATGTCTGACTCTATGTGACCCCATGGACTGTAGCCTGCTAGGTTCCTCTGTCCATGGAATTTTCCAGGCAAGAATGCTGGAGTGGGTAGCCATTCCCTTCTCCAGGGGATCTTCCAGACCCAGGGATTGATTGGGTCTCCTGGATTGCAGGCAGATTCTTTACCATCTGAGCCACCAGGGAAGCCCTAATGGTACCCTTACTATCCCCACGTTAGCCACTAGTAATGGAGCCACGGAGGACTCTGGAATTTCCTTTGCCCAAGATCACATGACTGGGCAGCACTGGGACTGGGAGTCAGATGCATAGCTGTTCAAGTCCACAGTCATGGTGCTAACCGCTGCTCTTTCCTGCCTCTTCTTCCATAGGCATTTGCATCAAGTGTGGGCTTGGCATCTATGGAGCAAGGCAGGCGTGCCAGGCGATGGGGAGCCTGTATCATACTGATTGCTTCACCTGCAACTCCTGTGGTAGGTAACATCTCCGTTTCCATCCCTCTTGCACTGTGAACCCCCTTGTGCCTAAGCTCCAGGCAGATGGATCACCCAGCTCTGGCCCAGGCTGGAGTGTGGAGGAGGCTGAGTCATGATGCCTTTCCTTCTGGCTTGGTCTGTTTGAGGGCCCTAGGCTCCTGGGAGATCTGCTGGACCCTGGGGTGGGGTATGTGGGGCCAGGGAAGAGCCTTTTGCTGGTCATAGGGAAAAGCTGCCCCTCTAACCCTTGTTTTTTGTCTTTTTTTTTAAACTGTTTATTTTTTGCTGCTTCAGTTCTCAGTTGTAGCGTGTGGGGTCTTCATTGTGGTGGGTGGGCTCTTTGTTGTGGTGCGTGTGGTGCATGCGCTTCTCTTTGGTTGTGGCTTTTGGGCTCCAGAGCAGCAGGCTCAGTAGTCGCAGCACATGGGCTTAGTTTCCCCGAGGCATGTGGGATCTTAGTTCCCAGACCAGGGATCGAACTCGAGTCCTCTGCATTGGAAGGCAGATTCTTAACCACTGGACCACCAGCAACGTCCTAAGATTTTTTTTTTTTTTTTTTTGATGTGGACAGTTTTTAAAGTCTTTATTGAATTTGTTACAATATTGCTTCTGTTTTATGTTTTGGTTTTTTTTGGCCACAATGCATGTGAGATCTTGGCTCCCCAACCAGGGATTGAACCCACATCTCCTGTGATGGAAGGGGAAGTCTTAACCACTGGACCACCAGGGAAGTCCCTGAGCCTTGGCTTTGGAACCTCTGTCCTGAGCAGTGTACTGATGTCTCCTGGCTGCCTGGGTGGGGCTTGTGGAGCCAGTGATGTGCCTTTTGCCTGCCTATATACGGGGCTAGTATTTTTTTCCCTACAGTTTAATTTTTGTCCTGATTTTACACATGGTATAAAATATAAACATCATTTAACTTAAACAAAGTTATAAAAAGTAACTATAATCCAACCAACCTAATAAATCTACATTCTTGATGTTCTTATTGTTCTTTCATACTTTGCCCCTGAGCAGACATCTTTTATTTATTTACACAAAACATTTTAGTATTTTATATTATAAAAGTGTAATATGTGCCTAGTCTTAAGTCAAATAGTCCTGAGAAGCAATGTTTGCAATAGCAAAAAACCACTTATCTTCCTACCCCTGATATCTTTCACTTGGTATTTTTTAGCAACTTCTAGTAGAAACCTCCATGTTCTAACAGTGTACACTGCTGTTTCTTGATGTATCAGTTTTAGAAATGATTTACTTGAGTTTTTTAACCATGTTTTACTTGAGTTTGCTGTCGTAAATGAGGAATAGATTCTTTTTTTATAATTTTATGTATTTCTTTAGTTTTGGCTGTGCTGGGTCTTTGTTGCTGCATGGGCTTATCTCCAGTTGAGCACGCAGGGGCTGCTCTCTCGTTGCAGTGTGCAGACTTCTCATGGCGATGACTTCTCTTGTTGTGGAGCTTGAGCTCTAGGGCGTGTGGGCTTCACTAGTAGCAACTCCCAGGCTCTAGGGCACAGGCTTAGTTGTTCTGTGGCATGTGGGATCTTTCTGGATCAGAGATTGAACCTGTGTCTCCTGCATTGGCAGGTGGATTCTTTACCACTGAGCCACCAGGGAAGCCCTCAGAATAGGGGGTGTTCTTATACTGACTGTTCCCCCTTCTCTCCTCCCATCTTCTCAGTATAGTCATCATACTGCTACTGCTGCTGCTAAGTCACTTCAGTCGTGTCCGACTCTGTGCGACCCCATAGACGGCAGCCCACCAGGCTATCAATAAACCAGGTTTATATTACTATATTATGTGACTTTATAAATGTTATTTACTGCAGAGCTAAGAATTACACTGTGATTATATCTCCTTTGTTCTGTAGTCATTTACTTTTCTTGGAGTTTTTTCTTCTTTAAACTTTTTTTCTCCTTGCATTTGTCTTGGCTTTTATCTTCAGTTCTTTCCCAACCCCCCCGAGATGTTCCATTGTAGCAGGCATTCTTTTGAGTTCCCCTCTTGGGAGTCCCTGGCATCTCTGTAGTCTGAGCCAGTGGTCCTCTGAACCCCTGTGGAGTGTTCATTCTGTTCCTTCACGTTCCCATGTATACACTTTGGATTGAATCCACAGTCTCCATAAAGCTTTCAGCTGCAGGTAACAGGAAAACTGCTGAGGAGGCTTGAACTCTTAAGAGTATTTCTTTAAAAAAAAAAACAAAAAACAAAAAAGTTTTTTTTTAAATTTTTTATTAAGCAAAAGTTTTAATTAACCAAGAGTTCATGTCTTATCATTTTTATCCACCATTGTATTACTTTATAAATGGCTTGAGAATTATCCTTTCTTTGGTATATTCTATGTGTCTCTTTCATTTGAGTAATCAAGATGTGTCTGCATCTGAAAATAAGCTTGTATGAATTTCTTTTTTTTACTTTACAATATCTTAACTCAGTTTTAGGCTGGGAAGGATCTAGAGGCTTAGGCCCTAAGAAAAGCTTGGTTGGGTTTCCCTCGTGCTTGGCTTTATCCTTAGGGCAACTTCTCTTATGAAATGTCTGAGGTAGCTTGAGACTTCCATTGCCACACCACTGGTCTAAAGAAAGAGTGGGCATTTCTTCTGGTCATGTTTTTGGGGTAGAGACACTTCTTTTCCAGAAAACACCTACCAACAATCTTCTTGCATGTCCCTGGCCAGATCATCTCACACATGGATTCCTGAACCAATCCCTGTGGCTGGGGGGAGTGCTGTGATTTGATTGACTTTACTTGCCTGAGTATGGGAACCAATATAAGGGAAGAAGAATTAGCTTTATACTAATCAGGCCCACCTGTGGATAAGGGGGGTGAATTCAAGTTTCCCTTAAACACAGCAAGCTGCCTGAGCTAAGGCTGGATACTGAAGACAACTTGGATAAGTAGGGAAGACTCGAAGCTCTGAAACCACCCAAAGAGTGTCTAGTGTTTTGCTTTAGTTCTCTAAAAAAGGGCATGTGGGAGGTACATTTTCCGAATTCTGGTGTGTCTAAAATGCCTTTATTCTACCCTCACAATTTATAGTTGACCAAGAATAGGCTTCCAAATTGGAAATAATTTTCACTAAGCATTTTGTTTAGCGTGTTTTTTTGTTTTTGTTTTTCCTTTGGGCTGCCCCACATGACGTGTGGGATCTTAATTCCTCCACCAGGAGTGGAGTCCATGGCCCACTGCGGTGGAAGTGTGGGGTCTTCACCACTGGACCACCATGGAAGTCCCTCCCTAAGCATTTTGAAATTGTAGATTTATCTTCCAGAAGCCATGGCTCCTAAATTTTGATGCCATTCTGAGTCTTATTCTTGTGTGTGTGATCTGTTTTTTTCCTTTTGAGAGTCTTAGGAAGATGGCTGTCACTGCTCTGGCTCTAATAGCCTGTGGAAAGGGCCGTGAGCTGCACAGTTCAAGGGAGTGCCATTTATGTAGAAGCAAGAGGAATGGTGCTCTTGGAATTGTGCAGTGCAGCAGCTGAGCTTAGGGTACTTTATTTATGTTTGGTGTAGGCTTTGTGCCATTGGTTGTGCTGGGCGTACACACAGAGTCCCATTAGACTGGAGACTTGCCCTTCAGTTCTTGGAATTTTTTCTTGTACTATTTATTTTATTTACTCCTTTTTTTTCCCCTCTTGAATTAAATTCAGCAGTGTATGAATCAAGATAATATATTATGACCAAGTTGAGCTTATCTGAAGAATACTTGAGTATTCTTATACAGTATACAGTAGAAAACTCATTAATGTAATTCACCTCATTAACAAATTAAAGAAGAAAAACTTTATGATCGTCTCAACAGGAGTAGAACAAGAGGTCAGTAAAATCTGACATTCACATTTTTCAAAGTAATTTTTGTTTATTTATTTTTGGCTGTGCTGGGTTTCATTGCTGCGTGGTTGCTCTCGTTGCGGTAAGTGGGGGCTACTCTAGTTGCAGCGTGGGCTTCTCGTTGTGGATGCTTCTCTTACTGTGGAGCACAGGCTCTAGGGCATATGGGCTTCAGTAGTTGTGGCTCCTGGGCTCTAGAGCACAGGCTTAATAGTTGTGGTACACGGGCTTAATTGCTTCTTGGCGTGTGGGATCTTCCTGGATCAGGGATAGAACCCATGTCTCCTGCTTTGGCAGGTGGATTCTTTACCACTGAGCCACCTGGGAAGCCCTGACATTCAGTTTTTTTAAAGAGTTTGTATATTTGTTTTATTTTGACTGTCTCAGGTTTCAGTTGCAGCAGCAGGATCTTTCGTTGGCAGTGCATGGACTATCTAGCTGTGGTTCGAGGGCTTAGTTGCTCTGTGACATGTGAGATCTTAGTTCCCCTATCAGGGATTGAACCCACGTCCCCTGCGTTGCAAGGCAGATTCTTAACCACTGGATCACCAGGGAAATTCCTGACATTCAGATTTTAGCAAGTTAGAAATAAAAAGGAACTTTCTGAACCTGGTGAGAGTTGGTTACTAAAAATCTATGCAAACATCATACTCAGTGGTGAAATATAAGAAAAATGGACCTTTAAAAGAGGAAAGGACAAAGCCTACAATCATATCTTCTGTTCAGCATTGTACTGAAAGTCCTAGTCATTGCACTAAGATAAGAAAAATAAATATACCATATTCATGTAAATATTCATGAATATATCCATATTCATGTACTATTGAACATGGGTCTATTCAATGCCAGTTTTTAAAAATTGATCTATAATGCATTGTAATTCCACTTAAGCAGGTTTTCATGAATTTGCCAGGCTAATTCTATAATTTAAATACAAGAACAAAAGGCTAAGAATAGTCAAGATGATCTTGACAAAGAGTAAATTGGGCAAGCTTCTACTACCAGGTGTCAATATATACTGTATAGTTGTATTAGTAATTTCATGTGGTACTGGGGCTAGGATAGACAAATAGACCACTGGAACAGAGTGGAGGGTTTAGAAACAGACCCATGTCTGTGTGAAAACTTAATTGATGATAGAGATGGCATTGCAGATGGTTCTGGGAAAAGTGGTTATCCATATAAAATAATGAAATTAAACCCAAGTGGATCAAATACTAAAATGTGTAAAGAAAAACATGATAATTTTAGAAATAAATATAGAAAATTACCTCTATCAATATTTTGGTTAAGAAAGTTTTTTTTTTTTTCCCCACTCACTAAAATCACCAAACTTAAGAAGAAGGGATTGACAAATTTGGCTACATTAGAGTTAAAAAACTGGATTTGTTAAAAAGAGACTGACTGTGAAGCATGTGGGAAAACAAACCATATACTGCCACAATCATAACTTCCAAGGATCATTTTCCAGAGTATTTAAAATATTTGACATATCAATTAGGAAAAAAGTACAGATAATTTAAAGTGTTCTTTTTATAGCTTGATGTAGGTATGAGTTTTACTTGTCTGGGATTCATTTTGACTCCTGAATCTGAAAACTGTCAATATGAGAACAATCTTAGCTATTTTCAAAAATTTCCTTCTTTCCCATTGTTTCTATTATTTACTTATAAAATTCAAATTAGAAATATTAGTGTTTGTCATTCTGTTCTACTTTTCTCTTAGCCACTCCTTCATATTATCCATGTCTCCTCTCCCTTTGCTGTGTTGTTTCATTTCTTCAGATCTGTCTTCCAGAATCGGGAGTCTAGATCAGTGAACTTTCTTGTCAGCTGTGTGTAGCTTTAGTATGTGTGGGTGGTTACCACAGGAGACAAACCCATTTATAATCCCACGGGCAGTATACGAGAATTCCAGTTTTTCCTTATTCCTGCAAACACTTGGCATTGTCTTTTTAGCCATTCTGGTAGAGGTAGAGTGATATCTTTCTCTTTTTTAATTAATTTTTTACTTGGAGAATGATTGCTTTTCTTTTTTTTTATTATTATTTTTTTAATTTTATTTTATTTTTAAACTTTACAATATTGTATTAGTTTTGCCAAACATCGAAATGAATCCGCCACAGGTATACCTGTGCTCCCCATCCTGAACCCTCCTCCCTCCCCATACCCTCCCTCTGGGTCATCCCAGCGCACCAGCCCCAAGCATCCAGTATCGTGCATCGAACCTGGACTGGCGACTCGTTTCATACATGATATTATACCTGTTTCAATGCCATTCTCCCAAATCTCCCCACCCTCTCCCTCTCTCACAGAGTCCATAAGACTGATCTATACATCAGTGTCTCTTTTGCTGTCTCGTACACAGGGTTATTGTTACCATCTTTCTAAATTCCATATATATGCGTTAGTATATTGTATTGGTTTCTGCCATACTGGAGTGATACGTTGATGTGATTTTACTTTGAATTTCTCTGATGAATACTGATGACTCATATACTTTTTCATGTATTTGTCGGTCATTTGAATGCCCTTCTGTGTAAAGTACCTGTTGAGTCTTTTACCCATTTTATAAACAATTAATTTCTGGCCGTACTGGGTTTTCACTGCTGCGTGGGCTTTCTCTAGTTGTGGCAAGTGCAGGCTACTTGTCATTGTGCTGCGTGGCTTCTCATGCAGTGGCTTCTCTTGTTGCGGAGCACAGGCTCTAGGACACTTGGGTTCAGTAGCTGCGGCTCTGGGGCTATAGAGCACAGGCTCAGTAGCTGCGGTGCCCAGGCTTAATTGCTCCATGCTGTGTTGGATTTTTTCAGGGGTCAAACCCCTGTCTCCTGCATTGGGAAGTGGATTCTTTACCACTCAGCAACCAAGGAAGCCCCTTTTTGCCCATTTTTAAATTGGGTTGTTTGACTTTTTCTTAATGATTTCTAGGAGTTCTTTATGCATCTTGGATAAAAGTTTTTTGTTGGTTATATGTGTTGTAAATTCTTTTTCTCACCTATTCTTGCTTCATTATTTTCTTCTTTTTTGGCTGCACCTCTCTGCTTTTGGGATCTTAGTACCCCAGCCAGGGATTGAACTTGGGCCCTAGGTAGTGAAAGTGCAATTTTAAACACTGGACTACCAGAGTTTTCTAGTTTGTGATTGTGGAAGTCTGTCTGTGGGAATTCATTGAGGTGTCTGTTGAAGGTGCATTCTCCTAGGGAATTTTTTTTTTTCCCACTTACCAATAGGACCAATTTTATGAGGGAATAATTCTCCAATAAAGTTGATACAGTTCTAAATTATAAGATGTTTTCCAGAAAACTTAAGGAATGTTTGAAAATGTATGAGCAGGGGCAAATATATATTTTCTGAGAATTCTTATTACTTATGGATTTATATTCATGTAACGTATTGCAGTACCATCATTATTCTTTTGATGCACCAATTGTCTCAAATTTGGCCAGAGAAGTCCCTTCCCACTGGCACCTATGCCTCTTTGACATGTACCCACTTTGTTCTTTGAACACTTCTTTACTCTGGCACAAGATATACTCGGTTTATCTTTGTTTTCATTTTTAATTGAGTACAATTTACACATTGCTTAGCAAACAGATCTTAAGTATATAGTTCAAAGATTTTGCATAAGTATGTACATTTATACAACTTACACCCCTAACAAAGATACAGGAAAAAAAACCCCGCAAGGAACTTCTGTCTTCCCTTTTCTCCAGTTGATCTCCATATGATTCCCCCATCACATCCTTTCAACCAGTGTTCTAATTTCTACCACCATACATTAGTTTTGTCTGTTCTAGAACTTCATTTAAATGCAGTTAATAGGTACTATTTTCTTTCTTTTTTTACAGTGGTTCCCCCCCTTTTTTTTTGCTAAGCATTTTTGTTTTAATTCCATGTTGTTACACGTATCAGTAGTTCCCTCCTTTGTGTCACGAAGATTCTGTTGTATGAATATATACCACACTTTGTTTTTCCATTTAACTCTTGGTAGATACTAGGTTGTGCTATGAACATTCTAGTACAGGTCATTTGTGGACAAATGTTTTCATTTCTCTTGGGTAAATTCCAGGGAATGGAATTTCTGGGTCATAGGCTAAGTGTATGTTTCATTTCATAAGAGACTGCCAAACTATTTTCCAAAGGGGCTGTATCATTTTAAACTCCTACTCGAAATGGGTCATTCTACATATTAGCCAACAGCTGGTATTTTAGTCTGTTTAATTTTAGCCGTTCTAATGGGTGTGAAGTGGTAGCTCACTGTGGTTTTAATATATATTTCCCTGAGAACTAATGAGGATTAAGCATCTTTTTTTCCTGTTTCTTGGCCATTTTTTTCTTGTTTTGTGAAGTCTATTCAAGTCTTTTGCCCTGTTGTTTTTTCTTTAAATAATTTTTAATTTTGTTTTTACTCCCTTTTTATTTTGTTTTTAAAATTTTGGCCTTGCCGTGTACCATATAGGATCTTAGTTCCCCACCCAGGGATTGAATCTGCAACCCCTTCACTAGAAGTTCGGCGTTTCAACCACTGGGCTGCCAGGGAAGCCCCTCTTTGGCTCAGTTTTTAAATTGGGAGTTGTCTTTTATTGTTTAGTTTAGTTCTAGGAATATGTATGGTAAAATTTCTTTTTAGATGTTTTGTGAATATTTTCTTCAGGGTTTTTTTGTTTGTTTGTTTTATGGTTATTATTTTTGTGACTTAAATTTTTCTGTCTCCCTTTAAGTCATGAAGATAGTCTCCTTTGTTTTTTTCTAGAAGTTTTAGGTCTCTCATTTTTATGTTTAGGTTGATGACTGTTTCATCTTCTGTGTGGTGTGAGGTAAGGAATTGAGTCTTATTTTTTTTTTTTAACATATGACTGTCTGGTTGTTTCAGTACCATGTGCTGGAAAGACTTTTGCTTTCCCACTTGCATGTTTCTTGAAATATTTATGGGTCTATTTTTGGACTCCATTCTGTTCCACTGATCTTTTTGTCTCTCCTTACCAGAATATTACACTGTCTTGACTTCTGTAAATCTTAAAATAGATAATGTTAGTCTTCTTGTTTTGTTGATCTTTTCCAAGATTATTTTGGCTATTCTAGGTTCTCTATTTCTATATAAATTAAGACATTGGAAATCAGTTTACACAAAAGAAAGAGTGCTGGGAACTTGATTGGGTGGCACTGAATGTGCAGATCAATTGGGGCAGAATCAGTGTGAGAACATTTGAAGCATGAAGATGGTTGTCAGGAACTGTGCAGGGTCTGAGATTTTTCCCCATGTGCAAGCTGACAAGTTAGCTTGCTAGTGTTTCATGGGTGCTGGCTGGACACGACCCTCCTGGGGCAGACACTCACGGTACTGCAGGCAGTGAGCGTCACGTTTGCACTGGTTCTGTGTGCCCTCCTTAGTCCCACAGTGGTGATGTGGATACCAGGTGTGCGCTGCACGTGCAGTGGGTCTGTATGTCATGGCTGAGGAACCCTGAGCTTCGGGAACCCCAGGAGTTTATAACGGGCTGCCAGCAAACCTGTCAGATTCTTCTCCCAGAGAAGCCCATTATCTTTAATAGATTGAACAGCAAACAGACTTGCCCTCTGCTTCAGAGGGAGATGCTGTCTCTGTCTTCTAAGCAGTTTGCTCCACAGATATCCTTGGAAAGATAATCCAGAATGAAAGCTGCCAGCCCTGTGTTTGAAAGATGTGTTAAGAATGGAATCGGTCCAATGGAGAACTGTCTTCCAACAGTGGTATATCTATTTATTAGCTCTTTTACAGTTTTTTCCAGTAAGCTTTGGTTTTACTGAGTCAAATCAGACACATCTTTCATTAAACTTATTCCTTAGTATTTTATGGTTTTTCTTCAGATGCTATTATAAATGTATTTTTAAAATTGTATGTTTATTTTCCAATTACTTGCTGCTAGATTATAAAAATATTTTTGGTTTTCATATACTGACCACCTTTACCACAACTTTCTAAACATACTGATTAGTTTTAGTAGGTTTTTTTTGTATATTTCTAATGATTTTCTATATAACAAAATTGTCATCTGTGTTTAAAGACTTTTTTTTAAGCAATAATTTTCAGTTCACTAGATGAAACAGACTTGCAACATCATCAGCAGGAATGCAAAATAAGCCATCTATAGCAAATGATAAGGATAATGGGCAAAAAGGAAAAAGCATCCATTGGAAAAGAAGCTTCTCTTGAAATAAAAAATCAAACCATTATTATAAAGGAATTTACCAAGAACTGCTTTATTTCCCCCATCCCATTTGCTGGAAGTCAACAAGAGCATCTAGCACTTTATGTCCCTGTCAGAAAAGGCAGATCAGAGCATCCTAATGCAAAAAACAGACAAAAAAGAAAATCCCTAACCCCTCCCCTACACCACAGAACTATAACTCCAGAGTTCAGATTCAAAAAGGAGAGTTCACTATCTAGCACTTTTAGTATACTGTTGAATCCTAAGGGTAAAAGTGGAAAAAAAAAATTAACTGTTAACATCTGATGTTAGCTGTGGGGCTTTCCTAGATGTGGTTCATCAGGGGGAGGAGGTTCCCTCTTGTTCCCGGTTAGGGGTTGTCATCTCCTGACTAATGGGAATGCCTCTCATAGCTGCTGGCAGGTCTGCTGGGGCTGTAGTTTGGATTTGACAAGTGTGCCTTTTTCTTTTAAAGTTTTTTTTTTTTCAATTTATTTAAACTAAAAAAATACCACATCACTCATTTTTCTCATCCCTAACCCCCTGCATCTTGGAACAGCCAAACTTTTCTCTGTATCTATGTTCTTGTGTGTGTGTGCATGTTTTATTTTTTATTTTTTTTGTGTGAGTGTTTTAAAGATTTGTGTTTCTTTGAGTTAATCTCACTTAGTATATAATACCTTCCAGGTGCATCCATGTTGTTGCAAATGACAAGATTTCATTTTCATTCTTTGTCATGGCTGAATAATGATATTCCATTTCTTTATCCATTGCATCCATCAGTGGATGCTTAGATTGTGTTCATATCTTACTTACTATAAATAATGCTGTAGTGAACATAGAGATGCAGATATCTTTTTGAATTAGTTTTCATTTTCTTTAGATAAATTCCCAGAAGGGGAATTGCTGGATCATACGTTCTATTTTTAATTTTTTGAGGAACCTCCATATTGTTTTCCACAGTGGTTGTACCAATTTACATTATATTCCCACCAACAGTGTATAAGAGTTCCCTTTTTTCTACATATGAACCAACACTTATTATTTCTTGTCTTATTGATAATAGCCATTCTAATGGACGTGAGGTCCTTTGTTGTAAATTGATTGACTATATATATGTGTGTTTATTTCTGGGCTTGCTATTCTGATTCATTGATCACTGTCTGTTTTTATGCCAATAGCATACTTTTTAATTACTACAGCTTTGTAATACACTTTGAAATCAGGGAGCATGATACTTCTAGCTCTGTTCTTTTTTCTCAAGGTTGCTTTGGCTATTTGGGATCTTTTGTGTTTCCATATAAGTTTAAGGATTATTTGTTCTATTTCTGTGGAAAATACCATTGGAATTTTGACAGGGATTGTATTGAATTGATAGATTGCTTTGGGTAGTATGGACATTTTAATAATACTGATCTTGCAATCCATGAGCATAGAATATCTTTCCATTTGTTTGTGTCTTCTTCAGTTTCTTTTATTAATATCTTATAGTTTTCAGTATACAGGTCTTTTACCTCCTTGGTTAAGTTTATTCCTAGATATTTTGTTCTTTTTGATACAATTATAAGTGGACTGTTCTCTTATTTTCTCTTCCTGATAGTTCATTATTAGTTAAAGCAACACAAACAACACATTGTTATGTATTGATTTTGTATTCTGCAACTTTACTGAATTCATTTATTCTAACAGTTTTTGATGGAGTCTTTAGGATTTTCTGTATGTTTCATCTGCAAATAGTGATAGTCTTACTTTGTCCTTTCCAATTTGGATGCCTTTTATTTCTTTTTCTTGCCTAATTGCCCGGGCTAGGACTTCCAATAATGTGTTGAATTAAAGTGGTAAAAGTGGACATCCTTGTCTTGTTTTTGATCCTAGAGAAAAAACTTTTTACTTTTCACCATTGTATATGACATTAGCATGGGCTTCTTATATATATGTCCTTTATTATGTTGAGGTATGTTCCCTCTGTACCCATTTTATTGGGAGTTCTTGTTATGAAAGGATATTAAATTCCATCAGATGCTTTTTCTGTATCTATTGAGATGATCACAGGATTTTTATCCTTTGTTAATATGACATATCACACTGATTTGTGAATGTTGAACTATCCTGGCATCCTTGCAATAAAGGATACCTTTTTTTTATATATATTAGGCTCCTTTACCTGGTGAGAGTTGTAGTTCTAATGTTTTTAGATTAAGAAATTCATTCTGTGACGTCTGCTCTGAATTCAGAATTATCAGAACTTAAAGCAGATGGTTTTTAAAATTATCAGAACTTCAATTTACATTTGATAAACAGGTCTTCATATATTTGTATGACAACTTCTTACGACAGTTTTGTCAACAACATATTCTTAATTTTTAAAAACTATTAATTAGTGTAATGATAATAACATAACATTAGAGGGACATTTAAAAATTTGTCTGAAGTCCATTTCTCATCTATTGGAGGAGGGTGCTGAGAAATGGCAGCAGAGGCATCATCCCTGGTTCCAGTGGTCCAGGGACCCCCCTTCTCTACCCTCATCCTTGCAGGGAGACGACTTCGTGGGAAGGCATTCTACAACGTGGGTGAGAAAGTGTACTGCCAGGAGGACTTCCTGGTGAGTGAAAGCTGTGCCCTGGCTGGTGCTGTGGGTGGGAGCAGGGGCGGGGACCCTCCTGAGTCTCATGGAGACCCGAGGCCAGGAAGCAGATGCTGGCTGGGCAGTGAGTGCCCCTTTGTCATATAACATCCTGGATCCTGTGTCCCCCTCCCAGTACTCCGGGTTCCAGCAAACGGCTGACAAGTGTAGCGTGTGTGGACACCTCATCATGGAGATGGTGAGAACCTCCCCCAGGCTCCTGGAGCCCCTCTGACATGCGTGGAGTCTGAGGACTCCACCCTTTCACCTGTTGGAGACCTGCCAGGGGCTCAGAGCCAGCGTGTCTTCTGGGGGCTGTGCTGAGCCTTCCACCTGCACTGACCCTTCAGTGCCTCCTGCCCCCAGATTCTGCAGGCCCTTGGGAAGTCCTACCACCCAGGCTGCTTCCGATGCTCGGTATGCAACGAGTGCCTGGATGGGGTACCCTTCACTGTGGATGTGGAGAACAACATCTACTGTGTCAGAGATTATCACACGTGAGTAGCTGGCGCTGTGGAGCAGTGTGACTTCCGTGGTTCCTCTACCCGCCCTGGGAGCATTTTTCCAGCCTGCCTGTCTGTGTTCTCCATTCTTGGCCTGTTCACTTCCTGCCTCCACTGTGTGCTCAGTGGTTGAGGTGTTAATATGGCTCTGCCTGGAGCCATCTGTCTCGATCCTCTCCTCCCCTTGCCTTTGCCTACAGCCCCTTCCTCCTAGGGGTGGGAACTCTCAGATGCCCCACCTCGTGTCTGTCTGCTCCAATGACCAGGCCAGGACTTTTCTGCCTGGAATGGGAACTTGGGATCTCTGTAGAGTCTTTTCCTGCTTGTCTGGTACCCATGTGACTAGGCAATCCATACTTCCTTGCTGTGGCTCCAGGCTCCGCTCTCAGACCTCTGGCCCTGTGCTGCTGCCTTGTATGGGGGTGGTGCTAGGCATTGGTTCCTGCTACTTGGCGTGGAGCCAGGCTTTGCAGGGTCTGAGCTAGGAGAGACCCAAACGTGGACATTAGGGGGCAGATACTCAGGAAGCATGAGGGAGAGGCCAGGGGAGAAGCCATCTGGAGGAGGTGATGGGGTGGAGGTGAATTGGGGAGCCACAGAAAAGGCCAGTGCTGAGAAAGCATGGCAGAGAATGCTCCTACCTCACTCTGTCCACACAAGGAGAGGGGGCCTGTTGTTTGGCCACATCATGGGCTACTATGGGTGGACCTGTCCTCGTGCCCTTGACCTCCAGTCATTCAGCTGGTCACTTCTGGTTTCCTTTATTCCTCCAGGGTTTTTGCACCAAAATGTGCCTCCTGTGCCCGTCCTATCCTCCCTGCACAGGTAGGAACCACTCACCTGGAGATGATCAGGTGCCTGGCCTTGCTGGTCCTGCCTGGGTGGGCCCCAGGTCTTGGGCCACGGTGGGAGGGACAAGCAGGTGCTCCTGCCCCATTGCCCTCTGGGCAGAAGGATGTGTACAGGACGGGGACCACCCAGGGCACACAGGGTGCACATGTTCCTGCATGAGTTAGAGGGACATGGTGGCCCCTGCTTCTCAGCTGCCCCCCCTGCCCCAACTCCATTGCCCATCCATGTCAGGACTGTCCCCCAAGTTCGTGAGCTCACAGCTGAGATGGTGGGTGGAGCAGATGAAGAGAAGGGTGCAGTCTGCAGGAAACAACCTTCGGGGGTGCAGCTCTCGGCACTGGGTTTTCCTTGCATGCTGGCTCTGTCCCAGCCTACTGTGTCTGGGGAAGCAGGACTGGTCTTTGCTGACTCCAAAGAACTGATGCCCATGTGGTGGCTCTCATCAGCAAGCGTGCATGCTGTCAGCTGCAGGTGTGGGAGGAGGCCTCCAGCACACGCACATCCATTTGTGTGCACCAACCGATGCCTGTTCTGGCCCCATGGAAGCACCCATGTCAGTGCTCACACGGGTGTGAATGCACAGCCCCCATGACAGGAGCATGTGTAGGTATGTGCCCATCACACAGTTCGCTTCACACCCTGTTTCTTCTTCCAGGGTTGCGAGACAACCATCCGTGTGGTGTCCATGGACAGAGATTACCATGTGGAGTGCTACCACTGTGAGGTGAGCCCGGGCCCCCCAGAGGGCTGGTGGCTGGGGCAGCCCCCCTCCTACATAGACCTCATCCTCCCTAGGTGTTCTGTGGGCCTACCTCTTTTTAATATTTCTTTGGCTGCACTGGGTCTTAGTTGCAGCAATGTCTAGTTCCCTGAACAGGGATCAGGTCCCCTGCATTGGGATCACAGAGTCTTAGCCACTGGACCACCAGGGAAATCCCCTACTTCCTCTTTTATGGTTCTACCCCATGATGCCTGCTGCTGCTGCTAAGTCGCTTCAGTCGTGTCCGACTCTGTGTGACCCCATAGACGGCAGCCCACCAAGCTCCCCCATCCCTGGGATTGTCCAGGCAAGAACGCTGGAGTGGGTTGCCATTTCGTTCTCCTATGCATGAAAGTGAAAAGTGAAAGTGAAGTCGCTCAGTCATGTCCAGCGACCCCATATGCCTGTCCTCCCCTTAGTGAGCTCTCCTCCTCCGCACTGCTCTCCCCCCGACCCCTACCCCATCCCCCTGCCCAGGATATAGTCTCTCTCAGCCCATTTCTCAGTCAATCAATCAAATTATTTCCTCAGGATGTACAGTGTCAGGGTGTTGTGGATGTAGAGAATAAAGACAGTCTGGAATAGCACCCCACTCCAGTACTCTTGCCTGGAGACTCCCATGGACAGAGGAGCCTGGTAGGCTGCAGTCCATGGGGTCGCTCAGAGTTGGACACAGACTTAGCAGCAGCAGCAGCAGCAGCAGTGCCCTCCAGAGAGACAAGTACTCAGGCAGTATTTAACAGGGTCATCACTGCTATCAAGGGGAGTTTTCAGAGCACCTAGGATGCCTTGGAAAATCAAGGAAGACTTTCTGGGGGAGGTGACACTCAAGCTAAGATTTGAAAGACAAACCAGAGCTAGCCAAGGAGGCAAGGAGAAGGGCATTTCCAGGGAATGGAAGCAGAATTGCTAAGGTGTGAAGGTGTGTTGTTTTGTGTCACTGGAGAAGTTGGCAGGATGATGAAAGGTCACTTGACCTGAGGAGCCTGCAGTTATCCTGAGGACAGTAGAGAAGGATTGAAAAGGGATGACATGATGGCATTGGGATTTTAGAAAGGGCACTCACCCTGCCATGCAGAGAATGAATGGAGAAGGAGGGGGAAGGGGCTGGGGTTCCCTGAGGACGCTGGTGGAGTGAAGGTTGTGACCCTGGGTTCTGGGAAGTAGATGGAGTGTTGGTTAGATAGTACAAGAGACTGGATTTGGTCAGTGACTGGATGTGGGAATTTAGGGGTTGGAAGGTGAGAGTGAGGACCCCAGGAGAATGAGTGAAGGTGAGAAGAGGAAGGCATAAGATGTTCTTGCTTTTGGTAGCTAGAGACATCTGAATGGAGATATCCAGGAAGCAGGTGGATGTGCTGGAGTGTGAAGACTCTGGTACAGGGGTAGGAGTTTGGGAGTCATTGGCATATATAGCTCTTTCCTCTCTGATACTCTGTCCTGTGGTTTCTAGTTGCATTTACCTCCCCAAATTCTCAATTAAAGGAGGCCAGTAGGCTCTCTTTGAGTACGCTGGAAAATCTTTCCAAGTAGTATAGTAACTTGGGGCAGTTGTGGGGCTTACTTTATTAGTTTCCCTTCCATCACTGGCCTGCCTTGTTTGGTGTTCTGAGTCTGAGAATCATTGTTTCGTATTTTTTTGCCCAGCCTTTTTCATTGTTAAGGGCAGAATGGGAATCCCGGTCCTTGCTACTGTCAGGGCCGTAAGCAAGAGTCCCATCAGTCCCATCATGGTCAGGTACATGGCTACTGAAGCCAGGGGAATAAGTGGTCTTCCAGGGAGAACTGTAGAGGAAGGAGTTGGGGCTCAGGATAGCCCCAGGAGCTCCTAACATTCCAGGGATGCATACAGCCACACAGGAGGCCTAGAATGAGTGACCTGATCTGACCAGAGAGGTAGGAGAAAAACCAAGTGTTGGGTTTCAGAGTCCCAGGGAAGAGCAGGTGTGTCAGTGAGAAATCTTCTGTAGGAATCTAGGGTCCATTTGGAACCAGGTTGTGTTGGTGGGGCCAAGTGGCCCAAAGGGAATAGGAATCCTGTTGGGAGGATCAAGGAAGGTGGACTGGGAGCAGGCATGGCCTGCAGAGGGCCCCCGATCCTCTAGCAACAGTAGGAGGGCATCCTGCTCTTCTGTCGGGGGACTTGCCAGGTCCCCTTGGGATCGCTAAGGACAGTCCTTAGGGGAAGCCTGATACTGAGAGTCCAGGAGCAGGTTAAGCTGTGGGCAGATCACAGCCAGTGCCTCACGGCTGGGAGATGTGGTGCTGCTGTCCCTCTGGGGAGACCCCTGGATGGGAACTGGGGTCTCCAGGCCCCCTTCTCGTCCCGTCTCTCTGGTGTGTAGTGGTCAGTAGCAGGCCCAGTCAGGGGGCTGTGGCCAGGCAGGACACAGAGGACATCTGGGATCTGAGCTGTTTGGGACATGAGGCTCCATGGCAGCAGTCCAGCTTTGTAATCTGTTAGGGGTGGGCCAGGTATTAGTCTCAGGGCCTTTGGGTAACAAGTGTCAAACCTGCCAGGCTGGAGTTCAGCCCTGAGTGCAGTGAGTGTGACCAAAGGGGCCTCTTTGGGGTAGGGGGCAAAAGGAAGGAAGAAGTTGCTCACCTGGTCCCTCACTGTAGCTCCCAGCACACTGTCTTCCATGTCTGACCTCCACATTTCCTGTCTGTTATTTATTTAAACACGAATCACGTGGCTTGTTAAACAGAGAAAATTAGCCCATAATATATCCTGCAGTGGTAAAATGGTAAGATAAGGGACATAAAACAAAACTCCTTGTTTACTTGATGTTTTCAGTTCTGTTCCATTATCTCTTAAGGCCACTCAAGTCAGCCATTTGACCTTCCCCGTTTCCCAAGGTCACCAATGACCCCCATGTGGGGATCCAGGAGACGATTCTCAGTTGTCACTGCCCTAAGCTTGGAGTAACTGTCCTAGACTCTCCTCTCCTAGTCGCCCTCTTCACTGTGCCCTTAGGACAGGCTGTTTTTGGTTTGCCTCTTCTATTTCCCCCTGAAATCTGGGCTCTGGTTCTCTTCTTTCCTGTCTTAAAGTTGGAGCTTCCACAGCTCAGCTGTTCTCTTCTCTTTCCTAGTTATCTGCACTCCCTGTGAGAAACTCCCGTGGCTTTGTAAGAACTGTCACATTTTTATGCTGATGCCCGCATTTACTGTCCAGCCCTTACTCCCAGACTCTAGGCTACTGTCCAACTACCTCCCTCCTGACTTGCTCCTTTGGATGTGTAGGAAGTTCTCCAAGTCGGGGTGTCCTAACACTGGGCTCCTGACCGCCTCTCTCCCAAAAGAGTAAAGGCCAAAGTCCTCTGAAGGGTGGGCAGGGTCCTACAGATCGCAGATGGACCTCTCCTTTGCTTACCCTGGAGCCCGGGGTGTGTTCTTCCCTAGGACTGCGGGCTGCAGCTCAGCGGGGAGGATGGACGCCGCTGCTACCCCCTGGAAGGCCACCTGCTGTGTCGCCGATGCCACCTGCGGCGCCTCCGGCCTGGGCCAGTTCCCTCACCTGCTGTGCATGTCACGGAGCTCTGAGCCGGGGCTGAGAGCCCGACCCTGGGGTCGTGTTTGCACGAGCCTGCGGTTTTGCGTGCGTGCCCGTGCGTGCGTAGTTTTGCGTTGAAGCGCGCATGTTTTTCTGCGCAGGCGCGTGTTTTCTGCTTTCGCGCGTGTTTTTTTGCGTAGGCGCATTTTTGCGTGTGCGCTGGCGACGCGCGACCCAGGTCAGTGCCAGAGCGTTGTGTCAGGGTGGGCGCGGCGGCGGGCTCCCACCCTACCCCTATCCCCATCAGCCACCGAGCTGCTGTCCGAGGGGCCGGCCCCGCGGCGAAGCTATTAATATTTATTCACCGTCTGTGCCTCCTCAAGCCGCTTTTTTTCTTCCGGGCCCTGCCTGCTTCCCGCCCTTCCCCCCACCAGCGGCTTTCCCTTTCGGGATCCCCTGTGCCCGGTAGCCTTGTGGTGGGGGAGGCTCCCAGACCGGCTCTGGGTCGCGTAGCTGAAGATTGCCATTACCACGTGCAGGGGTGCGGGATACACGGCCGCCGTCCTCCGACTGGCCTTGGGGCAGGAGTCAGTTTCCCTGAAGCGAAGGGGTCTGGGATCCCCTTCTAGAGCGCCCCGGGGCTGGGTGTGGCTTGGCAGGCGGGGGTTTGGGGAAGGGCACGTGTATTTGTCTCTTAAGCACCTTGCCTGCTGGTTGGGTGGGAAGGGTTCGTTGTTTGGGTGGGGTCACTGGAGGGGGTGAGGAATGACCCCCCTCAGGGAATGGGGCCTGCAAAGGACCCCTGCCTTTGGGCTTTGGTCACTGCGGGTTTTGGTCACCCGGATTCCGATGGGTGTTTTCAGCAGTCATCTCGCCCTGGGCTCCTTCCCAAACCCTCCCATCCTCAGCCTCGCGAAAAGAACGCCTTCTCACTCAGAATTCCAGTCACAGGTCTCGGTCAAGAGAGACCGCGAGGGGGCGCCCTGCCCACTTGTTGCAGGAAAGCACTGTGTATTAGGCTCCACGACAAAAAGCATATGAATTGACTTAAATTAAGTTTTTCTTTTGAGAATATTTTCATTTTCTTTAAAAGAATATAGTTTTCTTTTAAAACCTTGGTCCACGGTTGTTATTTCTTAGGAGAATCACAAGCTCAAAAATGTCAATTTGTGTAGCATACAGCTAGTGTTCAAGTGGTAAAAGCATTGTAGTTTGACTATGTTTTTGTATAAATTCCTCTGAAATCTCAGGCTTTTGACTACCGTGGGGTTTTGTTTGTGTCAGTGTCTTGAAAGCGGTGACCTAATGAAATGTTGTATGTGGAAATGTAGATTTTTCTTTTTCCCTTTGAAAGACACATCAGGATTGGGAAGCCTGGACTTCTCATTCATTCCTAATGTTGGATTTGCACTAGTAGGTTGCCCGGGCAGGCCCCTGCGGCTGAGAGACCCCCCTAATCAGGATAACCATCACAGTGATTTTCATGGAATACTTGAAGTCCACTTGTTCCTATGAGAACTGAACCACCTCCTCTTGACTACTGTTCTTATCCATGTGTGAGATGTGGGATCTCTCTTGTAGGATTATTCATCTGGGGGAGCCCTGCTATAGGAAGTGAAGGTTGTCAGGAGTGCCCATGGGGATAGGTAGGAGGGGAAGTGGCAGCCATCAGGGTCCAGCTAGTCTGAGAACTGGAGCCGGGAGGCCCCCTAGTGGGCGGAGGGCGCAAGTACATGGTGAGTTTGGGGATTGTTATTTTAACACAGAGGTTGTCCTGAGATGGGGAAAGCGTGTGTCTCCTGAGGAAGGGGCTTCTGAAGGATCAAAGTGGCTTCTTGGAGGAGATGATCCCAGTGGGGCAGGTGAGAGTAAATTCCTGGGACGGGTGGCTGTTTCTGGCTTTCTCTTCCTTCTGAGCTGGGCTGCTTTGCTTTGTAGCCCATTATTGCAAAGCTTTTTTCTGACTGCTTCCAGCGTCAAAGCTGCTTTGCCCTGGGTTTCTCCTTATTGCAAATGCAGCTTGTATCTTTTCTCTTCTTTTGTGTCTGCTGTGGAGGTGACCCCCACCATTGCTTTCCTCACCTGCTCTATCCTGGTTACTACGCTCCCCCACACAGATGAACCAAGTCATCACAGCATGGAGCCCTCTTCGAGTTCATGTGCCAGACTTTATCAAAAGTCAGAGCCAAGGGAATGCATCTCTGGCTGCTTTTTCTCTTTGGGCTCCAAATACAGAAGCCCTGTATTGGCTTTTCCCATGGCTGGTGACTGCCACCATCCCTCTAGCCCCAGAGCCTTTGCACATGCAGTTCACTCTGCCTGGACCCACTCCCTGCCCATAACTTTAATTCCTGATCAGAACCTTCCAATCTCAGCTACACAAATAAGCCAACCTCCCAGGTATTAACATTGCACCAAACACCCAGAATTTAGGGCCCTGGTCTGTAAGCTGTTTTTAGGGAGAAACATCTTCTAGTTCATTGTGAGGAGTTATGCTGACCTGATGGCTGTGGAACTGAGGAAGCAGTGTGAGAGTCAGACTCTGAGGCAGGTAGATCACCCATGATCGTATAAGGCAGGGTGCCAAACCAGCCTGCCCTTAGAATGTCGCTTTTGTTAACTGCTGAACTTTTATGTACTGAGAGAATAAGAATTCTCTTGATGGTACATCTCCTTACTAGAGGGTGGAGACACTCTCCAGGCCAGGGTCTGTCTGAGTTGTTTATTCTTGTCTTCACAGTGACTGGCCTGTGGTTACTGCAGCTTGAGCCAGGCCCTATCCTGACCTTTAGAGTCTCAATTTGGGACCTTTCTCCCTCACTGATTTGCACCAAGTACAACCTGAGTTGCCAGATGAAGGAGTCACAGGTGGGATAAAAGCACAAAAACAGATTTCCACAAATACTATGCATGCTGCACATCAAGTATGTGTCCTAGGAAGTACACACACAGATGTGCCTTTGTGGCTGGAGACTCTTGAGTGCTAGGTCCACTGCTATGTGTGTGTGTGAGAGAGAGAGAGAGGTAGGGAGGTCGGTTGAGGTGAGTGAGAAGGGGAGGAAGGGAGAGGAGAGGAAGACATGGAGATTGGGAGGGAGATAAGAGAGGGGGTGTGAGATTGTGAGAGACACTGAGAGAACTAGATACTGTGAGGGATAGAGATGTTGAGAATACATTGTGAAAGAGATTGAATGTTTGAGAGTGACAGCGAGATGGTGAGAGAGGAACATTGTGAGAGTTTGAGAGGGAGGTTCACTGTTTTGAGAGGATGAGAGAATGGTGGAGAGAAAGATTAAGAAAGACATTGAGAGATGGAGTGAGCCAGAGGGGGAGAGAGATTGATTTAACCGAGGCGAACAGAACCTAGGGTATTTTTCCCACAAGGCAGGGCCCCCCCAGGGCCTGGTGATTTGGAAATATTTGGCTGACTTGGCCCACAAATAGATTCACCTTCTCTAAGTGACAAAGGCTGTGGTGTGTATGTACGTGATGTTGGGCTGGGCTGGTCTCTTGGAGGTGGGTCTTGACCATGGGGTGCCTACATGGCAGAATAGGAGGAAATGGTGCTCACCCTTCCTGGTCAGTGCTCCCTGTCTCTCTTTGGCCAGGAAACAAAGATGAGATCTTGCTGAACTGTAGATAGACTTTTGAGTGCCTCCTGTAGGCTTGTTCTGGAGGGGCCTAGAAGGGAATAATAGGCAGTTGGGGTAATTACTTATGGGACCTGGGAGGGTCTGGCATAGGAATCCACAGTGACAGAGGTCTGGAGTGCAAGGTGGGAGGAGGAATGACTTGGAGTCAGTAGGCAGATCCTGGTGGTGATGGACAGTTGAGTGGGGTGATGAGTGGGGCTGTGCTCAACCACCTTCTACCGCCTCAACTCCATCCCTAAGGCTGGTCTTCTATAGCTGATGCCCCCTGGGAGAAGGGCAAAAAGGTGAGAGTAGACTCAGGAGGGCCTTGGGTTGGGATTGAGGACAGGTCTTGGGGTAGGGGCAGCAACCACATTGTTGATGACCTTCCAGCCAGCAGCTCTGGAGGACCTGCCCCTGTGTGGTGTGTGGACTTCAGGCCTGCATGTGCCTGAAGTGGGTGTGTGGGTACCTGGCTGGGAGAGGGGTGTGCATGCTCTTGGGACTGAGTGACTTCTGGGAGCAGGCCTGGGTTGGGGGTTCTGAAATGGAAGTGTGCATATGACCTGGGGTGCACAGGAGGAGGCTCTTCCTCAGGTATCCCAAGAGTAATTCTGTGTGGCACCGTGTCCTGGAGTAGCAGACTGGTCTGAGGCTACAAGTGTTTATGAGGCCCCTGGTTCCTGGAGACAGAGCCCATGAAGTGTCTGGAAGTTTGGAGAACTGGGGGAACATAGCTGGAGTGGCAGATGCTTCTCCCTCCCGTCTTCCTGCTCTGGCCCTGAGGACGCAGCTGGGCTTCCTTCTCTAACCCTGGGGGAGTGTGTTACAGGTGGGCCCTTTGCTGTCCTGCAGTTAGGGTCACCACAGAGGGCAGAGCAGGTCTGGGTGTCTCCCCAGGGACACCAGGGCCCTCAGGTCTCCCTGGGCCGCAGAGACTATGGCCCTGAAAAATCTTGCACTTAGATGGGAAGCACTCAGCACTGGTGTTGCTGTGCCTGTCACATACACATTTGTCCGTCACTATTTGCTCACCTGTTGCTCCCAACATTCCACACTAGTGCACACCCTCCTCCACCTGTGCTGTGCAGGTGTACCTGCTCATGTCTCACACACACCTGTGCTGCCCACTGGTTACATGATGGTCCCACAAACTCTACCTTATCTTCCTGAAGTTACCTGCCACACACTTGTCACCGGCACCTGTGTGACCCAGCTGACTCACTCCTCTGTGACAGTGTCTGGGCCATCAGTGCTCCATCCACGGTTGGCCTTGTGGACACCAATGGTGGGGCTCAAACCCAGGAAGAGGCATTTCACTGGCCTGATGTTTACCCACCCTCCTTCAACCCCCGATTGATATGGGAACTTCCTCTTCCGTCTGAGCAATAGTACCAGAGGATTTCCAGGCCTCTTCAGCTGGGCTCTGCCTGGCCTGTGGTCTGGTGTGGCCACGTTCCTGAGCTGTGTGGTCTCAGCCAGAGGCTACTATCCTTGCAGACATGTGGGGCCTTTTGAGGCTTAATCTCTTCCAAGCCACCCCTCCTTGTCTCCCTGCCCAGCTGGGCTCAGCTCTTTCCTTTCACATATGCGCCCTCTGGTCCCCTGCCACACCTGAGTCACCTCTGACCCTGGAAATGGGGAAATCACTGACCCTGGTGAGAAGGGTTCCCTCCAGCGTGGGAACAAGCTTTCATGGAGATGAAGGGAGTCTTGCTGCCAAACTGGGGGCAGTCTTCAAAGAGGCAGAGGGTTGTGTCCATGATGGACGAGATCAAACTCATGAGGCCTGTACCATGCAGACTGGGACCCTGTCTCTGGCGGGGTTAGGAGCCTCTCATGTGGGTGAGGAAAGTCCTAAGGGAAGAACATGGAGCCCTGGGTGGGGGTCGGGGTATCTCACTGCAACATGTCAGCGGGAAGATTGCATTTAGCTCATGTGAACTGATCCACCCTCCCTTCGTCTCCTTTCTTCCTCCCTTCTTTTTAAAAAAATATTTAAAGCCTTTATTATACTTCATCTGATTAGAGAAAAAATACCTTGTTGGCTTTGGGACTGAGCAACTGGGTGTATGTTTTCCATTTTCCTAAAGCTTAGGACAGGCTTGTGTGGGAGTGTAAAGAGAAAATTCTGTTTTACTCTTTAGAGATGTCTGCTGTGTGGAGCAAGCTGGTGGAGTTTGGAGCTCAGGGAAGATGAAGTCAGGGCAGGAGATACACATTTTGTAACTATGTGTTTATAGAGATATTTAAAGTTGTGGATGAGATCATGTAGAAGGGGGCTGAGAGTAGAAAGGAGAGGAGGCCCAAATCTGAGCTATGGGCTCATTTTTCCCTCAGCAAAGGGGATAGAGCAGAGGGTGCTAGTGATGTGGGTGGGCATGGAGAAGGGGTGGTTGAAGGTGGCATCAGAGAAGCCATGGAGGAAAAGGGCAGAGAGAGGAGGTCAGGAGGGTGCTGAAGGTGTTCAGACCTTGAACAAAGCTGTTTCAGAGTTGCAGTGGGGGAGACATAGATCTGAGCTCCTAGAGATGAAGAAAGGGAAGGGAAAGGAGGCAGCGAGCTCTCCCAGGTAAATGGGGCAGAGGTGCAGCAGCGGGAGGAGTTGGGTCAGGGTGGGTTCTTGTAGGATGCTGAGGCCTGTTTGAGGCTCCCTGCCCACATCTCTTAAGAGCATGTACACTCCATATGGGCATTCCCAGGGTTGTCTTCCCCACCGGGCCCTGGGCCACATGGGAGCAGGGTCTGTGACTGCAGTGGTCACAGCTGTGTCCACTAGGAGCCCAGCATCCAGCTCCTAACGTGCTGGTGAATGTTGGTTAAGGGCCAATACTTGTAAAGCACTCAGGATGCTAACAGGTGAGTAATAAATACTCAGTAAAAGTGCATAGCATATTAAAAAGCAGAGACATTTGCCAACAAAGGTCCATCTAGTCAAGGCTGTGGTTTTTCCAGTGGTCATGTATGGATGTGAGAGTTGGACTGTGAAGAAAGCTGAGTACTGAAGAATTGATGCTTTTGAACTGTGGTGTTTGAGGAGACTCTTGAGAGTCCCTTGGACTGCAAGGAGAGCCAACCAGTCCGTCCTAAAGGAGATCAGTCCTGGGTGTTCATTGGAAGGACTGATGCTGAAGCTGAAACTCCAATACTTTGGCCACCTCATGCAAAGATTTGATTCATTGGAAAAGACCCTGATGGTGGGAGGGATTGAGGACAGGAGGAGAAGGGGACGACAGAGGATGAGATGGCTGGATGGCATCACCGACTCGATGGACGTGAGTTTGGGTGGACTCTGGGAGTTGGTGATGGACAGGGAGGCCTGGCATGCTGCAATTCATCACAAAGAGTTGGACACAACTGAGCAACTGAACTGAACTGAACTGAAAAGTGCATAACTGTTGTCTGGAGACCAGGAAGTAGCTGAAGACTGAGTGGTTTTGGAGGTCTTACTCCAGATCCTGAGGGGTAGAACAGTTAGAGATGCCCAGTGGCACCATGCAGGCCAGCTTTGTGTGCCAGCACTGTAGCCAGCCCCTGAAACTGGACTGTGTCACCATCCAGGAATCTACTGCTCCATCACTACCCCCAGCCAGGTCAAACCAGGAGAGAAGTAGGAAGGGACTAACTCAGAGAGGAGCCATTTATCAACCCCCATCAGGATGTGTTTCACACATTCATCTCCCAGCCTGGTTGATGTCTGTGGAAAGTGCCAACAGCTTCACTCTGATTGGGAAGTGTCTGACGCAGCCCCAGGGAGAACCTTAGCTAAAAAGTAAAATCACTGGAGGCTTTCTGACTTCCTGTCGGGGCAAACAGTTGTGGATCCTCAGTGGGTGAGCAAGGCACAGACTCTGTTTTAGGCCAGCTGGACACTCAGCTCAATCTCCCTGAAGACGAGTGATAGAGCTGCAAACGCTGTTTGGAGATCTCAGAGCGATTGAATGAAGATGATGGTGAACAGCTTCACATGGAGCTAAAGGAACTGGCCTTGGGGGAGCAAAGGCTGATTAGAAGCTGAAAGAAAAGAACTTCAAGATAGTGGCAGGCTATCTTGAGTGTGTTCAGGATGAAGCTGAGACTAGACCAGGGGAAGCTCAGTATCAGAGGGAACACACTGAACTTAAACAATGACAGCTGGAAGGTGATGATGAGCTGAAGGGTGTAGAAAACCAGATGCCTTATATTCCTGGGGAATGAAACAAGCTGAATGCTGCTGGGAGCTGGACGGTTTGCTACCAGTGCCCTGGCCAATAGGATGGATTTGAAGTTTTAGAGGTTTTGGCGTGTTCCCTGTGGAGTCTGAAGTCTCAGACAAATGTAAGGAGCTGCTGGTACACTCGTCTGGGGTCTGTGTTTTATCTGGAACAGCAGGTTTCCTGGGCTGTGTGCAGCAGTTCGCAGAAGAGGCTGAGAAAGAGGACTTCCTTAAAGGCTGGATGTGAGAGGGCAAGATGGAAGACAGAGGAGGCAGTGGTGGCTCCAATTCCTTCAAACCCAGTTCAACTCTGAGGAACAGTGGACGGAAACTCTCAAGTTCAAACTGTTGAATGTTAAGTAGGACCTTGCTTGGGTATCCTCACAGTTTCATAATAAATGAACTCATTTTTTTTCCTTATGAAGATACTTGCCTTAAAGATGTAAGTTTTTTGTTTTGTTTGCAAAAAAAGTTCTAAATTCAGGTCATATCAAACAGCACATGTTTACAGTACAAAAAAAAAAATACAGGAAAAGCCACTCTTGTTTTAAAATATCCTTTGATAGTTTGCAGAATTACAACAGGTCATGTATCGTGACCAGCCCATGTCATAATTTTGACTCATAACCCCATGCCTTCCTTTTCAAACTGTTATCTTCCAAGTGTCCAGTTTAAGTTTGCTTGTATATTTTTTTTTAGGCCTCAGTTGAATTGAGATTGCTGTGTTTTCACTGAATTTTATCTCTCTCAACTTCCTGTACTCAAAATACCAAATAGAAATTTGTATCTCCACTGAGATAATGAAATGTGTAAGCTACACAGTTGGGTAATGTGAGAAAATGACAACATATAAGCTTTGTCTGGTCACCATATGATGTGATCGAAAGTTTGTGCTGTAACATGTCTCTCTTGGTACTAGGTTCTAGTACCGAATGGCCGCTCTGCTCTGTGTTAGAGATATGAAATGGTGTTGGATACTATTTCCCACCCTGAGTCACGTGGCCATTTTGAGTCTTTTTCCCCTCCTTTTTTCTGCTGCTGGGCCTCATATCACCCCACAGTGCTGCTCTGAACCTGCTTGCCTTTTCCAGTTGTCTCCCCACTCTGCTCAGGGCTGGGTATGACCCTCCCCCACCCTTCATCAAGAGGAAGTGTGGGCTCAGTTCCTACTCCTCCAACGGAAACTCATTGGCTTGTAGCACCCCTGGCCACCTCCTTGCCAGGGTCATAGGGAGCATGGCTTGAAAGCTTGTTCATGCTGTCCCCACCCTAAAGATGCTCCCTAGACCTAGAGCCCTTTCCTTTTTTTCTTCTCCTTTTAAATATTTTATATCAAGACATATATGTACAGTGAAGCTAGAAAACATGTTCAATTTGAAGGAAAGAAGAACACGCGCCAGCGGATCTGTTTCCTAGTGAAAGGTTGCTGCTGTGAGTCATGAGTTTCGTCAGGATTCGTGACCTCTGGAGGAGAGGATTTCGTCTCAGGGTCTGAGACAAGGCTTGACTGCTGCTGCTGCTAAGTCACTTCAGTCGTGTCCGATTCTGTGCGACCCCATAGACGGCAGCCCACCAGGCTCCCCCGTCCCTGGGATTCCCCAGGCAAGAACACTGGAGTGGGTTGCCATTTGCTTCTCCAATGCATGAAAGTGAAAAGTGAAAGTGAGGTCGCTCAGTTGTGTCTGACCCTCAGCGACCCCATGGACTGTAGCCTTCCAGGCTCCTCTGTCCATGGGATTTTCCAGGCAAGAGTAGTGGAGTGGGGTGCCATTGCCGGCTTGACTACTTGGAGTTTTTTGTGTAGCAAAGTTCTGTTAAAGTATAATAGAGATAGGGAAAGCTTCTGGCATAGACATCAGAAGGGGACAGAAAGAGTGCCCCCTTGCTAGTTTTTAGCAAAAGCGTCTGCCTGCAATGCAGGAGACCCAGGTTCGATCCCTGGGTTGGGGAGATCCCCTGGAGAAGGAAATGGCAACCCACTCCAGTATTCTTGCCTGGAGAATCCCATGGACAGAGGAGCCTAGCGGGCTACAGTCCACAGAGTCGCAGAGTCGGACACGACTGAGCGACTTCACTTTCACTTTATGTCTCTTAGAAAGCTGTTAATCAGATAAGAGAGACACCTCAAAGCTGAGGGAGTTTTACCAGGCCCCTGTCCCACAATATGCATTTTTGAGGTGGGATGGCACAAGGTGTGTCATCCCTTGGCCATCAAACAATTGACAGAATACTGGTTTGTTGAGCCATTATCAGCCCAAGGTTTGAAGAAGGAAAAAGTCTCAGGTGGAACCATTTTGAAGAAAGGCCGATTCCAAAGTAAATACATAGTTTCATCAGCATAGCTTGGGAAAAATGTTTCTGTAAGAAAAACACATTGGTTAGCTCAAGAAAGATCCAGGTGGAAGCCTCTTTTAATTTTGTATAGAGAAGGAAAAAAACGTTTGCCACTTGCAGTTTATTTCCTCCTGCTGCTTGGGGACCTCTGGCCTTACTGCCTGTTACCCTCTCATTCCCCCCTTTTCTTTTAGAAGAATTATATTGCTTAGGGAAAGGGGCGACATTCTCATTCCATAACTGCTTCTGAGCTGACAAGGGGCGTCGTCCCTAAATTGGTGAGGCAGCATATTGTCCTAACCTTCCTATTGAGGGTCTCTGATCCAGAGTTCCCAAGTAGTAGTTGGAGGAAGCTGTGGCACTCATAGGAGTTTGGACAACCATTTGTAACTTAAGAGCCTTCATGCGGCTAGAAACAAATCCAGCTACGCAGTTGCAGATGTAGGGGGCAAACAGCAAAAACAGAACAATCAGAATTACTACAATTAAGATAGTTTTCCACCATGGGCAACTAGTTAACATCTCCCAAAGTGAAGCAACTGAGGCTTCAGAGTACGCATAGCCTGAATCATCTTGTTCATGTATTTAATAAAGTGAGTGACATTAGTGCTAATTGTAAATATTGGCACAAGTTTCTCCTTGTGTGACTGTTAGAATATCTGAGGCCAATCTGTTGTTCAGCATTAAGGGCTGAAATAGCTTTTTGAGAATCTTGTAAGGCTTGCTGAGTAAAGTTAGAGCATCAACTCATAGCATAATGTCTGTAGTTCCCAGAGAGGGAACGAATATTGCAGCCAAATCATACCAATGAAATACAGACCTTGTCCAACAATTCTAAGGTGTGGCAAATTAGCAGACTTCTCTGGAAGCTCTGAAAATATGAAGTCATGAATAAAAGCTAGACCTAGGTTGCTTCTCCCTATGCAGCCAGGGGGAAGCCACGCCCATAGGTAAGAGCCATATATTCATTAGGTCCCATTTGGAGGAAACCAGTGTGACAGGGATCCAGTCTCAATCAGCGCCTGGCCAGGCAAAAGGAGGACCTGTATAGGGGTTGGAAAACACAGGGATGATTACATGCGTATTTCTTGAGGCAAAAACCCCAGTTGTTTCCAATCATTATAGTTGTTCTAACTTTTGGGGATGGCTCTATTTGTTCCCAGCATATGAGAGCACTAGACATTAGGCGTCCCTTTTCAGGAGTTAGCCATATGACCTCATCCCATATTTTATAAATATCAGGTAAAAATCCATCAGATCTAGACCCATTTGTCTTCTTAGGTGCACCAAAATCGTCATTAAACCAAGTTAAAACAATCGATATTAAAAGTCACATTATGTCTGTAGTTAAGATGCAAAGTGTTAACACCAGTCCATTTCAGGATTGTTAGATGTCATCAGATTAATAAGAGGCATCACATGTGATTGTTGTTGTCGAAGGTAGTCACAGACTAGGAGAAAGTCCTTTACTTGAAGTGGAGACACCCGCCACAGGAAGTCTTCCACTGATGAGGAGGGGCATGCTCTGCAGATCCAGCAATTAGACTGATTGTGGAATATGGCTTAGGAATGAGCCCAGGACAGGAAGGCATTATCTTGAGAGTTAAACAGCAGAATCAGGATTTTGGAGTCAGCAGAAGCAGACCCATATATAGATTATCCGGCCCATTTGAAAAGTGAAAAAGTAAAAGCATAGAGAATAAAGATAAAATGATTGGCTTAGCCTGAGGGGTCAGGATGCCACTTTTAACTCTTGTGGTGCACCCATGAATCATTCCTGGCACCTTGACAGTTGTGGGGGAAGAAAGAATAACCTGGTTAGGGCCTTCCCAGAGGGCCTCAAGAGATGGCCCCCCAGGCCCCAATGTCTTTATCAGGACCTTGGTTCCTGGCTTAAACCACGGCTTGTTTGACTCAAAGGCTGGGTCATGTGTCACCTCCTGGAGTTCTTGTGATGCTTGTTGAAAAGCTGAAATCTGCCACAAACTTTAAACTTAGTTATTGGTTCTTCCAACAACAATGACTGACAAACAAATTAAACTCTGACCCTGTGGGCAAGCTCAAAGCAGGAGCTTGCAGAAGAGCAGTGCACTGGGACGACCCAGAGGGATGGAATGGGGAGGGAGGAGGGAGGAGGGTTCAGGATGGGGAACACATGTATACCTGTGGCGGATTCATTTTGATATTTGGCAAAACGTATAATACAATTATGTAAAGTTTAAAAAATAAAATTAAAAAAAAAAGAAGAAGAGCAGTTTGTAGAGCCTTCAAAGCCTTTTGAATATCTAGAGACCAAACCAGTTTGTTGGTTTGGGCTTGTTGAGTTTCAGTTATAAGTTTATATAAAGGCCGGGCAAGTTCCCCATAACCCGGAATCCAAATGCAGCAGTAGCCTGTGATGCCCCCAAATCTTCTTAGATGTCTTAAAGTCATAGGTAGGTAGGGGATGATTTAGTATAGGCTTAATTCTCTCAGGGCCTATGGCCGTCGTCCCTTTGGATATGATTAGGCCCAGATATTTAACAGATTGTTGACAAAGCTGAGCCTTTTCCCTTGAGGCCTTATAACCACAGCCAGCCAAAAGGTTTAGGAAGCCTTCTGAGGCTTGCGAACAAGCTTCTTCTGTCTCAGAACAGAGCAGAATATCATCTATGTATTGTAACACCAGTAGCCCCACTGCCTCAGAGCTATTAAAGTTTTGTAGGTCCCGTGACAAACTCTGTCCGAATATGTGAGGGCTGTCATGGAACCGCTGGGGCAAAACTGTCCAGGTTAACTGAGAAGCTGGCTGGGTAGGGTCTTCAAAGGCAAATAAAAATTGACTTTCCTCTGCTAATGGTATAGAATTGAAGGCCTCTTTTAAATGAGTTACTGAAAAATATTTAGCTCTTCAGGAATTTCAGACAATAGAGTTTAAGGATTAGGCACCATGGGGTGTAAAGGAACCACAGACTCATTTATTATTCATGAATCTTGAATTAGTCACCATTTATCATTTGACTTTTTCACACCCAAAGTAGGAGTGTTGCGTGGACTGTTACAGGGAATTAATAGCCCCTGCTCCTTTAAATTTTCAATGATATCTTCTAACCCTTACTTAACCTCGGATTTTAGGGGATACTGCTTTTGATGTGGAAAAATGTGTAGGTCTTTGAGTTTGACAGTGACAGGAACAGCATTTTGTGCTCGACCCACAGTTTTTCCATCAGCCCACACTCTAGGATTTATATTTTGTTCAATTAATGGGGAGAAAGTGAGGGCTCCATATTCATGAAAACAGAGGCATGGATCTTGGTCAGTATATCCATCCCCAAAAGGGGTGAGGAGACTCTGGCACGATCAGAAACTCATGTGAAAACAGCACAGAGTCCTAGTTGCAGCTTAGAGGACAACTGAAATAATAACGTTTGGCTTGTCCAGACATTGCAGTTTCAGTAGTGGATTGGGGAGAAAGTGGGCCAGGGGCTTCAGTAAGCACAGAGTAAGTTGCCCTGGTGTCCAAAAGAAAATCAACTGATTGGCCCCCACAGTTATTAATACCTGAGGTTTCTCAGGTGTAATTAGAATCGGAACTTGTGTGGGGACCCCTGGGCACCTTTAGTCCTGATTGTCTTGAGAGTTCAACCCCTGGGTCCTATGCCTCTGGGGGCAGTCTCTCCTCCAGTGTGGTCCTTTGCAGATCAGACATGGACCTGGGGGCAGCTTAGAAGCCTGAGGGCAATCCTACTTGAGATACCCCTTCTTTTCACAGTAATCACAAATCTGTCCCTTTCCACCTGGGTCCCTCTGGGCACTTTTCTCAGGCTGTCTCTGAATGGTTCTGACCACCATTATTAGGGCTTCAGTCTGTTCCTTGGTCTTTCTCTGCCTTTCCTTCCTCTCCTCATATTCCTTGCCACAATAAACTGTCTAAGCCAGTTGTAACATTATCTAAAGACTGATTTGGTTCATATCCCTGTTTTAGTAGCTTATAGTGGCTATTAGGAGCCGACTGAGTGAGAAATCTATCCTTGAAGATCATTCTTCACTCTTCACTTTTGGGATCAATCTCCGTGAATCTGTGAAGGGCTTCTCACAGTCTGTCTAGAAATTTACTGGGTGCTTCCTTCTTTTCCTGTTCTATATTTGCCAGTTTGGCATAGTTTAAAGTCTTAGCATGTACTCGCCTGAGTCCTTCAAGAATACATCTGACAAAATGACTCTGATTCCATTTTCCTTTAGCCGTGATATAGTCCCAGTCTGGTTCTTTAGTTGAGACTGTCGGATTCCCAATAGGGAGGATGGCTATCTCGTCCTCCCTCTTTCCTGCTGATTCATTACCAAGCCATTCATCTCTATAGGTGATAGCTTTCTCCAAAACTGGACTTTTTGAGTCAGAAGTTAGCGTTTGCCCCAGGATATGACTGCGTGGATCACAATAAACTGTGGAAAATTCTGAAAGAGATAGGAATAGAAGACCTCCTGACCTGCTTCTTGAGAAATCTGTATGCAGGTCAGGAAGCAACAGTTAGAACTGGACATGGAACAACAGACTGGTTCCAGATAGGAAAAGGAGTACATCAAGGCTGTATATTGTCACCCTGCTTATTTAACTTATATGCAGAGTTCAGTTCAATTCAGTCACTCAGTTGTGTCTGACTCTTTGCTACTATGCAATATTTGGACAGAAAGGCACAAAAAGATAAAATTTAAATATTTCTTGTGCCAATCTTAGAAAAAATAATTTAAATCAACAGAACAGACAAAAAGTACATCTACATAAATGAGGAAAGCAGAAAAGATACCTTACATTCATTTATCTCAGATTTCACAAAGTGGCTTCAATGCTAAAGTAAATGTGTTAACATTTGGAAAATTACAAGACTTTTTTTTTTTTTTTCCTTCAATTTTTTCAGTTCTAATGATTACAACATAAGACGGAAAAAAAAAAAAAAAAAAAAAAAGGAGGGGTGGGGGGCGGTGGATATTTCAGGACTTGTTTTATGAGTGTCCAAAGAGCCAAGAACTGGTTCCCATAACAGAGAAACAAGCATCAAAAGTTAAGGCAGTAAAACCTCCAACACAAAGCCTTAAGACTGCAGATGACAATTTGATAGCAGGTGATCCTCAGAGAAGTGTATGTAGCAATCAATGAGAGAATGCTACAGCATCTGCAGGTCAAAGAGTGAGAGTTCAAAAAGACACTTCAAGGTCGTTAGGTGGATGACTGTAACTTTTACCTTGTCTTACGTGTGACAGCTCACTCTATTTTTAAGAGTGGCTGCATCTATGCCACTAAATGATTGCATATTCACTTTAGTAAGGAGGCACTGCTTTTACCGATTTAGAGTCAGCCGAATGGAATTTTTGATGACACATGTTATTTGCTGGAACTGGAGATGATGAATCTGGTTCTCATGAACCACAGCACGCCAGGCCTCCCTGTCCATCACCAACTCCCAGAGTCCACCTAAATTCATGTCCATTGTGTCGGTGATGCCACCCAACCATCTCAGCCTGTGTTGTTCCCTTCTCCTCCTGCCCTCAATCTTTCCCAGCATCAGGGTGTTTTCAAATGAGTCAGCTCTTCGCATCAGGTGGCCAAAGTATTGGAGTTTCAGCTTCAACATCAGTCCCACCAATGAACACCCAGGACTGATCTTTAGTTAGGATGGACTGGTTGGATCTCATTGCAGTCCAAGGGACTCTCAAGAGTCTTCTCCAACACCACAGTTCAAAAGCATTAATTCTTTGGTGCTCAGCTTTATAGTTCAACTCTCACATCCATACATGACTACTGGAAAAACCATAGCCTTGACTAGACGGACCTTTGTTGGCAAAGTGATGTCTCTGCTTTTTAATATGCTATCTAGGTTGGTCATAACTTTCCTTCCAAGGAGCAGGCATCTTTTAACTTCTTGGCTGCAATCACCATCCACAGTGATTTTCGAGCCCAGAAAAATAAAGTCAGCCACTGTTTCCCCATCTATTTGCCATGAAGTGATGGGACCGGATGCCATGATCTTAGTTTTCTGAATGTTGAGCTTTAAGTCAACTTTTTCACTCTCCTCTTTCACGTTCATCAAGAGGCTCTTTAGTTCTTCTTCACTTTCTGCCATAAGGGTGGTGTTACCTGCATATCTGAGGTTATTGATATTTCTCCCAGCAATCTTGATTCCAGCTTGTGCTTCTTCCAGCCCAGCGTTTCTCATGATGTACACTGCAGATAAGTTAAATAAGCAGGGTGACAATATACAGCCTTGACGTACTCCTTTTCCTATTTGGAACCAGTCTGTTGTTCCATGTCCAGTTCTAACTATTGCTTCTTGACATCATGAGAAATGCTGGGCTGGATGAAGCACAAGCTGGAATCAAGATTGCCAGGAGAAATATCAATAACCTCAGATATGCAGATGACACTACCCTTATGGCAGAAAGTGAAGAACTAAAGAGCCTCTTGATGAAAGTGAAAGAGGAGAGTGAAAAAGTTGACTTAAAGCTCAACATTCAGAAAACTAAGATCATGGCATCCAGTCCCATCACTTCATGGCAAATAGATGGAGAAACAATGGAAACAGTGGCAAACTTTATTTTCTTGGGCTCCAAAATCACTGCAGATGTTGAGTGCAGCCGTGGAATTAAAAGACGCTTACTCCTTGGAAGGAAAGTTATGACCAACCTAGACAGCATATTAAAAAGCAGAGACATTACTTTGCCAACAAAGGTCTGTCTAGTTAAGGCTGTGATTTTTCCAGTAGTCATGTATGGATGTGAGATTTGGACTATAAAGAAAGCTGAACTCTGAAGAATTAATGCTTTTGAACTGTGGTGTTGGAGAAGACTCATGAGAGTTCTTTGGACTGCAAGGAGATCCAACCAGTCCATCCTAAAGGAGATCAGTCCTGAGTATTCATTGGAAGGACTGATGTTGAAGCTGAAACTCCAGTGCTTCGGCTACCTGACTTGAAGAGCTAACTCATTTGGAAAGACCCTGATGCTGGGAAAGATTGAGGGCAGGAGGAGAAGGGGACAACAGAGGATGAGATGGTTGAATAGCATCACCAACTCAGGGGACATGAGTTTGCGTGGACTCTGTGATTTGGTAATGGATAGGGAGGCCTGGTGTGCTGTGGTCCATGGGGTTGCAGAGAGTCAGACACGACTGAGTGACTGAACCGAACTGATACATCACATCCTTCCAAGTAAGATCATAAAGCAGAGTAACACCCTTAAGGCTCTAACATATTTTTCTGGGTCCTCCAAATAGTCTCCCAGTTCTTCCTTGATTCTTTGTATTTCTTGATAAGAAAAGGGATTATTAACTGTCATAGATGGGTTATTTTTCTCGGTGGGTGCTTCATGGAGAGGCAACAGCTTGTATGGCTGTTCCTCAGCCTTTCTGACTGCCCTTTGCATATGATCCCAGAGGATGAACATAAAATCAAAGGTGTCTGTTCTGAGTGTCACTACACCAGTATGTGTGATAGCATAAGAGGTGGTGAAGGGCTAGCTAGCGAGGATAAAGTGATTTTTGTCCTCGAGCTATTAAGCCAATCCTTCCAAAGCCACTAGCGAGCCTTCTCTGGCCTGCTAAGAGCTAGCTTTACCAAAGGAAGAAGCCCATTGCACTTCCAATCTGACCAGATCCTGGGATTCCCGATCTGTGTCCTCAAAAGCCTCATGGTCACCAGCGGTGCTACTATCCATATAGATCAGAGGCATAGCTGTCATAAAGACTTACTTTCAGATTGCTACCCTCTGAGGCAGGCAGCTAAGAGAGCAACTTCTAGCCTGAGAGACATTCTGGGAGATAGAGCTCCATCCAGCTACCGAACGTGCTCTTGTCTGTAGTGCACGATACAACAACCAACCTTGTGGATTGCAAGTCCCTTGAAAGTCTGTGATCCAACAGGTTTGGCTAGTAGTTCTAATTAGGACTTCCCTGGTGGCTCAGGCGGTAAAGTGTCTGTCTACAATGAGGGAGACCTGGGTTCGATCCCTGGGTCAGGAGGATTCCCCTGGAGAAGGAAATGGCAATCCACTCCAGTACTCTTGCCTGGAAAATCCATGGACAGAGGAGCCTGGTAGGCTACAGTCCATGGGGTCGCAAGGAGTCGGACACGACTGAGCGACTTCACTTTCACTTTCTAATTCCTCAGGTAGTTACAAAATGGTCAAAAAGACCAGGAAAAGGTAACCGAGAAAGGAATGTTTGGTCCACATGCTTCACCCATTTCTGGCCACTTCCCTCGCAGGAATGTTGGGTGCCTCTTGGCATTGGCAAGTCAATATAAACCCCCGACAACACTCCCCTTCTTGGGGCTGCCTTCAGTCATTACAAGGCACCATGAAACCACAGAGCAGGGCTCAATGCTTGCTTCGTGGCTAAATCCACGTCTCTTTCATGCTGCTTTCACACACATAGGCACACCGTAGAGTTAGTAAAGTACAGCAGAAAATGTGTTTACTAGGAGGGCAAAGAACTAGAGCTCCAAGCATCTTTACCTTGTCTTGAAGATCTCAGATGAGCCCTCAGGATGAAAGTTTGCTGCTGTGAGCTGTGTGTTACGTGACTGTGTGTTATGTGTGTGGGATTTGTGACCTCCGGAGGAGAGGATTTTGATCTGGGATCAGAGACAAGACTTGGCTACTTGGAACTTTTTGTGTAGCAAAGTTCTATTAAAGTATAATAGAGATAGGGAAAGCTTCTGACATAGATATCAGAAGGGGACAGGAAGAGGGCCTGCTTGCTAGTTTTTAGCAAAGTGTTTTATGTCTGTTAGCTATTAATTGGATAAGAGAGACACCTCAAAGCTGAGGGAGTTTTACCAGGCCCCTGTCCCACAATATGCATTTTTGAGGTGGGATGGCACAAGGTGTGTCATCCCCTGGCCATCAAACAATTGACAGAATACTGGTTTGTTGAGCCATTATCAGCCCAAGTTTTGAGAAAAGAAAAAGTTAGGAACCATTGTGAAGAAAGGCAGATTCCAAGGTAAATACATAGTTTCATCAACATAGCTTAAAAAAAAATTTCCATAAGAAAAATATGTTGGTTAGCTCAAGGCAGAACCAGATACCGTCAATACAGAATCAAAAGAAGCCTCTCTTAATTTTGTGTAGAGAAAGAAAAAAACGTTTGCCACTTGCTGTTTATTTCCTCCTGCTGCTTACCCTCTCACTAGCTGGAGAGATGAAACATAACCAGCACCACCCTCCATGTGCCCTGCTCTGAATACACCCCCTTTAGTTACCCTCTCATGCTAAATCGTGTGTTGATCCCTCCTTTACTTCTCTGTGTAGTTCTTCCACGTATTTATGTATCCTTAAACAATTTACTGTTAAGTATTGAATGCTTTGGGGTTTTATATTAATTGACTCATCTAAATGTTATCTTCTGTGTTTACTTCCTCTGCTCAACCTTGCATTTTAGGGATTCATCCAGGATTACATGTTGGTGTAGTCATTGGTTTTGATTGCTGGGTAATATTCCACTGATGAAGACAACATAAGTGATTTAACCATCATATTGTTAAATATGGGTATTTTGGGTAGTTTCTCTTTTGTAGAGAACATATATATGCATGTTATTATACATTATTTTGTTTCACATATTCAAGAGTTTCTCTAGGATATATACCAATGAATCCTAGAGTATATGTAATATTTCACTTTTCTAGATATTATGAAATCATTTTTCAAAATGGTGGTTGTAATAATTTCCATCCAATCCAAATTTAAGATTACAGCATTTTTACTTCTATTTCTCCCATATTACATCTAATCCATATTATATATACAGTCACGTGATTGCATGTGTCAATCATGCTGATACTTCCAATTCAAATTCAGGACTACAGCATTTTTACTTAACCTCTTTTCTCTCTTCTATGCCACAGATCAAGTGTTCTGTAATATCTTATGTTTTCTTCTGGAAGTTTTACAGTTTTGGCCTTACCTTTAAGTCTTTAACCCCTTTTGAGTTAATTTTTGTGACTGGTATACGATAGGTGTCTGATTTCATTCTTTTGCATATAAATATCCAGTTTTTCTAAGACCATCTATAATAATAGAAGTATCTATCTTTTCCCCATTGAGTATTCATGACTTCTTTGCCAAATGTTAGTTGATCTTATGTGCATAGGTTTGTTTCTGGGCTCTTGATTCTATTCCATTAGTCTGTGTGTCTGTTTCTATGTCAGTACCATAGTGTTTTTGGTGGCTATAGCTTGGTAGTATAGTTTGAAATCAGGAAGTGAGATGCTTCCAACTCTTTTCCTCTTTCTCAAGATTGCATTGGCTCTTCATGATCTTTTGTGGCTCCATATGAATTTTAGGGTTACTTTTTCTGTTTTTGTGAGAAATGCCATTGGAATTTTGATAGGGATTGGGATTAAATTTATAGTTAGCTTTGGGTGATATTTTTATTTGGGTGATAATTTTAACAATATTAATTCTTCTGACCCATGAACACAAAATATCTGTTTATTTGTGTCTTCAATTTATTTCATCAATGGCTTATAGTATTTCATTTCTTTGGTTAGATTTTATTCCTAATTATTGTGTTTTCAGTGCTATTATAAATGGGATTGTGCGCTTTTGTTTTCAGATAGGTCATTATTAGTATGTAGAAATGCAACTGATTTTGTATGTTGTTTTTTTACTTTGCAACTTTACTGAATTGATTAGTTCTAACAGCTTTTTGGTGGAGTCTTAAGGATTTTCTAGAGATAAGATCATATCATCTGCCAAGAGAGACAGTTGTACTTCTTCCTTTCTAAATTGGATGTTTTTTTCTGACGTCATTGCTCTAGTTAGTATTTCCACTACTGTGTTGAATAGGAGTGGTATGTCTAAGCAACTTGTTGTGTTCCTCGTCTTAGTGGAAAAGCTTTCATTTTTTTCCACCATTGAGTTGATGTTAACTGTGGGCTTGTCATGTATGACCTTTGTTATGATAAGGTACCCTTTCTGTATACTTAATTTGCTGAGAGTTTTTAATCATGAAAGGATATTGAAGTTCATCAAATCCTCTTTCTGCATCTGTTGAGATGATCATATGATTTTTATCTTTTATTAATTGGGGAAATTATTTGCATTATATTGAATCATCCTTGTATTCTAGAGATAAATACTACAGTTTATGGCATATAATTCACTTAATGTACTGTTGAATTTGGCTTGTTAATATTGTATTGAAAATTTTGCATCTATGTCAGGGATATTGGCCTGTAGTTTTCTTGTGTCTTTATAAGGGTAATGTTGGCCTATAGAATGTTTTTGGAAGCATTCCCTCCACTTCAATTTTTGAGAAGAATCTGAGAAGGATTAGTGTTAATTCTTTAAATGTTTGGTAGAATTCACCAATGAATCTAGCTGATCCTTGGATTTTCTGTGTTGAAAGATTTTTGATTACTTATTCAATCTCCTTAGCTATTTATATTTTCTCTTTCTTCATAATTCAGTTTTGGTAGGTTGTATGTTACTAGGAATTTGCCCATTTTGTTGGTTATTTTTCCTTCCATCAATTTAAATACATTATTCCAGTCTCTCCTGGCCTGCTGATACCTTATGTGGGTTCCCTCGTATGTGATGATTCTAAATTCTTATCATTTGCTTAATAGAACCCTTCCTGGTTGTCACCTTAACAAATTTGACTTTGGTGGTTAAGTCAAACTGTCCCCTTCACTTTTAATATCTCCACAACCCAAGTGATAACTTTCGTCCATCTGTTTAGTATAGTTGATTCTGAGGCATAACGGGGTTTATTGTGCTATAATATTTTAAAATTTCATATTTCCCTGATGCCTCAGCATCATCACAAGCAGACTATAGAATGATAAAGCTGGTCTACTCCATAAGTTTCCCTTCCTGCCCTTCCATGACTGTAACCTAGAAACATTCAAATGCATCACTGAAATCTGCTCAAACCTTTTGCTTGTGTACTCTTCCCTGACCCCCCAGTTATGGCACTTATCCATTGGTCCTCGGTCATGCTTGGTGGAACCTGTTCTCCTGGTGCTCCTCCCATGTGGCCCCCTAGGAGGTATGCTGTTCTCACTCTGAGACCTATGAGTACAACATTAATAAATCCTTTGATTTCATATGCTTCTTTGAGTATAATTTTTGCAGCCTTGTTGAAATGGTCCTTAAAGACCCCACATTTACAACACACTCATCCCCTGTGGCAGTCTGTGGGAGCAGATCAGCTATGTCCCTGTCCTTCCCCATGTTTGGAGCACTTTATCTTTTTTGAGTCATGCTAAGCTCTCCCAGGCCTTCCCTGGTGGCTCAGTGGTAAAGAATCTGCCTGCCAATGCAGGAGATGTGGGTTCAGTCACTGGGTCAGGAAGATCCCCTGGAGAAGGAAATGGCAACCCACTCCAGTATTCTTGCCTGGGAGATCCCATGGACAGAGGAGCCTGTTGGGTTACAATCTATGAAGTCGCAGAGTCAGACACCACTTATTGACTAAAGAATAATAAGCTTTCCCTTCAACATCCTCCTCCCACTCTTCTTCGTCATTTGGTTGAAATTTCAAGTCCTGTAATGAACGCCTTCGCATTGTCTTTGCTATTGTGAGGTTGTCAGTTTTAGTATTCCTTTATCCTCTGGTTTGGTCATTGGTGGAAGAGAACATGAATGAAGGTGTTCAGCCCATCCTCTGTAACTGGAAGTCTATATGATTTTGCTTTTAGTGGTATGTTGACATGCTGCCATGGGTGCCCTTGCATGTACATGCTTCCATTTTGGGCTGCCTTCCTATTGGCCTGGTGTGGCCAGGACCCTGGAGATGAATCCAGGATGATTGACTCTGAGAGTTGTTGCCTGGCACTGTGGAGACAAGAAGCTCAACCTGGGAAACAGTAAGTGAAACCCACCCCTCCCCCCATCACTGTGCCTTCCAGGACTAACAATTCCTGAGGGTCCTGAAGATTTGGACTGAATAGGAGTATGTACTGCCCCAGCACATACCCTTGTACTTCCAGTCTACAGTGGCATATTATCTAGAGAAATGCTTCTATAAAATCGACACTCTGGCAGTGGTTCCCAAACTTTTTCCAAGTAAGGACCTTGGCATACTTTTTAAAACAATTAAATAGGATTCTCACTTTATGATTGTCTTCCTATCAGATTAGTCAGAAAGTTCCTTGGGGTTTTTCCATAACAGCTTATGAAAAAAACCTGAATGAACTTTTTGGCCCACCCATTACAAAGTAACATGTATTTATGCAGCCCATTAGGAAAATTTAAATAATTTACTTCTTATAAAAACACTCTCTGCTTTTCTACTGGGTATTTAAAACATTGTTTTGTAAATCAGTAGTGATAAATGATATGGAACCTAAGGTTTGTTTCTAGTCTTAATTATTTCTCTGGGATAAAGTCCTAAAGGTGGAAATGGTAGTTTGAAGAGTTTTCAGATTTGTGATGATTTTGAGGCACACTGCCACTTTACCCGCCAGATCATTTGTGCCTGTTCTCATTTCCATCAGCAGTATGATAATAACCATATTTTTCCTGGCACCCTCACTTATCCCTGGGTGGTGGTGGTGGTGGTGGTGGTTATGTCTAGTCATGTCTGACTCTTTGTGACCACATGGATTGTAGCCTGCTAGGCTCCTCTGCCCATGGGATTTCCCAGACAGGAATACTGGAATGGGTTGTCATTTCCTTCTCCAGGGGATCTTTCTGACCCAGGGATTGAACACACACTTCCTTCATCTCCCACATTGACAGGGTGAGGATTCTGTACGTAACACTGAGCCACCTGGAAAGTCCTCTTAAGCATTTACTCTTTTTTTTTTTTTTTAAATTATATTTTATTTTTAAACTTTACATAATTGTATTAGTTTTGCCAAATATCAAAATGAATCCGCCACAGGTATACATGTGTTCCCCATCCTGAACCTTCCTCCCTCCTCCCTCCCCATACCATCCCTCTGGGTCGTCCCAGTGCACCAGCCCCAAGCATCCAGTATCGTGCATCGAACCTGGACTGGCAACTCGTTTCATACATGATATTTTACATGTGTCAATGCAATTCTCCCAAATCTTCCCACCCTCTCCCTCTCCCACAGAGTCCATAAGACTGTTCTATACATCAGTGTCTCTTTTGCTGTCTCGTATACAGGGTTATTGTTACCATCTTTCTAAATTCCATATATATGCGTTAGTATACTGTATTGGTGTTTTTCTTTCTGGCTTACTTCACTCTGTATAATAGGCTCCAGTTTCATCCACCTCATTAAAACTGATTCAAATGTATTCTTTCTAATGGCTGAGTAATACTCCATTGTGTATATGTACCACAGCTTTCTTATCCATTCATCTGCTGATGGACATCTAGGTTGCTTCCATGTCCTGGCTATTATAAACAGTGCTGCGATGAACATTGGGGTACACGTGTCTCTTTCCCTTCTGGTTTCCTCAGTGTGTATGCCCAGCAGTGGGATTGCTGGATCATAAGGCAGTTCTATTTCCAGTTTTTTAAGGAATCTCCACACTGTTCTCCATAGTGGCTGTACCAGTTTGCATTCCCACCAACAGTGTAAGAGGGTTCCCTTTTCTCCACACCCTCTCCAGCATTTATTACTTGTAGACTTTTGGATCACAGCCATTCTTACTGGTGTGAAATGGTACCTCATAGTGGTTTTGATTTGCATTTCTCTGATAATGAGTGATGTTGAGCATCTTTTCATGTGTTTGTTAGCCATCTGTATGTCTTCTTTGGAGAAATGTCTATTTAGTTCTTTGGCCCATTTTTTGATTGGGTCATTTATTTTTCTGGAGTTGAGCTGTAGGAGTTGCTTGTATATTCTCGAGATTAGTTGTTTGTAAGTTGCTTCATTTGCTATTATCTTCTCCCATTCTGAAGGCTGTCTTTTCACCTTGCTAATAGTTTCCTTTGATGTGCAGAAGTTTTTAAGGTTAATTAGGTCCCATTTGTTTATTTTTGCTTTTATTTCCAATATTCTGGGAGGTGGGTCATAGAGGATCCTGCTGTGATGTATGTCAGAGAGTGTTTTGCCTATGTTCTCCTCTAGGAGTTTTATAGTTTCTGGTCTTATATTTAGATCTTTAATCCATTTTGAGTTTATTTTTGTGTATGGTGTTAGAAAGCGTTCTAGTTTCATTCTTTTACAAGTGGTTGACCAGATTTCCCAGCACCACTTGTTAAAGAGATTGTCTTTAATCCATTGTATATTCTTGCCTCCTTTGTCAAAGATAAGGTGTCCATATGTGTGTGGATTTATCTCTGGGCTTTCTATTTTGTTCCATTGATCTATATTTCTGTCTTTGTGCCAGTACCATACTGTCTTGATAACTGTGGCTTTGTAGTAGAGCCTGAAGTCAGGTAGGTTGATTCCTCCAGTTCCATTCTTCTTTCTCAAGATCGCTTTGGCTATTTGAGGTTTTTTGTATTTTCATACAAATTGTGAAATTATTTGTTCTAGGTCTGTGAAGAATACTGTTGGTAGCTTGATAGGGATTGCATTGAATCTATAGATTGCTTTGGGTAGTATACTCATTTTCACTATATTGATTCTTCCAATCCATGAACATGGTATATTTCTCCATCTGTTAGTGTCCTCTTTGATTTCTTTCACCAGTGTTTTATAGTTTTCTATATATAGGTCTTTAGTTTCTTTAGGTAGATATATTCCTAAGTATTTTATTCTTTCCATTGCAATGGTGAATGGAATTGTTTCCTTAATTTCTCTTTCTGTTTTCTCATTATGAGTGTATAGGAATGCAAGGGATTTCTGGGTGTTGATTTTATATCCTGCAACTTTACTATAGTCATTGATTAGTTCTAGTAATTTTCTGGTGGAGTCTTTAGGGTTTTCTATGTAGAGGATCATGTCATCTGCAAACAGTGAGAGTTTTACTTCTTCTTTTCCAATTTGGATTCCTTTTATTTCTTTTTCTGCTCTGATTGCTGTGGCCAAAACTTCCAAAACTATGTTGAATAGTAATGGTGAAAGTGGGCACCCTTGTCTTGTTCCTGACTTTAGAGGAAATGCTTTCAATTTTTCACCATTGAGGATAATGTTTGCTGTGGGTTTGTCATATATAGCTTTTATTATGTTGAGGTATGTTCCTTCTATTCCTGCTTTCTGGAGAGTTTTTATCATAAATGGATGTTGAATTTTGTCAAAGGCTTTCTCTGCATCTATTGAGATAATCATATGGTTTTTATTTTTCAATTTGTTAACGTGGTGTATTACATTGATTGATTTGCGGATATTGAAGAATCCTCACATCCCTGGGATAAAGCCCACTTGGTCATGGTGTATGATCTTTTTAATGTGTTGTTGGATTCTGATTGCTAGAATTTTGTTAAGGATTTTTGCATCTATGTTCATCAGTGATATTGGCCTGTAGTTTTCTTTTTTTGTGGGATCTTTGTCAGGTTTTGGTATTAGGGTGATGGTGGCCTCATAGAATGAGTTTGGAAGTTTACCATCCTCTGCAATTTTCTGGAAGAGTTTGAGCAGGATAGGCATTAGCTCTTCTCTAAATTTTTGGTAGAATTCAGCTGTGAAGCCGTCTGGACCCGGGCTTTTGTTTGCTGGAAGATTTTTGATTACAGTTTCAATTTCCGTGCTTGTGATGGGTCTGTTAAGATTTTATATTTCTTCCTGGTCGAGTTTTGGAAAGTTGTACTTTTCTAAGAATTTGTCCATTTCTTGCACGTTGTCCATTTTATTGGCATATAACTGTTGATAGCAGTCTCTTATGATCCTTTGTATTTCTGTGTTGTCTGTTGTGATCTCTCCACTTTCATTTCTAATTCTATTGATTTGATTTTTCTCCCTTTGTTTCTTGATGAGTCTGGCTAATGGTTTGTCAATTTTATTTATCCTTTCAAAAAACCAGCTTTTGGTTTTGTTGATTTTTGCTATGATCTCTTTTGTTTCTTTTGCATTTATTTATGCTCTAAGTTTTAAGATTTCTTTCCTTCTACTAACCCTGGGGTTCTTCATTTCTTCCTTTTCTAGTTGCTTTAGGTGTAGAGTTAGGTTATTTATTTGACTTTTTTCTAGTTTCTTGAGGTGTGCCTGTATTGCTATGAACTTTCCCCTCAGGACTGCTTTTACCATGTCCCACAGGTTTTGGGTTGTTGTGTTTTCATTTTCATTCGTTTCTATGCAAATTTTGATTTCTTTTTTGATTTCTTCTGTGATTTGTTGGTTATTCAGCAGCGTGTTGTTCAGCCTCCATATGTTGGAATTTTTAATAGTTTTTCTCTTGTAATTGAGATCTAATCTTACTGCATTGTGGTCAGAAAAGATGCTTGGAATGATTTCTATTTTTTTGAATTTTCCAAGGCTAGCTTTATGGCCCAGGATGTGATCTATCCTGGAGAAGGTTCCATGTGCGCTTGAGAAAAAGGTGAAATTCATTGTTTTGGGATGAAATGTCCTATAGATATCAATTAGGTCTAACTGGTCTATTGTATCATTTAAAGTTTGTGTTTCCTTGTTAATTTTCTGTTTAGTTGATCTATCCATAGGTGTGAGTGGGGTATTAAAGTCTCCCACTATTATTGTGCTATTGTTAATTTCTCCTTTCATACTTGTTAGCATTTGTCTTACATACTGCGGTGCTCCCGTGTTGGGTGCATATATATTTATAATTGTTATATCTTCTTCTTGGATTGATCCTTTGATCATTATGTAGTGACCATCTTTGTCTCTTTTCACAGCCTTTGTTTTAAAGTCTATTTTATCTGATATGAGTATTGCTACTCCTGCTTTCTTTTGGTCCCTATTTGCATGGAAAATTTTTTTCCAGCCCTTCACTTTCAGTCTGTATGTGTCCCCTGTTTTGAGGTGGGTCTCTTGTAGACAACATATGTAGGGGTCTTGTTTTTGTATCCATTCATCCAGTCTTTGTCTTTTGGTTGGGGCATTCAACCCATTTACGTTTAAGGTAATTACTGATAAGTATGATCCCGTTGCCATTTACTTTATTGTTTTGGGTTCGAATTTATACACCATTTTTGTGTTTCCTGTCTAGAGAATATCCTTTAGTATTTGTTGGAGAGCTGGTGTGGTGGTGCAGAATTCTCTCAGCTTTTGCTTGTCTGAAAAGCTTTTGATTTCTCCTTCATACTTGAATGAGATCCTTGCTGGGTACAATAATCTGGGCTGTAGGTTATTTTCTTTCATCACTTTAAGTATGTCTTGCCATTCCCTCCTGGCTTGAAGAGTTTCTATTGAAAGATCAGCTGTTATCCTTATGGGTATTCCCTTGTGTGTTATTTGTTGTTTTTCCCTTGCTGCTTTTAATATTTGTTCTTTGTGTTTGATCTTTGTTAATTTGATTAATATGTGTCTTGGGGTGTTTCACCTTGAGTTTATCCTGCTTGGGACTCTCTGGGTTTCTTGGACTTGGGTGATTATTTCCTTCCCCATTTTAGGGAAGTTTTCAACTATTATCTCCTCAAGTATTTTCTCATGGTCTTTCTTTTTGTCTTCTTCTTCTGGGACCCCTATGATTCGAATGTTGTAGTGTTTAATATTGTCCTGGAGGTCTCTGAGATTGTCCTCATTTTTTTAAATTCGTTTTTCTTTTATCCTCTCTGATTCATTTATTTCTACCATTCTATCTTCTAATTCACTAATCCTATCTTCTGCCTCTGTTATTCTACTATTTGTTGCCTCCAGAGTGTTTTTAATTTCACTTATTGCATTATTCATTATATATTGACTCTTTTTTATTTCTTCTAAGTCCTTGTTAAACCTTTCTTGCATCTTCTCAATCCTTGCCTCCAGGCTATTTATCTGTGATTCCATTTTAATTTCAAGATTTTGGATCAATTTCACTATCATTATTCAGAATTCTTTATCAGGTAGATTCCCTATCTCTTCCTCTTTTGTTTGGTTTGGTGGGCATTTATTCTGTTCCTTTATCTGCTGAGTATTCCTTTGTCTCTTCATCTTGTTTAAATTGCTGAGTTTGGGGTGTCCTTTCTGTATTCTGGCAGTTTGTGGCGTTCTCTTTATTGTGGCGTTTCCTCGCTGTGTGTGGGTTTGTACAGGTGGCTTGTCAAGGTTTCCTGGTCAGGGAAGCTTGTGTCGATGTTCTGGTGGGTGGAGCTGTATTTCTTCTCTCTGGAGTGTAATGAAATGTCCAGTAATGAGTTATGAGATGTCTGTGGTTTTGGGGTGACTTTGGGCAGCCTGTATCTTGAAGCTCAGGGCTGTGTTCCTTTGTTGCTGGAGAATTTGCTTGGTATGTCTTGCCCTGGAACTTGTTGGCCCTTGTGTGGTGCTTGGTTTCAGTGTTGGTATGGAGGCGTTTGATGAGCTCCTGCCAATTAATGTTCCTTGGAGTCAGGAGTTCCCTGGAGTCAGGGTTTGGACTTAAGCCTCCTACTTCCAGTTATCAGTCTTATTTTTAGAGTAGTTTCAAAACTTCTCCTTCTATACAGCACCATTGATAAAACATCTACGTTAAAGATGAAAAGTTTCTCTACTGTGAGGGTCACTCAGAGAGGTTCACAGCATTACATGGAGAAGAGAAGAGGGAGGAGGGAGTTAGAGGTGACCCAAATGAGATGAGGTGGAATCAATAGTGGAGACAGTGGGCTAGCCAGTAGTCAGTTCCTTATGTGAGCTCCACAACTGGACCACTCAGAGATGTTCACGAAGTTATACACAGAAGAGAAGAAGGAGGCAGGAGACAGAGGTGGCCAGAAGGATAAAAGGTGGAAATGAAAAGGAGGGAGACAGATCCAGCCAGTAATCAGTTCCCTAAGTGTTCTCCACTGTCTGGAACACACAAAAATTCACAGAGTTGGGTAGAGTAGAGAGGGGTTAGGGAGGAGATATAGGCGACCTGGTGGAGAAAACGGAGAGTCCAAAGGGAGAGAGAGCAGTCAAGCCAGTAATCTCATTCCCTAGTGAAAAATGGGTCCTGAAGGTTGGGTTCTTAAAGGTACAAAATTGGTAACAAATACATAAGAGCATAAATTAAAAATCTAGAGTAGAGTTTGGAATTTCAAAAATATGATGTTAAAGAAAAGAAGAAGGAAAAGAAAGAGAGAAAAAACGAACAAAGAAAAACAAACAAGGTCGTGAAAATTATAAAGAAACTACAGGTACAAAATTGATAAGTAATACCAAAAAGCAAAAATTAAAAATCTAGAGTAGAGTTTGGAATTTCAAAAATATAATGTTAAAAAAAAGAAAGAAGAAGAAAAATAAAGAGAGAAAACAAACAAACCAACAAAAACAATGTCGCAAAAATTATAAAGAAAATACAGGTACAAAATTGATATCAAATACCAAAAAGCATAAATTAAACATCTTGAGTAGAGTTTGGAATTGCAGATATATGATGTTATGTAAAATAAGAAGAGAAAGAAACAGAGGAAAGAAAAAAAAAAGTCACAGAAATTATAAAAAAAAACTATAGGTACAAAATTGATAACATATACCAAAAAGCTAAAATTAAAAATCTAGAGTAGAGTTTGGAATTTCAAAAATACAATGTTAAAGAAAAGAAGAAAAAGAAAAAAAAAAAAACAAAACACGGTCAAAAAATTATAAAATATATATATGAAGTTTGCTGAAGAAGAAAAAAAAAGGGTCTTTTTTTTTTTTTTTCAAAGTAATAGGTTATAAAAGTGAAAATTAAAGGACAATAGAGGACTTAAAAATTTTTTTAAAAAAAAATTAAAAAAGAAAGATTGATCGTAAAAATAGTAAAAATATATCTAGGTCTTTCTCTGGTTTTGTTGTGAGTATTGTGGGTTCAGTTCATTTTTGGCTAGTTCCTTGGTCCGACTTATAGTTCTCAAGATCTATAGGCCCCTTCCTATGTAGTCTGTAGTAACCACAGGGTTTTAATCTATGGCCTGTAGCTTCCAAGGTGTTTCCCTCTGTTATAGCTTCTTCTGTTTGCTGGTCTCTTCAGTGTCTGGTTTCCGCCCTGACACAAAGGGGACGGTGGAGGACACTTTTTTTGTTGTTTTTATTTAGGCTCACTTGTTCAGTCGCGCTGTGTGGAGGGAGGGAGGGATGCTGCAAACAGATAACACTGGCGTGCGCTCGCAGTGCCTCAGCCACACTGGGTCTGCCCCTGCTCACGGCGCGTGTATCCTTTCGGCCCACACTGCTTGGGCTCTAGGTTGTTCCGCCGGGAACAATCAGAGGCCGGCCCTGGGCTGAGCTCCCAGGTCCAAGCCGCTCAGGTTCAGGCACTCGGGTAGTCCTCAGAGGCGCAGACTCGGTTGGGCCTGCGTTTTGTGCTCTTCCCAGGTCCGAGCTGCTCAGGTGATGTGTTTGGCGGGCGCCAATGCTGCGACTTATCGCCTCCCCGCCACTCGGTTATCTGGGTGTAAAACCGGCGCACCTTCTCAGGCAGATGTTGACCGTCCAGACCCCCAAGAAGTTTTAGTTAGCAAAGAAGCCTGCTTACAGTTTTATAGATAGTGTCTCTCTGGGGCTGCGACTGCCCCCTTACGGCTCTGGCTGCCTGTCACCGGAGGGGGAAGGTCTGCAGCCGGCTATCTCTGTTCAGTCCTTTGTTCCGAGCGCGGGCCTGGCGGTGTCTTAGGTTAGGGCTGGCTTTTCGAGTGGTAGATATCCCACAGTCTGGTTTGCTAGCCCAAATTATTTCGCTCAGATAGCGCTCAGGACATTCGGGCCGATTCTTACTCTAAGGGACACAGCCCGCGCCGCGCTTCCCTGCCCAGCCCCCGCTTGCTAATGGCGTGTGCAGGCGTCTGCGCTGCTTCTCCGCTGGGGGAGTTACCGTAGGGCTCACAATCTGCTATTTTTAATTGTTTATTTATTTTTTTTCTCCCTTTTATGTTGCCCTCTGTGTTTCCAAAGCTCGGCACAGATTCGGCAGTGAGAAGGTTTCCTGGTGTTTGGAAACTTCTCTCTTTTTAAGACTCCCTTCCCGGGACGGAACTCCGTCCCTCCCTCTTTTGTCCCTTTTTTTGTCTTTTATATTTTTTCCTACCTCCTTTCGAAGAGTTGGGTTGCTTTTCTGGGTGCCTGATGTTCTCTGCTGGCATTCAGAAGTTGTTTTGTGGAATTTACTCGACATTTAAATGCTCTTTTGATGAATTTGTGGGGGAGAAAGTGTTCTCCCCATCCTACTCCTCCGCCATCTTGGCTCCTCCTCCAGCATTTACTCTTGAAGAACTTTCAAAATCAGTTCATCACATTCAGTTCAGTTCAGTTTAGTCACTCAGTCATGTCTGACTCTTTGCGACTCCATGAACTGCAGCACACCAGGCCTCCCTGTCCATCACCAACTCCCGGAGTCCATCCAAACCCATGTCCATTGAGCCGGTGAGGCCATCCAACCATCTCATCCTCTGTTGTCCCCTTCTCCTCCTGCCCTCAATCTTTCCCAACATCAGGGTCTTTTCAAATGAGTCAGCTCTTTGCCTCAGGTGGCCAAAGTATTGAAGTTTCAGCTTCAACATTAGTCCTTCCAATGAACACCCAGGACTGATCTCCTTTAGGATGGACTGGTTGGATCTCCTTGCAGTCCAAGGGACTCTCAAGAGTCTTCTCCAACACCATAGTTCAAAACCATCAATTCTTTGGCACTCAGCTCTCTTTATAGTCCAACTCTTACATCCATACATGACCACTGGGAAAACTATAGCCTTGGCTAGACAGACCTTTGTTGGCAAAGTGATGTCTCTGCTTTTTAATATGCTGTCTCAAAAGAGAAAAAAAAAGTATAAGAATTTTGGTTTGAAATACTTTCCAATTTTAAATTACTCTTAGAATAATTTTAATCCTTTTAATCCCTAGTAATTCCTTCTAGAATGCAGTTAATATTTGTCATTTATGAAAACTATTTGATATCACTAGTCTTTTATGGTTTGGATCTTACTTCACTTCTTTTTCTGACCCTGTTTTATTGGTTAGAACTCCAGAACGATAAACAATAATGGGGTGATGGTTTGTTTGCTTTTCTCCTGGTTTGCATGGGAAGGCTGTGGAGGCAGGTCAAGTTTTGCCTTCACTGTCAATCTGGTTTTGGCTGTTGATTTCATGATGAACCCATGAGCTGCACTTTAATAAGGTAAATAAGATAAGAAGAAACCTACTCCAAATTCAAGAATGTTTTATGCATTGTGTTTATCATCTACCTACATTTGACAAGAACTGCATAGATGTGTGAAGTTCTGGCATGCATATGATTTCAGGACAACTTGTTTAATATAAAAATTACCGGAAAACATTACATTTAATTTAAATACTTTTTTTCTGAGATGTTAGTTGTTCCAAAAATAACGACTTTAAAGAGAGGCAGGGGCATCCTTGGTCTTGCGTGGCTCAGGAACCTGAATCATGACTGTTGCTCTTATAGAATAGGACTCAAGGGTTAGTGCCTTGCTGGTTCTCCCTAGCTTCCTGTAGTTGCACCATTGTGGCCTTTTATCCATTCCAGATGTCAGGGCCAATGCTGAAGATGGGGATAGAAGATCAAGTTACAGAAGGAGGGAGGTGGGGTTGGGGGCAGCAGATTAGGCTGCCAGATGCCTGTCTTGACAGTAGGCTAGCCACTCCCACTTTTCCTTCTGAGGTTAGTACCCACCACTTCCCACTTTAACTAAAACACACAAGCCAAAATTTGATGAATGACATGCAAAGTGTGTCAGCCAGCCTTGCCCTGCAGAGGTATAGGTCTTGGCGGGAGGGGGTGGTCAGTGACTCACTGGGCCTGGCCCTGAATTGGCACAGCCTGCAGGAAGGAAGGAGCAGCAGCAGAGCAGCAGCCAGAGAAGGACTGGGGCTGCCCCGGGGGCCAATTCGGACACTTGCCAGTCTGGATAGGCAGCCTGGGCAGCAACCAGGGTTCTAGTTGGAGCCCATGTCATTGATGTGTACCTGAGGGAAGGGTTGGGAAGCTGATGGGAGGGATCTCACAGGAAGGAAAAAAGGAATACAGGGGTATCAGAGAGGGAAGACTAAGCAAGACTAAGAGACCTAGCACCCCATGGTCACCATCCTGGGCAGCTATGCATCTACCCTGACACTTCTTGATGAGAGATGGATGATTGTTTGAGTTAAACAGGGGCTGTGCTGGCCACACAGTCCTGGAGTTGTGAGGCTGTGCTGACTCCCAGCTTCATGGGCTGTTTTCACCAGCGGGCTGCATGTAGTTGTCCGTGCCCTTGATGAGAAATTTGTTCTTGACATCCATGGGTTGGTGAGAGCTTTAGATGGCCTCTGAGGGGAGGGAGGAGCACGGCAGCTGGGTGTGCCCCCTCCAATGAGGGCTGCAGGTCGCAGGGTCCAGCTGGGGACCTGCAAACTCCTCTTGCCTGTGGGTGGTGTGTTCCTTAAATTCCTGGTCCTGGGGCTTAGCTGGGAACATGACCTGAGCTACCCGCAGTGGGTGTTGGGCCTGAATTGTGGGTTCGGGGGTCCTGTTGGCCAGGCTTGGGGATTCCTCTCCCCATGCCTCCAGTGTCTCAGGGGCCACTAAGGAATTCAGGCCACTAAGAATGGGAGAGGGAAGGGCATTGCAGACTGATGCCCTAAGGGTCTAGGGGAGTATAGTGAATGAAAGGGACATTATGTTGGGGTGTGTGTATCTACAGGTGTTAGTGTGTTTGTGGGGCTTCTGACTGGTAGAGTGCATGGGTCTCATGTGACAGACATAAGACTTGAGATGTGAGAATTTAATTGTGTGTGTGTGTGTGTGTGTGTGTTGAATCCTCTGTTGGGAGTATGGGAGTGTGTGTTTGTGGGGGCATATGAGACTTGGAGTGTGTGTGACTATGTGAGTGAAAGAGCCCATCTGTCTCAGAATTTGTGTGTGTGTCTACAAGTGTGTTTGAGATCATGTGTGTGTGTGTGACAGGATGCATGTGATTATATGCACATGACTATGGGGTTGTGATAGGGTGTGTCCAGCTGACTCTGCCACGTGTGTCTGAGAGAGACATGGTGTGGGGACTGTGGGATGGGCTGGAGGCTCAAGGGAAATGCACTATGAACAGACTGCTGGGGTAACAGAGCAAGGTCTGAGGGCTGTGCTGTATGCTGTGCTTAGTCGCTCAGTCATGTCAGACTCTTTGTGCCCCCGTGGACTGTATCCTGCCAGGCTCTTCTGTCCATGGGGATTCTCCAGGCAGGAATACTGGACCTAAGGCCAGAGTGCTCTTTTAAGAGAGTTTCTTCCTAGAGACAGAGACACAAGGATGATGGCAGCTGATAGATGTGGGCCTAGGGAACTGGACCTCTGCTTTTCTCCTTCCATCTTCCTTCCTTCTCTGGCCCTGAGCACTCTGCTGCACTGCCCTCCCTCAGCTGAGGAGGTGGTGACATCTGGAGGGTCCTTTCGAACCAGGAGGGTCACTCTGTAGGGCAGAGAGGGCTGGGTGCACTCCCTGAGGATGTGAGGCCACTCTGGACTGTCCAACTGGGTGATTGTTGCCCTGACACACTCTGGCAGCTCAGAAGGAAGTGCTCAGGGGTGGTGTTTGTGTACCTGCCACCCTCACCTGTTTGTTCAACCCCTCACCCATCACCCCCATCAGCCCATGCCCAGTATGCATGCTTGTCCATGACTGCTGTGCAGGGGGTGTACCTCCAGTGTCTCAGGCATCTGTCACATGCCTGCCCTACCACAGGCTGCGTGATGGCCTCATGAACCTCACCACACATGCCTGAGGTTAACAGCCACACACATAACTTCACTTTGATGACGCAGACAGGTAAAACACTTTTCTATGACAGTGCCTGGCCCAGGGGAAGGATTGTACCCCAGCCCTGAGGACACTGCAGGAGTGGCGGTGGCTGGAGGCCAGGGACATCACCCTGCTTGAGACATTTGCCTTACCTGCCTTTTATCCCACAGAACCTGATGACCTCTGAGTTGAGCCAAGAGAGTGAATAAAGCGTTCCAAATTCCCAGCCAGGCTTCTTCCCTCTTTTGACCCAGTCCTGTTCTCAGTCTGAGCCTGGATGTGGGGCCTGAGTGTTGGCCTTATTCCTGAGCTGTGTGGGTCTCCACCAGGAACCATTATCCTTGAGGCCAGACCAGGGCATGGAAATTTCCTCATTCAGAAACGATACCCTCATCCCTCCATTCACAACTTCCTCTCTGTGCCCTGCTATGTCAGGCTCCCCTTTCACACCTCCATTTCTTTGCCTGTTGTCTAGTCCTAGTATGGAAGAGTCATGCTGACCCTGGGGGGAAAATCTGCCTTAACTTGGGGGAGATGGTGTGATTGAGGGTGTTTGGGTATTTTGTGTAGGGATGATGAGGCCGAGGGCTAACTTTGGGAACAGTCTCAGTGATCCTGAGAGCAGAGTGGGACGCTGATGCCTCCCCGCCCCTGGGGTGGGGGTGGCAATTGTACTGACCTTATTTCCCTTCACAGCAAAACTCCCTAGAAGACTTGACTACTCTCTCTGTCTCCACTTTCACATCTTCCCCCTTGGTCCTCAGGCTTCATCACTTGGCTTTTGTTCCCACATCTGCGCTGAAGTGGTTATTGGGGAGGTCATGCAGATGGGCATTGCCTTGTCCTCCTCTGGGGAGAGATTTCTCCACCAAGGTCATGGTGGAGTATCCTGAGAGAAGACACTAGAGATAAGATAGGCTTTAGATACAGATTTTATAGGAAATCTGGTGGATTTGATGTGGATGGTAAGGGAAAGGGGGAAATCTAGGTTCTGGGATACTATTTGTTGAGATGAAGAAGACTTTCTCATGGTTAGGAGGATACAGGTTATTTTGGGGGAAATTAGGAGTTACATTTTGGACTTTGGACAAACTATTAATAGATGAGAAGTATTGAAAACATCCAATGGGAGATTTCAAGTAGGCAGTTAGTTAGGAGTTTGGAGCTCATAGACTGAAGGTACAAACTTGAGAGTTCATACCATAAAGACAGTGTTTCAGCTTAATAATATCCATGAGATGATCTGGGGAGGAGAAAGAGGAAAGAGAAAAAGGTGGGTACCAAACATCTCTCATATGCCACTTTATTTTTTAATTTTAATTGGAGGATAATTGCTTTACTATACTATGTTGATTTCTGCCATACATCAGCAAGAATCAGTCGTAGGTATGCATATGTCTCCTCTCCCTTGAACCTCCCTCCCACCTCCCACCCTATCCCACCTCTCTAGTTTGTCACGGAGCCCTGGATTTGAGCTCCCTGAGTCATACAGCTAATTCTCACTGGCTATCTGTTTTACATATGGTAATATATATGTTTCAGTGTTACTCTCTCAATTGGTCTCACCTGCTCCTTCCCCACTGTGTCCACTTTGTGCGCCACTTTGAATCATGTCAGCCTCACCTGTTACTCTGGCCACTGCTGGGACTACCGGTTGCATGAAGGTTTAGACCATCTTAGGTTAGGAAGTGCTTTACTTGACATCAGTGGTATCCTAGCCGGCATCCCCTCTGACCAAGGACTCACTTTACAGCAGATGTAGTGTGCTAGTTGTCTCATGCTCATTGACATTACTGGTATTTCCATGTTTCCCCTCAACCAGAAGCAGCTGAGAGTATTTTGCATAGCCTTTTGAAGACTCAGACATACATGGTGCTGGCTGGGTAAGAGCACCTTGTGGGGCTGGCGCAGTGGCCTCCAGGATGCGGTGTGTGCTCTAAGTCAGCAATCAATGTCTGAATAACCCATCCCCTGGCTGGAGGAGGCATATCACCACTTCTTGGGTCTTCTTGCAGATTTTTTCCCATACAACCTGGATTCATGAGTCTTAACAATTGAGGGTTGTCTTCTCTATTACCCCCAGTGATCCAATAGCAAGACTTTTTTTTTTTTTTTTTCTTTCTGTCCCTGAAACATTGGGATTTGGAAGTTTTAGTTTTCAATGGAGGAATACTTTCACTGGGGGACACAACTGATTTGAGACTGCTTCTTGGCCAATGTGGTCTCCGATCCCACTGACCAGGCCAAGAAGAGGTTATTGTGGTGACTGGGGTGATTGGTTTTAATTATAGAGGGAAAAGTCTGTTCCTATTATGTAACGAGAGTGAGGAGAAGTATGTCTGGAACACAGGAGATCTCCTGTGGCATCTCTTAGTTCTCCCTTATATTGTATATTATTGTATTAGGTGTACCTTACATATGTGGTAAAATTAATGGAAAACTACAACTCCCCACTATAGACAGAACTACTAATGTCCCAGACCCTTCAGAAATGAAAGTCTGTGTCACTCTGCAGGGAAAGAAGAATGACAAGCCAAGGTGTTTTCTGAGAGCAAAAGGCATATGGAGTAGGGTAGTGGAAATGTAGTTAGAAACAGAATTATAAATACTAGCTATGATCACATGGTTTGCCTTGGAAACAAACAGAGATCACTCTGTTGTCTTTGAGATTGCATCCAAGTACTGCATTTCAGACTCTCTTGTTTGTGATGGCTACTCCTTTTCTTCTAAGGGATTCCTGTCCACAGTAGTAGATACAATGGTCATCTGAGTTAAATTCACCCATTCCAGCCCATTTTAGTTCACTGATTCCTAAAATGTCAATGTTCACTCTTGCCATCTCTTGTTTGATCACTTACATTTTGCTTTGATTCATGAACCTAACATTCCAGGTTCCTATGCAGTATTGCTCTTTACAGCATCGGACTTTACTTCCATCACCAGTCACATTTACAACTGACTGTTGTTTTTGATTTGGTTCTGTCTCTTCATTCTTTCTGGAGTTATTTCTCCACTGATCTCCCATAGTATACTGGGCACATACCAACCTGGGGAGTTCATGTTTCAGTGTCCTATCTTTTTGCCTTTTCATGCTGTCATGGGGTTCTCAAGGCAAGAATATTGAAGTGGTTTGCCATTCCCTTCTCCAGTGGGCCATGTTTTGTCAGAACTCTCCACCATGACCCATCCATCTTGGGTGGCCTTACAAGGCATGGCTCATAGTTACATTGAATTAGACAAAGCTGTGGTCCACGTGATCAGTTTGGTTAGTTTTCTGTGATTATGGTTTTCAGTCTGTCTGCCCTCTGATGGATCAAGATAAGAGGCTTATGGAAGCTTCCTGATGGGAGAGACTGACTGAGGGGGAAACTGGGTCTTGTTCTGGTGGGCAGGGCCATGCTCAGTAAATCTTTAATCCAATTTTCTGTTGATGGGTGGGGCTGTGTTCCCTCCCTGTTGTTTGACCTGAGGCCAAACTATGGTGGAGGTAATGAAGATAATGGTGACCTCCTTCAAAAGGTCCTGTGCATGCACTGCCTCACTCATTGCCCCTGACCCTGCAACAGGGCACTGCCGACCCACACCTCCGCTGGAGATTCTGGGTCAGTCTCTTGTGGGGTCGCTGCTCCTTTCTCCTGGGTCCTGGTGCACACAAGGTTCTGTTTGTGCCCTCCAACAGTCTGTTTCCCCAGTCCTGTGGATGTTCTGGCGGCTCTATGGTGGGGTTAATGGCGACCTCCTCTAAAAGGGCTTATGCCATACCCAGGTCTGCTGCACCCAGAGCCCTTACCCCTGCAGCAGGCCACTGATGCTGAAGCTGAAACTCCAATACTTTGGTCACCTGATGTGAAGAACTGACTTATTGGAAAGGACCCTGATGCTGGGCAAGATTGAAGGTGGGGGAGAAGGGGACTACAGAAGATGAGATGGTTGGATAGCATCAGCAACTCGATGGACATGAGTTTGAGCAAGCTCCGGGAGTTGGTGATGGACAGGGAAGCTGTGTGCTGCAGTCTATGTGGTCGCAAAGAGTCAGACATGACTGAGCGATTGAACTGAACTGATGATCACATGAGCAGTTGCAGAAATAATTACTGTAATAGTTACAAGTATTTCTTCCTTATTTTGATTATGCACATCTTTGTGTGAACATACCTGCCTTAATATGGCAAGTTTACTTATCAAAAGAGAGTGAAGGGAACATTCTGAGAAGAAGCTAGAGGATAGTTTGCTGATAGCAACCTGAGTTTTAGAGAAAGAAGAAATGGGCTTTGAGGGGTTTGGAAAGGGTAGTTCAGACTGGCAGTGAGAACTCAGGTAAAGTTTGGGGTCGAGAAACTGAACCACAGCGGGTTGGCCCTGAAAGTCTCTAGGCCGAGGGAGGACACGTGGGAATACGGTGATGAAGATGGGCTAGGAAAGGCATACCAGCACTGCTTGGGGTGCAGCTCTCTGTAGATGGGTAACAGGGTAGGTTTTCTTTTATAAACTCCCTCCAGCTTTCTCCAGGTAAAAGTGTATGGTGGGGAATAAGGATGCCAAGAAAAGAAACAAAGCTTGGTCTCCCCTGTACCACCATAGCTGGTGTCAGAGCTGAGATCGTAGGGGAAGGGTGGTGAGTTTTTATTCCTGCCTGTGCCTAGCAGCAAAGAGAGGTCCAGAACAAACCCAGGACCAGAGAGGCAGCATGTGCTATAGTAAAGAGGCCACCAGGTGAGGATACTCAAGAGCAAGTGTGAACCATTCTCTATGCCAAGTATCTGGGCAGAAGGTGGCCCTGAGGCCTGGGGGTGGATTGAGTCAGGAGTTAATCTGACACCTGGTTGCTGTTAGAGATGTCTGTGCTGGAGGATGGAGGGGAGGGAACACTTGGGGAGATCTCCATGGTGAGCTAGCTTCAGAGAGGGGGATGATCAATGGTAGGTGAGCAGCAGAGGGGTCAGCGTGAGGACAAGCAGAATGAGCCAGGGAACAGAGGCATAGGGGAAACAGGCCTTTCCTGAGGGCCAAGTAGGGCCTGGGGGCTTCTCATAGTTGAGACCTTAGAGGTACCTGGACAGGGAGTTTTCACACCACAGTGAAACACAACAGGACATGACACAATGAAACACATCAGAGTAGTGCATAGTTCTACTCAACTGTAGCAGAGCAGAGAAGGAGGGTTGCAGGGGCCAGAGGAAATATGGGGTAGACTGACTGCAGTAGGGTCCATTGTGATTACTGCAGAACCTGGAACTTGATGCTGAGCATGGGAGTTAGCAGTGGAGTATAGTGTGAGTTCTGGCATTGATCTCCTTGCCTCTTAGCCAGGTCATTTTGGGAACTGGATGGCCTTCCAGCTGAGCCAACAGTGCTAATGGTATTTCTGGGTTTCCTCAGCCAGGCTTCCTGCCTCTCCAGCCAGACTGGCTCCCACATGAGCCTGGTCATGGGACTGAGCACCCTCTGTTTACGGAGCTGTGTGATTTTTCAGCCAGGGACTGTTGGTCCTGTGGCCAGGCTGGGCTATGGAAAAGAGCCTTGTCCCCAAACAATGCATTCCTCACACAGCTCACTTCCTTTGCCTTTCTGTGGCCCCCAGGGTGGGGAGTCATGTGGACTTTGAGGGATGCTGGGGCAGGAGTTGGATAGAGACTGTCAGGCAGAGACTTCAGTCTGAGACTGGCACCTGCTGACCAAGGAATGAGCACAACAGTACAGGAATCCAATCCCGCACCCCCGCGACCTTCCCCACCCACTCTCGCCAAGGGGGCGGGATGGAAGGGGACCCTGGTGAAACCCTGAAGAGGCTGACCCTGGGAGCAGTTTGTTTTGAAGTTTGGGCCTCAGCCGTCTTGCCAGTCTTTGACTGTATCTATAGCATTTGCAAGAAGCAGCAGAATAGGGACTTTGTTGTTCTGGCTTCTTGCTTCAGTCTCCTGAGGGGATCCAAGAGTGTAATCTCATACACATACAAGTTCAACACACAAAGTATACCTTTTTTAAGAGATGTCGTGTCAAAGGCTTTTACACACCCAGCTCAAACCCTGCCTGGATGAGAACACCAGGCAGAGTGTGGTCATGAGGAATTCTATGGCAGTGACTGAGAGGAGCACAAGACCATCAGGAACCTGTTGAAGAGTGAACTTCAGCTTTTCCCTTCCAGAAAAGCTGGAGCCAGCACCTCTGTCGTCCCTGCTGAACTCCACAAGTGATCATAAAGTTGGCTGATCCAAGCTGCTGGTCTGTTGGCTGGGTACTATCTTGATCTCTGTGGTTCGCTCCAGCTGCTAGTTTCCATAAGCAGCTCTTTATCCCTTCTCAGCCCAGATTTTGATGTAGGCAAGTTGACATTCTTCCTTCCCTTCCCAACTTTTGTGTGATCTTCTAGAAAAACATTTTTAACTTTAAAATAGAAAAGTTATTGCATCAGTGTAGATCCCTAGTAGCAGTGTGTTAATTCCTGCTTGCTCTATAGCACCAAGAAATAGCTGGTATTATAACTCTTTCTGATATTAGTCAGAATATCAGACAGCGAGGGAGAATATCACTGGTAGGGAGATGTGCAATATCTCATTGTGCTTTCAATTTGCTTTTACTGATGTATTGAGCACTTCATACATTTATTGATAATTTTGTGCAATACCAGTGGAAGCATTTTCTCCATTTATGTATTGCATTTTCTTACTTTCTCCCCTCTAATTGACTAATTAGAACCAGTTGTTCTTTTTATATTTTGGATAAGAGATTATTTGTTGAAAATATCTTTCCCAACACAATGAATTATTTGGTTGATTATTTGTTGAAAATATCTTTCCCAACACAATGAATTACCTTTTTTACTTTCTTAATGGTATTTTAATAAGCCCAAGTTTAAAATTTAATATAATTAAATTTATCATGGCTATCCTTTAAGGTCAGTGTTGTGTGTATGTGTGTGTGTTAAAGACTTTAATTGTTTTGCCTTTCCCATTGAGGTCTATAATACGTATAGTATTAAATTTTGTGTGTGGTTGTGAGGTAGGAGTCCAATTACTTTTTCATGTAGAAATATTATTTTCCTGGTACCAATAGGAAAATTTCATCACTTTCCCACTGCTTTTCAAGTGCTGTCTTTGTCAAAACTGAGAGTTCTGGGACTTCTCTTGTGGTACAGTGGTTAAGAATCTGCCTTTCCATTTTTCACAGAACTAGAAAAAAAAAATTCAATTTGTACAGAAACAAAAAAGCTAAAGCAATCTTGAGAAGGAAGAACAGAGCTGGAGGAATCAATCTCCCTGACTTCAGACTGCTGCTGCTGCTGCTGCTAAGTTGCAGCAACCTTCAGTCGTGTCCGACTCTGTGCAACCCCATAGATGGCAGCCCACCAGGCTCCACCGCCCCTGGGATTCTCCAGGCAAGAACACTGGAGTGGGTTGCCATTTCCTTCTCCAGTGCATGAAAGTGAAGTCGCTCAGTCGTGTCTGACTCTTAGCGACCCCATGGACTGCAGCCCACCAGGCTCCTCCATCCATGGGGTTTTCCAGGCAAGAGTACTGGAGTGGGTTGCCATTGCCTTCTTTGACTTCAGACTATACTACTACAAAGCTACAGTCATCAAGACAGTATGGTATTGTTACAAAACAGAAATATAGACCAATGGAACAAGATAGACAGCCCAGAGATAAACCCATGCACCTATGGGCACCTTATCTTTGACAAAGGAGGCAAGAATATACACTGGAGAAAAGATAGTCTCTTCAATAAGTGGTGCTGGGAAAACTGGACTGCTACGTGTAAAAGAAGGAAATTAGAACACTTCCTAACACCATTAACAAAGATAAACTCAAAATGGATTAAAGACCTAAATGTAAGACCAGAAATTATAAAACTCTTAGAGGAAAACCTAGGCAGAACACGCTTAGACATATATCATAGGAAGGTCCTCTGTGACCCACCTTGTAGAGTAATGGAAACAAAAACAAAAATCAGTGCAGTTCAGTCACTCAGTCATGTCCGACTTTTGGCAACCCCATGGACTGCAGCATGCCAGGCTTCCCTGTCCATCACCAACTCCCGAAGCTTGCTCAAACTCATGTCCATTGAGTCGCTGATGCCATCCAACCATGTCATCCTCTGTCATCCCATTCTTCTCCTGCTTTCAATCTTGCCCAGCATAGGGTCTTTTCCAGTGAGTCAGTTCTTCACATCAGGTGGCCAAAGTATTGGAGTTTCAGCTTCAGCATCAGTCCTTCCAATGAATATTCAGGACTGATTTCCTTTAGGATTAACTGATTTGATCTCCTTGCAGTCCAAGGGACTCTCAATAGTCTTCTCCAACACCACAGTTCAAAAGCATCCATTCTTCAGTGCTCAGCTTTCTTTATAGTCCAACTCTCACATCCATACATGACTACTGGGAAAAACCATAGCTTTGACTAGATGGACCTCTGTCAGCAAAGTAATGTCTCTACTTCTTAATATGCTATCTAGGTTGGTCATAGCTTTTCTTCCATGGAGCAAGTGTCTTTTAATCACATGGCTGCAGTCACCATCTGCAGCCCCCCCCCCCAATTTTGGAGGTAATTTGGAGCCCCCCCCCAAATAAAGTCTGTCACTGTTTCCACTGTTTCCCCATCTATTTGCCATGGAGTGATAGGACCGGGTTCCAAGAACTTTGTTTTTTGAATGTCGAGTTTTAACTCAAATGGACTGGATGGGCGAATTTAATTCAAATGACCATTATATCTACTACTGTGGGCAAGAATCCTTTAGAAGAAATGGAGTACCCCTCATAGTCATCAGAGGAGTCCGAAATGCAGTACTTGGGTGCAATCTCATAAAGGACAGAATGATCTTGGTTTGTTTCCAAGGCAAATCATTCAACATCACAGTAATGCAAGTCTGTGCCCCAGCAAGTGATGCTGAAGAAGCTGAAGTTGAATGGTTCTATGAAGACCTACGAGACCTTCTAGAACTAACACCCAGAAAAGTTGTCCTTTTCATCATAGGGTGCTGGTGCCAGCCGGCAAAGTCGATCAGGTCCCGAGAACGTGCACGGCGGGGCTGAGAAAGGAAACTAAGGCAAGAGAAATCTACAACAAAGATGGGGTCGAGAGGTTCAGACACGTCTCCACGAAGGGACGCAGTCTGACACCAACTTTATTCAGCATCTCATATTTATACAGAAGAGCGTGAGAAAGACAAGACAGTTAACATTTTCTTTGTTTGACCTACACATCTTACAAACAGTCACAAGAAATCTTGAGAGCATGGGAATGGCACCCTGTTATTATTTCTTACACCAGATAACATTTCTCTGTGCATGAGAAGTTTGCACAGAACTCCAGGTGCCTGCAGTAAATAAGCGCCTAATCTCTGGGGGTGGCGGGACAGAGAGCTATGTTTGCAAGCAAACCCTCAAGGACTGAGGCAGCTCCCAGAGCTGTGTCCTTCGGACAAAGGACCCCGTTCTCACAGGCAGCTCCCCGCAATAGGGGACTGGAATGGAAAAGCAGGAAGTCAAGAGATACCTGGAGTAACAGGCAAATTTGGCCTTGGAGGACAAAACGAAGCAGGGTAAAATTTACCAATTTTGCCAAGAGAATGCACTCGTCATAGCAAATACCCTCTTCCAACAGCACAAGAGAAGACTGTACACATGGACATCACCAGACGGTCAACACTGATCAGATTGATTATATTCTTTGTAGCCAAAGATGGAGAAGTTCTATACAGTCAGCAAAAACAAGACCGGGAACTGACTGTGGCTCAGATCATGAACTCCTTATTGCCAAATTCAGATTTAAATTGAAGAAAGTAGGAAAAACCACTAGACCATTCAGGTATGACCTAAATCAAATCCCTTATGATTATACAGTGGAAGTGACAAATAGATTCAAGGGATTAGATCTAATAGAGTGCCTGAAGAACTACGGACGGAGGTTCATGACATTATACAGGAGACAGTGATCAAAAAAACAAAAATAAGTGGGACTTAAACTCCAAAGCTTTTGCATAGCAAAGGAAACTATAAACAAGGTGAAAAGACAACCTTTAGAATGGGGGAAAATAATAGCAAATGAAACAACTGACAGAGGATTAATCTCCAGAATACACAAGCAGCTCACGCAGCTCAGTATCAGAAAAACAAACAACCCAGTCAAAAAATGGGCAGAAAACACTGCCACTCTCCTCAGTGATCCTCTCTGCCCCCATCAGCTTTTCTCTGTCCTCATAAGACACAGGGAAAGCATTGGATGTAAATTTTGAAAAGCAGCTTTTACTAAAGTCCCATAAGGATGTCTGAATTGTTTCTGTCACACAACTGAATGACCTTTTTCTTGCTCAAATTGATATTCTTATTTTAGGCTAGTTTTGATTTTCAGCTCGTTTTTATTATTTCTAATTCAGATATCTATAATAACTTTTCAGAAATCTTTTCGACAATAAAATTTGTACCCCAGGTTAAAAAAAAAAAAAAAGTGAGCAGGCAGAATACCTGAACAGACATTTCTCCAATGAAGACATCCCGATGGCTAATAAACACATGAAAATATGCTCAACATTGCTCATTAGAGAAATGCGAATCAAAACTACAATGAGCTATCACCTCATTCTGGTCAGAATGTCTATCATCAAAAAAAATCTGTAAACAATAAATGCTGGAGAGGGTGTGGAGAGAAGGGAACTCTCTTGCAGTGTTGGTGGGACTGTAAATTGATTCAGCCACTATGGAGAACAGTATAGAGATTCCTTAAAAAACCAAGAATAAATCTACCAAATGACCCAGCAACCCCACTGCTAGGCATGTATTCCGAGGAAACCATAACTGAAAAATACACATGTACTCCAGTGTTCATTGCAGCACTATTTACCATAGCCAGGACATGGAAGCAACCTAGATGTCCATTGACAGATGAATGGATAAAGACGTTGTGGTACATATATACAATGGAATACTGCTCCTGCTGCTGCTAAGTTGCTTCAGTCATGTCCAACCCTGTGTGACCCTATAGACGGCAGCCCACCAGGCTCCCCCGTCCCTGGGATTCTCCAGGCAAGAACACTGGAGTGGGTTGCCATTTCCTTCTCCAATGCATGAAAGTGAAAAGTGAAAGTGAAGTCGCTCAGCAACCATAAAAAGGAATATATTTGAGTGAGTTCTAATGAGTTGGATGAACCTAGAGCCTGTTACATAGAGTAAAGTGTCAAAAAGAGAAAAATAAATATCATACATTAACACATATATATGGAATATAGAAAGACAGTACCGATGGACCTATTTGCAGGGCAGCAGTGAAGACGCAGACATAGAAAACAGACTTGTGGACACGGTAGGGGAAGGAGAGGGTAAGACAAATGGAAAGAGTAGCATGGAAACGTACATTACCATATGTAATAGCCAGTGGGAATTTGCTGAATGACTCTTAGCTCAAACTGGTAATCTCTGACAACCTAGAGGAGTGGGATGGGGTGGGAGGTGGGAGAAAGGTTTAGGAGGGAGGGGACATATGTATAACTATGGCTGATTCATGTATGGCAAAAATTAACACAGTATTGTAAAGCAATTATCCTCCAATTAAAAATAAATAAAAGAAAAAAAAGAATCGGCTTTCCAATGCAGGGGATATGGGTTCTATCCCTCGTCAGGGAAAAAAGATCCCACATGTCGCAGGGCAGCTAAGCCCGCATGCTGCAATTACTGACTGCATGAGCTCCAGAGCCCATGCTCTGCAACTATAGAAAGCCCACGTATCACAATGAAGACCCAGCACAGCCAAAATTTTTAACTTTTATATTAAAATATTTTATCTGTAGATTCTTTTGGACTTATATAAATATATCTAAAACCAGTTTGTTTTTTCCTTTCCAATCTGCATAGATTATTTCTTCTCTTGCTTTACTGCCTCTGTAGGATCTCTCTGTGTGTGTGTTAGTTGCTTAGTCGTGTCTGATTCTTTGTGACGCCATGGACTGTAGCCCGCCAGGCTCCTCTGTCCATGGGGTTTTTCAGGCAAGGATAACTGGAGTGGGTTGCCATTTCTTCCTCCAGGGGATCTTAACCAACCCAGGAATCGAAACTGCATCTCCTGTGTCTTCTGCATTGGCAGGCAGATTCTTGACCACTGTGCCACCTGGGAACCCCCTGAGAATACTGGAGTGGGTTGCCATTTCCTTCTCCAGAGGATAAGGATCGAACCCAGGTTTCCTACATTGTAGGCAGATTCTTTACTGACTGAGCTACCAACCTAATTTGTATACCTTTTATTTATTTTTCTTGTCTGTTTGCTGTGGCTAAGACTTCCAATACTATGCTGAATTAAAGTGGTGAGACTGGACTTTCTTGTCTTGTTCCTGAATTTAGTGGGAATGCTTTCAGCTTTTCAACATTGATTATGATGTTGGGTGTTGATTTGTTATAAATGGTTTTTATTATTGTTGGGCTATGTTACCTTTATCGGAGAAGGCAATGACACCCCACTCCAGTACTCTTGCCTGGAAAATCCCATGGACGGAGGAGCCTGGTAGGCTGCAGTCCATGGGGTCGCTAAGAGTCGGACACGACTGAGCGACTTCACTTTCACTTTTCACTTTCATGCACTGGAGAAGGAAATGGCAACCCACTCCAGTGTTCTTGCCTGGAGAATCCCAGGGACGGGGGAGTCTGGTGGGCTGCCGTCTGTGGGGTCGCACAGAGTCGGACACGACTGAAGTGACTTAGCATGTTAACCTTTATACCCACTTTTTGTTGTTTAGTTGGTAAGTCATGTCTGACTGTTTACCCACTTTGGTGAGGTTTTTTTTTTTTTTTTTAATTGTGAATGGATGTTGAATTTTGTCATATACTTTCTGTCTACTAAGATTATAATATTTTTGTCTTTCCTTTTGTTACTATGATATATTGATTGATTTGCATGTGTTGACTTTTTAAAAATTTATTTGTTTATTTTTGGCTGTTCTGCATCTTCATTACTGCATGCAGGTTTTCTTAGTTGTAGCAAGTGGGGGCTACTCTTTGTTGCAGTGTGCAGGCTTCTCATTGTGGTGGCTTCTGTAGTTGCACAGCACAGACTCTAGGTGTGCAGGTTTCAGTAGCTGCAGCACATGGGCTTAGTAGTTGTGGCTCACAGGCTCTGGAGCTTGCAGCCGTGAATTGTTGTGGGATACCGGCTCAGTAGTCGTGGCTTTTGGGCTCTAGGGCACAAGTTCAGTAGTTAGAGCGCATAGGCTCTAAACTAAAGAGTTGCTCCGTGGCATGTGGGGAATCTTCCCGGACCAGGAATTGAACCCGGGTCCCCTGTATTGGCAGACAGATTCTTATCCGCTATCTTCTTATCCACCAAGGAAGTCCTGATTTGCATATGCTGACTTTCTTTGTGATCCTAGAATGAATCAAACTTGATTGTGGTATATGATTTTTTTTTTTTAATGTATCATTGGATTCAGTTTGCTAATATTTTGTTGAGGATTTTTACATCTATATTCATCAAAGATACTGGCCTGTAATTTTCTTCTTCTGTAGTGTCTTTGTGTGGTTTTGGTATTAGAGTGATGGTGACTTCAAAGGATAAATTTGAAATTTGGATAAATTTCCCTCCTCTTCAGTTTTTTGGAATAGTTGGAGAAGGATGAGTATAAGTTATTTTTGTAATGTTTGGTAGATTTCCCCAGCAAATCCATCCAGTCCTGGCCTTTTGTATGCAGGGACTTCTTTTTTTAAAAAAATTACAGATTCTATTTTACTTCTGCTGATTTATCTGTTCAAATTATCAGTTTCTTCTTGACTCACTCTTGGCAGACTGTATGCTCCTAGAAACTTGTCCGTTTCTTCTAGATTGTCCAATTTGTTGGCGTATAGTAGTCTCATGATTTTTTGTATTTCTGTGGTATCAGGTATTTTTTTTTCTCTTTCATTCCTTATTTTGTGTATTTGGATCCGTTCTCTTTTCTTCTTGGTGATCTTGGCTAGAGATTTGTTGATTTTGTTTATCTTTTAAAAAAAACAACTCTTGGTTTTATTGACCTTTTCTATTTTTTAAAAAATTTCTATTTTATTTGTTTCCTGTCTGATCTTTATTATTTTCATCTTTATGTTGACTTTAGGTTTTGTTTGTTCTTATTTGTCTAATTTTTGTAGGTGGTAGGTTGTTTACTTCAGACTTTTCTTGTTTGTTTAGGACAACTTGATTACTGTGAACTTCTGTCTTAGAACTGTTACAGCTGCCACAGTTTTCATACTGTTGTGGTCAGAAAAGATGCCTGACATAATTCCTATCCTTTAAAATTTGTTGAGGCTAGTTTTGTGAACTAGTATGTCGTCTGACCTAGAGAATGTTCCATACTTGAGGAGAATGTATACTTTGGCATCTTTGGCATATTTGGATATAGTGTCTTGTAGATATCAATTAAGTCCAACTGGTCTGTTGTGTCATTTAGGATTTCTGTTGCTTTTATCTATGTTAGTGTTTGTTTTGTATATTTAGGTACTCATATACTGGGTGCATATACAGCAACAAGTACAATATCCTGTTCTTGTATTGATCCCTTTATCATTCTACAATGTCCTTTGTCTTTTTTTATAGCCATTGTGTTAAAATTTATTTTGTCTACTATGAGTATCACTACCTTTGTTTTCTCGTCAGTTTCATTTGTATGAAGTATCTTTTTCATTCCCTTAGTTTAAGTCCTTGTGTGTCTTTCCCCTGCATTGAGTCTCTTGTAGACAGCATATTATAGGTTCTTGTTTTTTAATTCAGTCTGACATTCTATGTTTTTTGATTGGAACATTTAGACCACTGATGTTTAAAGCAGTTATTGATGAACGTGTACTTATTGCCATTTTAAATCTGTTTCCAGTTGTTTTTGTAGTTCTTCTTTGTTCATTTCTCCTTTTTTTTTTTTCCTTTTGTGATTTGATGATGATCTTCTGTTATATGCTTGAGTTCTTTTTGGTTTTTGTGAATCTGTTGTATGTTTTTGATTTGCAGTTACCATGGAATTCAAGTATGTTGACCCATAGCTATATCCACTTGCTTTAAACTGATAGTCCTATAAGGTCAAACATACTCTAAAAGATCTACATTTTTATTCTCCCCTTCCCCATATTTTTTGTCTTTTATGTTCTATTTTACATGTTCATGCTTACCCTTTTACTACAGATTATAGCTATAATCACTTATATGAATTTTTTATTTTTTATTTTTTTTGGCCATGCAGCTTGTGAGATCTTATTTCCCCAACCAGTGATTGAACCCAGGCCATGGCAGTGAAACTGCCGAATTTTACTGGCTTGTGTAAGTAATCTTCAGTCCTTCTGTGTATTTGCCTTTCGTATTGTGATTTTCCATTTCCTGGAAATTCTAGCCTCTTTTCTATTTGTAGACAATTTGTCATTGTTTCAGTGTAAGTTTAGTATTGCTGAATTCTTTTAGTTTTTGCTTGTTTGAGAAATTCTTGATCTCTCCTTCTATTCTAAATGATAATCTTGCTGGGCACAGTATCTTAGGTTGTAGGTTTCTCCCTTTCAGGACTTTAAATGTATCACGCTACTTCCTTCAGACTGCAAGGTTTCTGTAGAGATATCAGCTAATAGCCTTTATGGGGTTTCTCTTAAAATTGATTTTTTATTTTTCTCTTCATTGTTGTTGTTTAGTTGCTAAGTCATATCTGACTGTTTGCAGCCCTATGGTCTATAGCCTGCCAGGCTCCTCTGTCCATGGATTTCCCAGGCAAGAGGACTGGAGTACATTGCTATTTCCTTCTCCAGGGATCGAACCTGTATCTCCTGCTTTGTCAGGCAGATTCTTTACTGCTGAGCCACCAGGGAAGCCCCTAGCTTACATTTGTGCCATTCAAATTACTTACCTTTAGAATACAGCCACTTTTGAACCATGAAATCCTGCAGGGTCCCTAATCTTACCGTTACATCATGCTGCCTCTCTAGTTTGTTTCTTGAAGGATGCAGGTGTTCTATGAATAAAAGAGGTGGGGAAGAGGGTTAGAGATTTCAGTGATTCCACATAGAAATTTCACACCAGTGGCCTCTTTTCAGCTCTGCAACTTTGTTTACTCTTATCCACTGCACTGCCCAGTGCCTCCGAAGCGCAAAGCTCTTTGAAATTAAAGAAAAATTGACTCTGTCTGATTTGTTAGATACAGCTTTCTCTGCCTGCGCTCACATCTTTCTCTGCTTTCTGTTCTCTGAAGATGTGTTAAATTTAGTCATCTGGTGATAACCCCATATTGTTCTCTTTGTCTTAGAATTATACTTTTAAATTCTTACTTTTATATTTAAAATTATATTAAAAAATTCCTAATACTTTCTTTTTCATGTTTTGAGACGGAAAGAGAAACTAGATATTTATTTTTCACATTTTTTCCAAATTGAAGCGTTCAGTCAGTATGCAGGTAGAATGTTTTGTAAGCCTGTATTGCATACCACACAGCTGTGTACCATATTGCACCATTGTGCAAAGTTTCCCTGGACATTTAACCAGCGAGAAGTCTGCCTTGGTTTATTATTCCTGGCCTCTCCTCAGGATCTCTCTTAGTTTGAGGCTTCCTCAGTAATCTTGGGCTTTTCTCTCATTTTTACCCCTGGACAACTAGACCAAAATGATTCAGGTATCTCTCTGATTTATTATTATTCCTTCCATGCCTCTCCTGAAACAGTGCAGAATGGGCTAGCTCCTCATGGATTGGGCATAGAAGATGCTCCAGAGTCTGGGCCAGCCCGGTGTGTCTTCTCAGAGCTGCCTTTGTGGTAGAAGCAGTGATGATTTGAATCTGGGCTTGTCCTGCTATCATCAGCAGGGCCTCTTCACCTGACTGTGATATGTTGCCCAGGCCAGTTTCTGTGCCCCTGCTGCCCAAATACATGGGGCTATGTGCATCTCTGCAGGCTTTACAAGTGGGGCCCATTTGTCTAGCCAAGTAGTCAATTTGCAGTTAGCTCAGTCATCTGGGAATGGACATGATGCATCCATGTGTGTGTTTTCTATGGTGTCCTTCACAGTGGAAATTGTATTTCTGTCAACTCTTTGCTGTGCTGAGCACCCCTAAGGATCTGCTGAGCTGTGTGCCTTCCTCAGGTACCCTCTTGGGGCACATAGAACATCTGAGCCTTCCAGATGTGAACCCCTTCAGATGTCTGGATTTCAAGCCCTGGCAGGATATCCTGTGTTCTGAGTCCATGAGCATGGCCAGCCTGAGGATGAGAGTAGATATGTCATAGCTTTAGAAGAGTAGTCAAGTGTTATACAATATTTTTAAAAAGGAATTGGATATAAACTTCCAGGTTAGATGGTAACAGTTAAACAGTGCATTTATCCATGCAGCTCTTCATTGCATTCATGTCCTCCACTATTGCTTGATTTTGGGCTTTTCCTTGTTGGGAGCTTGTCTCAGTCCTGTTATTTCTATCCTGGCACCCAGAGCTTGCTCCCATCTCTCTCTGATTTTCTGGCTCCCAGGACTTAATCATGGAGAAGGCAATGGCACCCCACTCCAGTACTCTTGCCTGGAAAATCCCATGGGCGGAGGAGCCTGGTGGGCTGCAGTCCGTGGGGTTGCGAAGAGTCGGACATGACTGAGTGACTTCACTTTCACTTTTCACTTTCATGCATTGGAGAAGGAAGCACTGGAAACTCCAGTGTTCTTGCCTGGAGAATCCCAGGGACGGGGGAGCCTGGTGGGCTGCCATCTATAGGGTCGCACAGAGTCGGACATGACTGAAGTGACTTAGCAGGACTTAATCAGTGGGGCAATGTGTGCTTCTGCCTGGATTCCCACATGGATTCCTATGGGCTGGGATAGGGGTGCACCCTCAAAACACCTTGTCAGGACAGTTTGGGAATATCTCAGTGCAAGGTCCATAGAGAAATACACGGACAAAGAGCATCTCCCTCCCCGATCCAGGTTCCTGTTCTCTGTGTAGGGTGGTGATGCCTCTGAAGCGTCAACTATGGTATCCCTCTGCCTTCCTCCTGCTGCCTTCACTGAGCATCCTCCTCTTGAATTCTTGTCCTTCCTGATCAGGCAGATGGACATAGGACACTAGAAGACTTTGTGTTCCCAATAAAGGAGACCCATACACAGGAACTTGGGGGCAGTAGGTAATTAGGGAGGTGATATCAGGTGCTTAAGAGAGGAACTAAGGACAGTGAACACCAAAGTGAGAAAGGCCAAGGAAGTGGGCAGGTGGGGCCCTAGGCCATTGGGTGCCTTGAGAGAGAGCGTGGAGCTCACCTCTGAGGAGACCTACCAGCAATCAAGGAAGCTGGGGTCTGTAGTGTCTGAGGGTTGCCCTGTGGGCTTGAATCCCCACACTTTCCACTGAGTGGTTCAGCAAGCTCCCAGGTGCTGGAGAAATCCACCAAGCAGGTAGGGGAGTTGCAGATGTTTGAGAAGGGGAGTATCTGCAGTGGGGGATTATCCCACAGCTGCAGGTGAACTCAGGTTGGCCTAGGTGGCAGCAAGATGGGGCTTCTATGATCTCAGAGGGAGATTCATGTGAGAATCAGAGATCAAAAGCTACAGGTTTTTGACAGTTACCTTCCCACCCATCTGAAGTCTGGGATGTCAGACAGAAAAGGATTTGGGAGAAATCAGATACTGCCTTTTCTTCTAACCCCAGATTAGATAAGGGTGCTGTGGATCAGAGGAAGGCAGGGAGAGGGGAGGGGGCAGGTGGACAGTATGGAGGTGTCTCCTCAGCAGCCTCAGGGAATTCTCTGCAGCTGAGCACAAGCCAAGAGATGGTTTGTGTCTGTCCCAGGAGGACCAACTGCCCCTCACTTGTATTCGCCATATCCTTGTATGGGTCCCCGTCAAACCTGTACACTCACTGCAGAGCAAGCTACATCTTTATCCAAGATATTGTAAGATGCACTCAACTCATCTGGGTGGCAACTGTCCTTTCAGAAGGCCTGGAGCTTTTGTGTCAGTTGGGTGGGGGTGGGGTGGAATACACATCCTGGGTCAGATGAGGAGAAGGGTCCCTGCCCCAGGACCTGCTTACACCCTGTCAACTCACCTTAGCTCCCACAGAGGCAGGTCTCCATCTTAGAAGAGCTGGGGTGGAGTGGTGGGCAGAGACAAGAGCCTGGTTTCACTCTGGGCAAGGAGACCTCCCCCGTGTTGCCCATGGTCCCCTCCACAGGGAGAAGCAGCTGCTCTGGATCACCTTAGGGACCTGTCCTAAGCCTCCTCACCATGAAGACCTTAGAGATTCCCTGTCCTAGATCCAGTCCTGTGGGGTAAGCCCAGCAGACTCTTTTTCTGGAGGGGAGCTGTTGGGTGGGAAGGAGCTCTTAGAGATGGGGTGGGGTCAGGTGAAGAAGAATCAGACAAGGTGAGCATGGGGCCCAGTTTGTGGGCAGGCAGCAGAGAAACAGGAGGAGCAAGAAACCCCAGGCCCCTGGACGTCCACTCTGAGTGTGAGACCCAACTCAGTGTGTTTATGTGGAAGCAGCATTATGAGTCAACAACTGGTGGGTTGGATTTAGGGTAAACTGAGGCCCAGGGAGTGATGGATTTCAGCATGTGAACCTTGACCCTTTGTTCTTCCTCTCTTGTCAGGTGCTTAGGACAGGGCTCTTTCTCAACCATTATTTTACTTTGGTCTCACTCCAGCCTTGGAGAATGGAGTTAGTTTGATTTTGTTAATGGGAACCAGAGGCCCAAAGAAGGGCTGGAATATATGCACAGTCACAGGATGAGTTAGCCCAGCTTGTCTCCCCAGCGTGGACGGCTGGGGGAAGCTGTGTCTTTTTTAGCAGATGCTTCATCCGCTCTGAGCTTCAAATTTTTCCTTTAAGATGATCATGATTACTCCTAACTCTCAAGGTTGCTGGGAGGCCTAAATTTGGTGGATGACGCTCATGACCTCGGTCCTGGTGAAAGAAGTGATCAGACACTCTGACTGATATATGATCACCAACACTACCCCCATGTGTTGAATTTGTGGAGAAGCATCAGTACTGAAATCCAGCTGCAGTGGGGAGGCACACTGGTGGTCTCCACTGTGGTCATGTCCTCCCTCCCCCCCACATCCAAAGCGCAATATCCATTGAGTAAGCACTCGCTTGTGAATTGCAAGGCTTTTTATTGCTGGAATCCTTTAATAGACACCTGGATGTGGCAGGTTGCTGACATGACTTAGGGATCAGGCAAGAGGCTTCCTTGGGTTCCTGGCAGGGACAGTTCCATCAGCAGAGAGAACTTGAGTATATCTTATTCTGTAAAAGAAGGTGCAGAAACCTGGTGAGGCCTCGGGTGGACATGACAGTTAACTGCACTGAACTCAGGGGCCTGGTGGCTTGTTTGGAGGGAGGCCTCTGGATGTGAGCAAGTAAGGGTGGATATATCCCAGTGAGGCTTCCTCCAATGGAACAGAGGTTGTGGGGTCTCCCTGAAGGGCTGAGGGCAGTCTTTTGTGATAGAAAGGGGAACATTGCTGAGGACCATCTGGCAGGGCTCTGGAGTGACTCCTGGAAGTCTTCAGGGGTGAGTTGATCCCAGTCTGCTTCTTCCCTCTGGCCCTTGGAGACATAGAGCTTAAATAGCTGCTTGTCCCACCACCTCTAGGGCAGCAGAGAAAGGATTCACCCTGATCCTCGACTCTGGGCATCCCAGGCCTGGGGAGGGCAGGAGGGCAGCTTTTGGAAGCAGCCTCCTCTTAGGGCATATGTGGCATAATGGCCCTTTGGAATTCAGGGAACAAAGACAAATGTGGGGTTTAGGTGAGATGGAGTAGGGACTTGAAACACCTGATGTTTGGAGAGAGGAAGGACTCAATGGGAATGGACTGCAGCAGATTCAGGTTCGTGTGCTGAAGAGGGTGGAGTCAGGGAGGCCACTGGTGAGGGCCTTACTCGAAAGGCAGGTGGTGTCCCAGAGTCAGGAGGGCCTGGAGAGTCCCAGGCCTGTGACCAGGCAGAGCTGAGCAGTCAGGGCCAGCTCAAGAACTCCAGGCTGGATTGAGTCTTCCTGCAGGATCCTTTTCCACACTGTGGGTGTCGGCCTCTTCCTCTCTACCTCCTCATTTATGAGGTTCTTTCTGCTCCCAGGTCCCCAGGGAAGGGCCAGGGTGGAGGAAATGATCTCCCCCACTTTCAAGTGCCCTGAGCAGACCCCTGACACATCCCTCTGTGCCCCCCCATCCCCCCGCCATAGGCCCCACAGGCACATTCACAGACAACCTGACCCACCAGAGCACTGAGAGCATCCTGTTTATCCTCCGGTGTCAACTTCTCATCAACACAGCTCTTCAGGGTATCAGCGGTTTCCAGTACATCAGAGTTTTGGTTATACTTTTCAACCTGTTCAATATAGGCCTCATGGCTTCCCGATATGAACAGGTCAACAGTGTCCTTCAAGGCTGGGCAGATGTCATCACACTCTGAAACAGAACGATAAGGGGAAACTCCCTGAAAGATACTTACCAGAACACACTGTTCCCTTCCCTTTCTGACATGCTTATTGCTGCCCTGGGAAGGTGTCAGAACCCTTGGGGAGCCCAGATCGCAGCTACTCACTAACACCCTCAATGAGGAGCAAGGCAGTGCAGAGCAGCAGGAGAGCTCCAGCCCGCGTCATGGTGCCAGTGGCAGGTGCTCGCTACTCACCTGGAGCCCTTTTATGCCTGTGCTTGTCCTCACCCCAGGGGATTGTGTCACATGCTTCCTTTTTTCAGGAGATATGCCAGGCCACAGTGTAAAGGTGCCCGGGGCTGCACAGGAGGAGCTGTGTGTGTTGGCAAGATGCTAGTCCTTGAGTCCACAGAGGGCACTGGCTCAGCCTCCTCCCCACTGGAGGGCTCTGTGGGAGGGGCAGCTGACTCAGGAATATTAACAACTGAAAATCCCCAGGTTGACCAAAAAGTGAAAAAGTGCTCCCAGATCAGGCCTCCTGAATGATGGGCAGTGACAGGCTGTCAGAACAACTGTGACCTTGAAGAGAGGCTGGTGTGGACCTTATGGGTCCTCACGAAGCTCAGTGCTTAGCACATGGTCTCACAGGGAGTAAATTCCAGGCAAAGCCCTGAGCCCCTGGTCAGGGTCTCTGGTGGCTCCTGCCCTGCTGCTATCACCGTGTCCTTGATCTTGTCAGTCTTGTCAGTGGCCTTTGTTGGGCTACTTCCCTGAATAAGTATCTGGAAACTGGAAAGCTCTTCTATGTGCTGGCCCAGAAATTTCGTTTTCTCTTGACCAGTCCTGCCAACTGGTGACTTTGATAGAACATCATTATATACAGGATTATTCTTTACAACGTCTTTTTTTTTTTTTTTTTTTAACTTTTTCTTTTGTATTGAAGTTTAGTGGATTAACTGTTTTATGGTAGTTTCAGGTGGACAACAAAGAGACTCACCCATAAAAATACATACATGTATCTATTCTTTCCCAAACTGCCCTCCCATCCAGGCTGCTGCATAACATTGAGCAAAGTTCCCTGTGCTGTACAATTGGTCCTTATTGATAATCCATTTTAAATATAGCACTGGGGACCTGTCCATGCTGAAATTCCTAATTATCACTTCCCCTCATCCTTACTCAAGGCAACCATAAGTTCATTCCCTGTCAATCTGTTTCTGTTTTGTAAGTTAGTCCATCTGTATCATGTCTTTTTAGATTCCTCATATAAAAGATATTGTAAGATATTTCTGCTTCTTAGTCTGACATTCTTCACTTAGTATGACGGTCTTTAGGTACATCCATTTTCTGCAACTCTTTCTACTCTTGAGTGTCTCTGTACTGTTCCCCCCCATCTCCTCTTGAGGAAAAGCCAGGCCCACTCTAGGCCACAATCTCTGGGCCAATTGCACAACCAGCCCCGCACTGCTGCTGCCTCTGTGAGCTTATCCCTGCCTTTCTCTCCTCCCTCAGTGCCTCCTGTCTGCTTCTTGACCTGACTAAGTGTGCTCCTGCAGCAGGGCCTCTGCACGTGGAGTCCTCCCAGCCTGGAAGGCTCTTCCTCCAGTGGCTGCATGATTCATTCCCTCATCCTCAGGTGTCTTCAAGTATCACAGGGCAGATTTCTCCAGACTTTTGAGCCCGCCTATCAAAGTGTCCTGCCTCCATCCTCCCCCAACAGCCCTCTGTCTTCTCCCCCTGCTTCATCTTCGCCCAGAGTGCCTCTTCCCATGGGGTCACTGTCTTTCACTCCCTCTTAGGTGATGAAGAGCTGCAGGAGAGCAAGAGCTGTGCTGTGTGCTGCTGCATCCCCAGGATTGGAGAGGGCCCAGCATTCGGTGGATGTTGCTCAGTGTTTGTTAGAATAATGGCAGGAATATTCCATTTCTTGAGGTGATAAGCAAGAATATCTTTAATTCTACCTACTCTAGATGGCTTTATGAATATTACCTGGAAGTAATTACATATGGTAAAGGTTTAAAATGTTCAATGAGTCATAATCAAGTAGTTTTTTGCTGGAGGCATCTGACTGGCCTTTGCCTGAGTCACCTGTGGCAGATTAAGGTTTCCTGAATGCCTGATCTGAATTTGGGACACAAAGGTGTGACCACACTCAGAACCCTATGCCAAATAGGATTCACATCTGGTAACTACTCTTGGTAAAGAGTCACCAAGTACTGAGCTGCAGTGTCAGCTGACTTCCATGCAGCCCCTCCTCGCCATGGCTCCTGCTGCCAGAGGACCATCCCTCCGAAGGTCACCCCACAAACAGCTCAGGTGGTTGCAGAAGTGCCTCAGAGGTTCCTGGGCAGGAAGATGAACACCACAAGGCCCAGGCTGCACATGCTGGCTCTTTGTCTGTGGCAGCAGAACTTCCATGATGTGGGACCCCTGCCCATGCATCCTGTGCCTTCTGTCCTTCAGAAGACACTGCCCCCAGTGCTCTCCCCAACTCTGTGAGGAGAGGAGCCAGGGCCTGGAGTGCTGAGTAACACAGGTGGCTGCTATGGATCCAGCCCAGTGCCCTTCGGAGGGTGCCACAGGATCCTCTGAGACGTCCCCAGATCATGGGGATATTTGATGACATCAGGATGAAGAGCTGGTCAGGGTCAATGGAGGAATGCCACTGATGTGGCCCTTTACTTGTGCAATTTTTTTTAAATTAATTTTTAATTGGAGAACTTTTTATTTATTGAAAAGTTGCAAATATTTCTCAAAACTGAGAAACAACATTAGAAAATTACTACTAACTAACATCATACTTTATTTGGATTTCACCTGGTTGTCCATTAATGTCTCCTGCATTGCAGGATAAAATCCACAACCTATACTCACTGCATTCACTGTCCTGTGTCCCCAGTGTCCTCTGCTATGTGGATTACTCATTCTCTCCTAGTCTGTCATGGCCTTGACAGTCATAAGGAGGATTGGCCAGGGATGGTAGGAGGCCTCCAAGCTGAGTTTGTCTGCTGCTGGTCTCATAATATCCCATGGGGTTCAGACTTTCTGGTTTGAGGAAGACACCACACAGGTGAAGTGCCTTTCCTGTCACCTCACATCAGGGTACACATGACAGCTGTGTGTCTTACCAGTGGGAATATCAGCCTTGATTAGTTGATTAATATTGTTTTTGTCTGGTTTCTGCACTGTTTTTCCCCTTCCCCTCTTGCTTCCTTTGGAGGTGAGTTAATAAGTCAAGCCCACACTTGAGGGGGCAGAACAATTAAGTTTGCCTCCTAGAGGGGATAATCTACCTGTGATATTCAGGATGTTTCTGTATGGAATTTTTGTCTCCTCTCCCACATTTATTTAGTTTCATTTATTTTAGTTTATTAATGGTTTAAGTGTGCTAGGTCTTGGTTGCGACTTGTGGATTTTTTTCTTTGCAGAGCACAGGCTTTCTAGTTGCAGTGGGATGCTTCTAGTTGCCCCAGGGCATGTGGGATCTTAGTTCCCCAACCGGGGATTGAACCAGCTTCCATTGCACAGGAGGGCATCTAAGGAAATCCCTATTTATTTATTTAATCATTTCTTCATATCAGTTGAACTCACAGGTATTAATTTATACTTTGGGTTAGCGTCTAATACTCTGATTTATTTTGTCTGTCTAACTGTTGCCAGTTTGGCCATTGGGAGCTTCTCAGACTTCCTTCAAGAGTTTTCAAGGTCAATCTCATTTTGTTTGTACCAACAAACTGCTTTCCTAGCCTGGAAGGTTGAGTTTGGCTCTTGAGGGTTTTCACATGTGGAGTTCCACCTCTGGTGGACCCAGCAGTCTGGGCCTTAGAGCTCCCATCCCCTGTGTCCTGTACGGCTGTGAATCTCATAGAGTCTTCAGATACAGGAGACAAACCACACCCCACAGCTGCTCACTGATGTTTCTGGATAGACTGCCATCCAAACACCTCTTGAGACCAGGTTCACAGATGGAAGAGGGTGGGACAGCCAGGAGAAGGGGCAAAGCTGGAGCCACTAGAGGTCCAGAACGTGCCAGGACTTGCTCTCTTAATGCCCAGAGGAAAGCTGGTAGAGTTATGCAATATTACAGAATTACCAGCGCCTGGGAAAACCCACATGTCTTCAGGTTATGAGTTCCCAGGTTGGAATGATTTGGAGCCCAAGGCTCCAGTACTGGTACTGTCTATTAGTACTCAGGGCCCAGTGTAGAGACTGAAGCTGTTAAGATATTGAGAGGCTGCAGGAAGGCCCAGCTCTTCATTCTTATCTCCAGGACTTGGGGGGGTGGGGTAAGGAAGGATTCTGGATTACCTTTTTCTACCCGACAGTGGTGTAGACCTGTCCTTGACCCTCTTGTGATTCCAACTGCTCAATTTGGGAGAGTGCTGCCCCTGGGAACCAGGATGGGCTGGGGGAAGGATGACCAGGAAAACTGGTGATGGTTGGGCCTGGGACATCAACGCACTTGGCTCCAAATGGAGTCTCTTAGAAATGTCAGCTCCACTTGATCTTTGGCAAAGATGCTACCACATCTTCTCCAGGAGCTCTGCTCTCAGAGTAGGAAGGGCTTCCACCGTAAACACCCCAAGGGCCTAGGGAGCCACCTGTGCCAGGAGCCTTGCCAAAGCCCCTTCCTCCTGGGAGGGGCATAGGCTGGGCTCAGGGAGCTAGTTGTTTATAAAGTGACAGAAACCCTGCCCTTAGCAGAGTACTCCAGCCACCACCATGATGAAGGGAGCACTGCTTGTGCTGGCCTTGCTGGTGACCAGAGAGCTGACCTTTGAGATGCATGAGGGTAGGAAGGAGGGTCCAGATCCTTGCCCAGTTCCTTCTCACTGCATCCTTCCCAGTCCTGTCCAAGCTGCTTCTAGGGGCAGATTCTGAGGGCAGCTCTCTGATAGTACCCAGGAGTCCTGCACAAACTTCTTGAGGCTTTAAGTCTTTGAATGGAGGGGGTGGTGTGGAGTTGGAAGGGTCATTAGCTGTGCACACTGTAGGGGATGGTTTTTTGGGTGTAGTGGTGCTCACTGGAAGGGTGGAAGCTGGCTGATATGCCTGGGGATGGTGGTCAAGGGCAGAGGAGTCTCCAGACCTCGCCCTTCTTGCTGCTCCCTCTGCTGGGAGTGCCTCATAGGGAAGGTTTTCTGTCTGGGATGTAAGCAGTCCTGGGTGAGGGTGGGTCTGGAAGCTTTGGGAAGTGAGTCTGGAAGCTTTGGATGTGTGAGTTCCTATCAAGTGGTGGGAAACAGGAACCTCCTACTCTGGTTATTCTTTTGATGAGGTGTTTTCTGTCTGTGCCTTCAGCCAAAGCCTGCCCTATGTTTAGTGCAGCGTTTAGCTCAATGGCCCTTGGAAGCAAAACATTGTTGAACTCAACGCTCAGTTTGGTCAATGCTACTGATGCAGAAAATGAAGCTATAGGAAGAATCCAGGATTGCTTCAATGAGGCGGGATTTGATGACAAACTGTTGAATATAAAAAGCATGGCAATTTACTCCCCTCACCCCTACCCTGCTCTGCCCACTAACATGCATAGTGCAGTATGTCACATGGTAATAGATCATGCAGTCATGGGATATGTGGCAGACAAGAGCTATAAACAAAGAAGCACATAAACCTTTGCTCCACCCTGCAGCACCTGTAATATGCAAGGACAGTCCACCTGCATGCCCAGCCTCTTCTGCTACTGAATATGCCTGTGTTATGCCAGTCAGCTTGCACACAATAGGGGACTGACATCAGTGCCGTAGGTCAAGTATGTTAACTCATGTTTTTTTCCTCAGTGTGAGGAGCTAGCATTGGAGGAGTAGAAAATTTTATTCTTGGCAGGAAAGGAAGCATTCAGCTCCCACATCATCTTCCTTTTAGGAATATTGTAAAGGATCCCCTACAGTAAGAGTCTCTTCCCAGGATGAGATTCTCTAGGTTTGTAAGGTTTATGACTTATCTCCACTTCCCTTCATCTTTTCCCCGCTCTGATGGCCATTGCTCTGGCTCAGAATCCCATTTCCACCGAGATGGTCTCAGTGCCTACAAGCCTGATTTTCCACTGTGGTATTTTGGTGCCTGAAACTACTGAGGAGACTTCTAGGTCTTTGTGGCTGCTCACCTGAGCTAGCAATGTTTCTCCTCAAGTATTCTTTTTTCCCCTCTTTGTTCTTTTCATAAGTATTGGAGATTTTAAATAGTCTGTCTCAGCATATTTTCCTCAAGTTGTTGATTTTTTAAAATGAGAGGTTTTCCAGGAACAGAGTTTCATGTACTAACATGAGCACACAGGGCACATGGGGTTGTTTATGACACCTGCATGCACAGTCCGTCCACCCAGCACACCTGACAGAAGAGGATCAGGTGCCGGAGGTGTGACCCAAACCCAGACTCTAGCACCTTGCTCCTCCTCAGAACCAGCCCCTGCTGTGCCCTGCTGACCTTTGTTATCTCCTCCCCTCCCTGGCATGGTTGGTGGCTCTGTCTCCCTCCTGACACCTGTGCCTGGGCTATTAGGGAGCCATTCTCCCCCTGGTGCCTGCTGGCAGTCTCCTCTCCAGTAGTGGGTCTATGGGCAGAGGTCCTTGCTGGGGATGGGGCTGAATCTCTGAGGGTAAGGCATCAGGTGATCCTGGGGAGACAGGATAGCCAAACTGTGGGCTCAGGTCCTGTCTTTCCTCCTTCTCCTTCCTCCTAGATTTCCATCATCTTGAGTGAGGATTGCAATGGCTATGTATTGTCCTCAGTGGTGGATACTGTTTTAGGATTAGTTCTCAGTGTGACATCTTTGGCGAGATAATCTTTGCCAGGGATGCCTGGTCGGTGCTTGATCTACCTGCCTTATTCTCCTTCTCAACGAAAGCTGGAATCCAGACACATGTTTCACATAATATGGTCTCTGTCAGGCTGACTCTAATAAAATAACTGCAGCTTTGCTCAGTGTGCCCAGTGTGTGTGTGCTGTGGGAACGATGTGAGGCAGGAGATCTTGGGAGATGGTGAGAAGTGGTCATTGAGAGCATGGGGACCAGGATCAGACAGAACGAGGATAAACCTGGGACTGTGGACAAGTTTGTGTGGCACATAGCGTGGGCGGCTGCAACTGGCGCACATAGCGCGACCGAGAGGAGCTACCCCACTTCCGAGGTCTGGGGCAGAACCTGGGAGGACCCCATGCCTGAGGGGCAGCAGCCAAGAGGAGTTACCCCACGTCCGAGGTCAGGGGCAGCGGCCTAGAGTGCCAGGCTGCCACGGCGCAGGAATGGCCGAGAGGAGCTACCCCACGTCTGAGGTCAGGGGCAGTGGCCGAGAGTGCCAGGCTGCGATGGTGCAGGAATGGCCGAGAGGAGCTACCCCACGTCCAAGGTCGGGGGTGACGGCCGAGAGTGCCAGGCTGCGACAGCGCAGGAGCAGCCAAGAGGAGCTACCCCATGTCGGAGGCCAGGGGTGGTGGCTGGGAGGAGCTACCCCACACTTGAGGCCAGGGGCAGCGGCTGGGAGGAGCAACCCCACATCCAAGGAGCGGTGGCTGCGCGGGCGCAGGAGGGCCTAGAGGAGCTATCCCACGTTCAAGGTCAGGAGGGGCATTGGTGAGGAGATACTCCTTGTCCAAGGTGTAAGGAGCAGCGGCTTCACTTTGCTGGAGCAGCTGTGAAGAGATACCCAATGTCCAAGGTAAGAGATACGGAAGTAAGATGGTAGGTGTTGCAAGAGGGCATCAGAGGGCAGACACACTGAAACCATAATCACAGAAAATTAGTCAGTCTAATCACACTAGGACCACAGCCTTGTCTAACTCAACGAAACTAAGCCATGCTCGTGAGGCCACCCAAGACAGGTGGGTCATGGTGGAGAGGTCTGACAGAATGTGGCCCACTGGAGAAGGGAATGGCAAACTACTTCAGTATTCTTGCCTTGAGAACCCCATGAACAGTATGAAAAGGCAAAATGATAGGATACTGAAAGAGGAACTCCCCAAGTCAGTAGGTGCCCAATATGATACTGGAGACCAGTGGAGAAATAACTCCAGAACAAAGGAAGGGATGGAGCCAAAGCAAAAACAATACCCAGTTGTGGATGTGACTGGTGATAGAAGCAAGGTCTGATGCTGTAAAGAGCAATATTGCATAGGAACCTGGAATGTTAGGTCCATGAATCAAGGCAAATTGGAAGTGGTCAAACAAGAAATGGCAAGAGTGAACGTCGACATTCTAGGAATCAGCAAACTAAAATGGACTGGAATGTGTGAATTTAACTCAGATGACCATTGTATTTACTACTTCGGGCAGGAATCCCTTAGAAGAAATGGAGTGGCCATCATGGTCAACAAAAGAGTCCGAAATGCAGTACTTGGATGCAATCTCAAAAACGACAGAATGATCTCTGTTCATTTCCAAGGCAAACCATTCAGTATCACAGTAATCCAAGTCTATGCCCCAACCAGGAACGCTGAAGAAGCTGAAGTTGAACGGTTCTATGAAGACTACAAGACCTTTTAGAACTAACACCCAAAAAAGATGTCCTTTTCATTATAGGGGACTGGAATGCAAAAGTAGGAAGCCAAGAAACACCTGGAGTAACAGGCAAATTTGGCCTTGGAATACGGAATGAAGCAGGGCAAAGACTAATAGAGTTTTGCCAAGAAAATGCGCTGGTCATAACAAACATCCTCTTCCAACAACACAAGAGAAGACTCTACACATGACATCACCAGATGGTCAACACCGAAATCAGATTGATTATATTCTTTCCAGCCAAAGATGGAGAAGCTCTATACAGTCAGCAAAAACAAGACCAGGAGCTGACTGTGGCTCAGACCATGAACTCCTTATTGCCAAATTCAGACTTAAATTGAAGAAAGTAGGGAAAACCACTAGACCATTCAGGTATGACCTAAATCAAATCCCTTATGATTATACAGTAGAAATGAGAAATAGATTTAAGGTACCAGACTGATAGATAGAGTGCCTGATGAACTATGGACTGAGGTTCGTGACATTGTACAGGAGACAGGGATCAAGACCATCCCCATGGAAAAGAAATGCAAAAAAGCAAAATGGCTGTCTGGGGAGGCCTTACAAATAGCGTGAAAAGAAGAGAAGCGAAAAGCAAAGGAGAAAAGAAAAGATATAAGCATCTGAATGTAGAGTTCCAAAGAATAGCAAGAAGAGATAAGAAAGCCTTCCTCAGTGATCAATGCAAAGACATAGAGGAAAACAACAGAATGGGAAAGACTAGAGATCTCTTCAAGAAAATTAGAGATACCAAGGGAACATTTCATGCAAAGATGGGCTTGATAAAGGACAGAAATGGTATGGACCTAACAGAAGCAGAAGATATTAAGAAGAGGTGGCAAGAATACACAGAAGAACTGTACAAAAAAGATCTTCATGACCCAGATAATCACGATGGTGTGATCACTCACCTAAAGCCAGACATCCTGGAATGTGAAGTCAAGTGGGCCTTAGAAAGCATCAGTATGAACAAAGCTAGTGGAGGTGATGGAATTCCATTTGAGCTATTTCAAATCCTGAAAGATGATGCTGTGAAAGTGCTGCACTCAATATGCCAGCAAATTTGAAAAACTCAGCAGTGGCCACAGGACTGGAAAAGATCAGTTTTCATTCCAATCCCAAAGAAAGGCAATGCCAAAGAATGCTCAAACTACCACACAATTGCAGTCATCTCAGACGCTAGTAAAGCAATGCTCAAAATTCTCCAAGCCAGTCTTCAGCAATATGTGAACTGTGAACTTTCTGATGTTCAAGCTGGTTTTAGAAAAGGCAGGGGAACCAGAGATAAAATTGCCAACATCTGCTGGATCATCGAAAAAGCAAGAGAGTTCCAGAAAAACATTTATTTCTGCTTTATTGACTATGCCAAAGCCTTTGACTGTGTGGACCACAATAAACTGTGGAAAATTCTTCAAGAGATGGGAATACCAGACCACCTGATCTGCCTCTTGAGAAATTTGTATGCAGGTCAGGAAGCAACAGTTAGAACTGGACATGGAACAACAGACTGGTTCCAAATAGGAAAAGGAGTACGTCAAGGCTGTATATTGTCACCCTGTTTATTTAACTTATATGCAGAGTACATCATGAGAAACGCTGGACTGGAAGAAGCACAAGCGGGAATCAAGATTGCCGGGAGAAATACCAATAACCTCAGATATGCAGATGACACCACCCTTATGGCAGAAAGTGAAGAAGAACTAAAGAGGCTCTTGATGAAAGTGAAAGTGGAGAGTGAAAAAGTTGGCTTAAAACTCAACATTCAGAAAACGAAGAGCATGGCATCTGGTCCCATCACTTCATGGGAAATAGATGGGGAAACAGTGGAAACAGTGTCAGCCTTTATTTTTCTGGGCTCCAAAATCACTGCAGATGGTGACTGCAGCCATGAAATTAAAGGATGCTTACTCCTTGGAAGAAAAGTTATAACCAACATAGACAGCATATTGAAAAGCAGAGATATTGCTTTGCCAACAAAGGTCCATCTAGTCAAGGCTATGTTTTTTCCAGTGATCATGTATGGATGTGAGAGTTGGACTGTGAAGAAAGCTGAGCACCAAAGAATTGATGCTTTTGAACTGTGGTGTTGGAGAAGACTCTTGAGAGTCCCTTGGACTGCAAAGAGATCCAACCAGTCCATCCTAAAGGAGATCAGTCCTGGGTGTTCATTGGAAGGACTGATGCTGAGGCTGAAACTCCAATACTTTGGCCACGTCATGCGAAGAGTTGACTCATTGGAAAAGACCCTGATCCAGGGAGGGATTGGGGGCATGAGGAGAAGGGACGACAGAAGATGAGATGGCTGGATGGCATCATTGACTCCATGGACGTGAGTCTGGGTGAACTCTGGGAGTTGGTGATGGACAGGGAGGCCTGGCATGCTGTGATGCATGGGGTCGCAAAGAGTCGGACACGACTGAGCAACTGAACTGAACTGAAGTGAACTGAACAGTGCTTAAAGGAAGCTTCAAATGGATCAATCTATTTCAAAATAAAAGAAAGAGTTCAAGAGTATCTGTAGAACTGCAGAGGTACTTAACACCTAAAATTTTAAGTTTTAGAATATTTCTCATTGAAGAATTAGCAGGCAAGCAAAGCAGAAAATTATGAACTATGATCAGAAGTAGTCAATATAAATGAATCAATAAAAACAAAGATATCAATATAAACAATTGAAGACTTGAAGAACAGAATCAATATAAAGAATTGAAGAATAGAATCAATATACTTCAATATTTACAAATCAATCAATGTGATATACCACATTAACAAATTGAAAGAGAAAAACCATATGATTTTCTCAATAGATGCAGAGAAAACCTTTGGAAAAATTCAACATCCATTTATGATAAAAACTCTCCAGGGGTCTGAGGGGCTGGCTCATCCGTGTGCAGTTGTGTGGGGCGGCCTGGGGCAGCCCCAGAGTGGCTGACCCTCTGCCTGCAGGGACCGGAGTCGTGAGGCGGCCACCATGGTGAAGTCGGAGAGCCAGCTCAAGAAAATGGTGTCCAAGTACAAATACAGAGACCTAACTGTACGTGAAACTGTTAACGTTATTACTTTATACAAAGATCTCAAACCTGTATTGGATTCATATGTTTTTAATGATGGCAGTTCCAGGAAACTAATGAACCTTACTGGAACAATTTCTGTGGCTTATAGAGGTCATACATACAATATTTCAATCTGCCTGTGGCTGTTGGACACATATACGTATAATCCCCCTATCTGTTTCATTAAGCCTACTAGCTCAATGACTATTAAAATAGGAAAGCATGTGGATGCTAATGGGAAGATGTATCTTCCTTATCTACATGAATGGGAGCACCCCAGTCAGACTTGTTGGGGCTTATTCAAGTCATGATTGTGGTGTTTGGAGATGAACCTCCAGTTTTCTCTCATCCTATTGTTTCAGCATCCTATCCACCATACCAGGCAACAGGGCAACCAAATAATTCCTACATGCCAGGCATGCCAAGTAGGATTTCTGCATACCCATCTGGGTACCCTCCCAATCCCAGTGGTTACCCACCTGGTGGTCAGTATCCTGCCACAACAAGTTCCCAGTACCCTTCCCAGCCTCCTGTGACCGATGTTGGTCCCAGTAGGGGTGGCACAATCAGCGAGGACACTATCCGAGCCTCTCTCATCTCAGCGGTCAGTGACAAACTGAGATGTCAGATGAAGGAGGAAATGGATCGTGCCCAGGCAGAGCTCAATGCCTTGAAATGAACAGAGGAAGACCTGAAAAAAGGTCACCAGAAACGAAGAGATGGTTAACTATTTAGATCAAGAAGTAGCTGAGGTCGATAGAAACATAGAACTTTTGAGAAAGAAGGATGAAGAACTCAGTTCTGCTCTGGAGAAAATGGAAAATCAATCTGAAAACAATGATATTGATGAAGTTATCATTCCCACAGCCCCACTATACAAACAGATCCTAAATCTGTATGCAGAGGAAAATGCTATTGAAGACACTGTTTTTTACCTGGGAGAAGCCTTGAGGCAGGGAGTAATAGATCTAGATGTCTTCCTAAAGCATGTACGTCTTCTGTCCCATAATCAGTTCCAGCTGAGGGCACTAAAGCAGAAAGCAAGAAAGACTGCTGGTCTCAGTGACTTCTACTGACTTCTCTGATAACAGATGGAGACTGAACTCTTCTAAAGTATTCTTTTCTTCTCTTCCTTTCTCTTATATCAGTAGATGCCCAAAATAAGTTATTGCAGTTTATCATTCAAGTGTAAAATATTTTGAATCAATGATATATTTTCTATTTTCTTTTGGTAAAGACTGGCTTTTATTAATGCACTTTGTATCCTCTGTAAACTCTTTTTGTGCTGAATGTTGGGACTGACTATGCTAAATAAAATTTGTTGCATAAAAAAAAAAAAAAAAAAAAAAAAAACCTCTCCAAAAAGCAGGCATAGAATGAACATACCTTGACCTAATAAAAGCCATATATGATAAACCCACAGCAAACATTATCCTCAGTGGTGAAAAATTGAAAGCATTTCCCCTAAAGTCAGGAACAAGACAAGAGTCTCCACTCTCACCACCACTATAAACATAGTTTTGGAAATTTTAGCCACAGCAGTCAGAGAAGAAAAAGAAATAAATCCAGACTGGAAAAGAAGAAGTAAAACTCACTGTTTGCAGATGACATAATCCTATACATAGAAAACTAAATACACCACCGGAAAATTACTAGAGCTAATCAATGAATATAGTAAAGTTGCAGGATATAAATTTAATACACAGAAATCCCTTGCATTCCTATACACTAACAATGAGAAAACAGAGAAATTAATGTCACAATCCCATTCACCATTGCAACAAAAATAATAAAATACTTAGGGATAAATCTACCTAAAGAAACAAAAGACCTATATATAGAAAACTAGAAAACACTGATGAAAGAAATCAAAGATTACACAAATAGATGGAGAAATATACCATGTTCATGGATTGGAAGAATCAATATAGTGAAAATGAATATACTACCCAAAGCAATCTACAGATTCAATGCAATCCCTATCAAGCTACCAACAGTATTTTTCACACAACTAGAACAAATAATTTCACAGTTTGTATGGAAATACAAAAAACCTCGAATAGCCAAAGCAATCTTGAGAAAGAAGAATGGAAATGGAGGAATCAACCTGCCTGACTGCAGACCTATACTACAAATCTACAGTCATCAAGACAGTATGGTACTGGCACAAAGACAGAAATATAGACCAATGGAATAAAATAGAAAGCCCAGAGATAAATCCACACACATCTGGATGCCTTATCTTTGACAAAAGAGGAAAAAATATACAGTGGAGCAAAGACAATCTCTTTAACAAGTGGTGCTGGGAAAACTGGTCAACCACTTGTAAAAGAATGAAACTAGAACACTGTCTAACACCATACACAAAAATAAACTCAAAATGGATTAAAGACCTAAATATAAGACCAGAAACTATAAAACTCCTAGAGGAAAACATAGGCAAAACACTCTCTGACATAAATCACAGCAAGATCTTCTATGACCCACCTCCCAGAGTAATGAAAATAAAAGCAAAAATAAACAAATGGGACCTAATTAAACTTAAAAGCTTTTGCACAATGAAGGAAAGTATAAGCAAGGTGAAAAGATGGCCTTCAGAATGGGAGAAAATAATAGCAAACGAAGTAACTGACAAAGAATTAATCTAAAAAATATACAAGCAGCTCATGCAGTTCAATACCAGAAAAATAAATGACCCAATCAAAAAATGGGCCAAAGAACTAAACAGACATTTCTCCAAAGAAGACATACAGATGGCTAACAAACACATGAAAAGATGCTCAACATCACTCATTATCAGAGAAATGCAAATCAAAACCACTATGAGGTACCATCTCACGACCCTCAGAATGGCTGCTATCAAAAAGTCTACCAACAATAAATGCTGGAGAGGGTGTGGAGAAAAGGGAACCCTCTTACCCTGTTGGTGGGAATGCAAACTAGTACAGCCACTATAGAGAACAGTGTGGAGACTCCTTAAAAAACTGGAAATAGAACTGCCATATGACCCAGCAATCCCACTGCTGGGCATACACACCGAGGAAACCAGAATTGCAAGAGACATGTGTACCCTAGCATTCATTGCAGCACTGTTTACAATAGCTAGGACATGGAAGCAATCTAGATGTCCATTGGCAGGCAAATGGATAAGAAAGCTGTGGTACATATACACAATGGACTATTACTGAGCTATTAAAAAGAATGCATTTGAATCAGTTCTAATGAGGTGGGTGAAACTGGAACCTATTATACAGAGTAAAGTAAGTCAGTCAGAAAGGAAAACACCAGTATATTAATGTATATATATGGAATTTAGAAAGATGGTAGTGATGACCCTATATGCAAGACTGCAAAAGAGACAGAGATAAAGAACAGACTTCTGGACTCTGGGAGGGTGGGATGATTTGAGAGAATAGCATTGAAACATGTATATTACCATATGTGAAATAGATGATCAGTCCAAGTTCGATGCACAAAACGGCACTCAAAGCTGGTGCACTGGGACAACCCAGAAGGATGGGATGGGGAGGGAGGTGGGAGGGGGATTTGGGATGTGGGACACATGTACACCCATGGCTGATTCATGTCAATGTATGGAAAAATCCACCACAATATTGTAAAGTAATTTGCCTCCAATTAAAATAACTAAATAAAAAAAGAAAACAATAGCATCAATATAAACAATTGAAGAAGAAATCAATGTAAACAAACCCAGAAAGCACAAACATGATACAGTTTGTAAACCAAATTTTAAAAGTTATTAAAATTTTGTGTTCCAAATATTTAAGAGGTGAGAGGACCACTCACACATGGAAGCTGGAAGCATAGGTATATTTAGAAAAACAAACTTGAATAGAAAAAAGTATTCTATTGGATAGAATTACTGTGGATTAGGCACTGCGTGTGTGTGCTTAGTCGCTCAGTTGTATCCAGCTGTTTGCAATTCTTGTGATCCTTTGGACTGTAGCCCGCCAGGTTCCTCTGTCCATGGGATTTCCCAGGCAAGAATACTGGAGTGGGTTGCCATTTCCTTCTCCAGGGGATCTTCCTGCATCTACTGTGTCTTCTGCACTGAAGGTGGATTGTTTACCCACTGAGCCATCCAGGAAGCCCGAATTAGATGCAAGACAATATTAGTGAGTTGGAAATAGAAACAATGCCAGAAACTATCCAAAATGTAAAACAAAAAAAATCGAAAAATGATCAGGAGAAGATCAGTGAGCTGTGAGACAACCCGTGGGAGGGATAATATGTGATTAATGAACTCTCTTAGGGAATAATGGCCAAAATATTTCTGTATTTGATGAAAACCATCAAACCTTCAGATCTACAACACTTAGTTAAATTTAAGCATGAGAAACATGAAGAAAACTACACTTGGCACATTGTAATCAGATTTCTTAAATGTGGTGATGAAGAAAATTTCAAAGCAGCCAGAGAAACAGATGAACAAAGAGAAGAACGACAGAACACTACTCTTAGGAAGCAATGAAATTTTGAAGTACTGAAAGTATTAAAAGAAAAGATATTGTGACTCTCTGATTCTCCACCTGGTGAAACCATCTTTTATAAAAAAGTAAGAAGAAAAACTTTTTCACATATGCAAAACCTTAAAGGATTCATTAGCAGCATGCCTTCACTATAGGAGACGTTAGAAGAAGGCCTGAGAAAGGGCGGATGAGGTGCAGGGTGCAAAACTATACCAGGGGAGAGAGAGCATGGAGGATTGTCAGTCTGAGGAGATCTGTTTCTCTATCTCCATCCCTAATATGGAGCGATTTAATACATTCACAGTGGATTTTTTTGGACTAAAGTATTCAAATACTTTTTCTAAATTTAAGAGTAGATTAGGTACAGCTGTTGAGAAAATTAGTAAACAGTAATTTAGTAACATCCAAATTAAAACAGACAAAAAATTTCATAAAATGTGGGAAAGTGTGTAAGAGATAATATGGGACACAGTGAAAAGACTCTCAGTATGTAGATACTGAAATTACTGGTAGGAGTCCTGTCTCCTGCCTAGAGCTGACTGGCAGGAGGACTCCCAGGGAGCAGAAGCTGCAGTGTGTGAGCCCCCAGCTGTGGGCGTGGAGTAGGTCAGCGGGGATGCTGGCCTCAGTACACTGGGTGGCCAGTGCTGCTCCTTGTATTGCTTTCTGCCATACTTGTCTCAAGGATGGCTCTGGCTGGAGGGACCTAAGAGACATGGGCCAAAACAAAGGACCCTCAGAGAGCTCCTTGGAAGGTAAAAGGGCAATCCTCTGGCAATACCTAGATTGGGATGTGCCAGTAAAGCTGCATGGGGTTGCCTGGGAGAAATATTAGCCAGGCTCTTGGGCATCAAGAGAACTCCTTAGCGTGCCAGGAGAGGGTGTCTTTTTTTTTCTCTCCTTCATTGGATTATAGTTACTTTACAATGTTGTGTTAGTTTCTGCTGTATCTAGAAAATGTACAGCAAAGTGAATCAGCTGTATGTTTACACATATCCGCCCCCTCCCCCCCCGCCATTTTGAATTTCCTTCCCATTTAGGTCCCCACAGAGTTTTGAGTGGGCTTCCCATGTGGTGCTCATGGTAAAGAACACACCTACCAATTCAAGAGATCCTGGTTCAATCCCTGGGTCAGGAAGATCCCCTAGAGAAGGGGATGGTCACTCATTCCAGTATTCTTGCCTTGAGAATCCCATGGGCAGAGGAACCTGGTGGGCTACAGTCCACAGAGTTGGGCACAACTAAAGCGTGTCGGCACGCTCATGCAGAGTGAATAGAGTTCCTTGTGCTATAGTAGGTTCTCATTATCCACTAAAATGGATAGTTATCCATTTTATACATAGTATCAATAGTGTATATATGTCAATCTAAATCTCCCAATTCATCCTGCCCCCCTGCGTTAATTAGTATGTATATATTTATTCTCTATGTCAGTGTGTCTATTTCTGCTTTGTAAAGAAGGTCATCTATACTAAACCATTTTTCTAGATTCCACATGTATGTTAATGTACAGTATTAATTTTTCTCTTTCCGCCTTACCTCACCCTGTATGACATTCTATAGGTACATCCACATCTCTGCAAATGGCATAGTTTTGGTCCTTTTTATGGCTGTATAACATTCCATTTTATATATGTATTGCATCTTTTTTTTTTTTTAATATTTGGCTGTGTCATTTCTTAGTTGTTATGCAGGATTTTTATTGGGGCATGCAGAATCTTTCCTGTGGTGTGAGGGCTTTTCGTTGTGTTGCAGAGACTTAGTTGTCCTGCGGTGGATGGGTTCATTGTTCTCTCATCAGGGATTGAACCCAAGTGCCCTGCTTTGGAAGGCAGATTCTTAACCATTCACTGGACTACCAGGAAAGTCCCTATATCACATCCTCTTTATAGGAGAGGTTGTTTTAAGGGACTTAGCAGACCAAGTAGTGATAAAACTACAGTCAGCTGTTGCAGAGTCCTTGAAACCACCCCCTAGGTTTTACTTGTTAAAAGTTTAGCTGAGGGCTTTCCTGGCGGCTCAGTGGTAAAGAATCCGCCTACCAATACGGGAGACATGGGTTGGATCAGTGATCTGTGAAGATCCCACGTGCCCTAGAACAGCTGAGTCTGTGTGCCACTGCTGTCAAGCCTGTGTTCCAGAGCCTGGGAGGTGCATCTACTGAAGCCCACACCCTAGAGTTTGTGCTCTGGAACAAGAGAAGCTAGTGCACAGCAATGCGGAGTAGCCCCCACTTGCCACAACTACAGAAAACCCATGCAGCAATGAAGAACCAGCAGAGCCAAAAATAAATAAAATATAGTAAAAAAAAAAAAAAAGTTTAGTTGAGTAGTCAACAGTTGAAGTCACAGAAGGCATAGAACTAGGATACCTGAGATGGTGGTGGTGGTGAGACTCTTGGAACACTTAGAACCGCAATTATTAGTCAAAAATGTACCAGATTCAGCATTTTGCATACCAAAACATACATGCTGAAAGGAACCAGCTGAATGTCAGCTCTCCCTGGAACCTATTCCTGTTTATACATGATCCTGTCTTTGCTGACATCATTCATCTCCCTATCTAGACTATATTCTTTGGGAAGCCATATGCTCATGAGTACCTGTTCCTTATACACTTATAACACTTTCTTGGAACTTCTTCATTTCATGAGGATGAAATATTTCAGTTGAGCTAGGAACATAGTTAGGGAAACTCAAACAACTGGGTTGAATGGCTCCTCTACATATTCATGACCCCTAATCTCAGCTTACTTCACATTTCTCCTCAATCATCTCTTTTAACTTTAATATTTATTCTCATTTAACTCCATTTTTTTGGTCCCCAATATTTCCCATTCTTCCTTTAGCCTCCAAACAGATACATTTTGACCAAAGAGATGGAAGCTTTGGGGCCCCTCACCTTCCTGGCACACCTTTAGTTACTAGAAAGGGACATAGTAATGTGTTGACATGGTCATATATTTTTAAATAAAATTAGAAAAAAGTAAGGTATTTTAAACACAGTTAAAAGTAGCTATTCTTTTTATTCTCGATTTGCCCTCCTTTACATTTTTGGAGAGTTTGCAGTTATTTCTTTTTGTTTTATGAGTTTTGTCTTTGATAATAGGACTCAAGTCTTTTAAAAATAATTTATTCACAAAAAATTCACGTATAATAAATGCAGTTAATTTTAGCATACATTTTGATGAGTTGTGAAATTGTCTTATGCAGATAAATACATATATTCAAGATATTAAACATTTCCATTATTTTGTCCATATAAATAGAGTCATGCAAGATACCATCTTTTCTGTCTAGTCCTTTTGTTGATTTATGTTGTGGGCAGCAGTAGTTACATTTTTTTGCAAAGTAATATTTCATTAATATAATGAAATTCATTAATCCAACTACATATGGTAGACGTTTCTGTTCTTTTTTCAGAAGAATATGCTTATTTTGATTGTAATGGAAAGCCACATGAAATCTTTACTTTTTTCTTTTTAATTCTTTATTTAGATTTCTATTAAATATATATATGTTAATATGAATCTTAAACACACAGCCATGGAAGATCCTCTGAGATCACTATTATTACACGGGAAACAGGCCTGAGGAACTTGGCGACTTTCAAGAACACCTCCAACAATGACTCCTTTATTGACATATTTATTGACCACATAGCATGTGCTAGGTCTTTTGTCTCTTGGCTTGCTCACTTCTGTCTTCATAACTAAATGACCAAAATAGCCTGATGAATCAGGCAGATTTAAATTTCTTTCAATGGCAAATGAAATAGACAGTCACACAGCACAGATACCAAGCAGGTATTCTTGGTTCATGTAATATCATTAGCTAAGTGAACTCAAACCTTGGAAACCACACCTTTAGAAAACTCAGACACACTAGTATACCAAGTAGGAAAATTACAAACATCATCCCCAAAAGGGCAAGGAGTATGAAGCTTCTTTATTTTCCTCTAAGTGGGACAATCCCAGTTTACACCTGTTGTGCCAGAGTCTCAACTGCCTTTACTTTTTTCTCAGGAAATCTATATTCTTAATGACTTTTAAAATATTGTTAGCTGACTTTTAAAATATTATTAGCTGTAAGCACAATATTGTACATTAGTTTTCTAGAATTTTTCATTTTGCATATTGAATAAACTTGTCAACAGAAATTCCCATTTTCCAACTACCTTCAGTTCTTGGTAACCACCATTCTACTTTCTGCTTCAAAGAGTTTAACCGCCCCCCCCCCTTTAAAAATAAAAAATGCTTAATTTTTCATAATCTTTTGACCACAACATGCAGCTCATGCAGCTGGTGGGATCTTAGTTCTCCACCAGGAATTGAACCCAGACCCTCTGCAATGAGAGCATGGAGTCCTAACCACTGGACTGGGAGTGAATCCCCAGGTTTAACTACTTTAGATACCACCTCATTTAAGGGGATCATGCAGAATTTGTCTTTCTGTGACTGACACATTTCACTTGGAATAATGTCCTTAAAGATTCATCCATGTTGTTGCATATAGTAAGATTTCCTTCTTTTTAAAGACTGAATAATATTCCACTGTGTGTGTGTGTGTGTGTGTGTGCATAGCACATTTTCTTTATCTATATATCTGTTGATGAATATCTGGCTTATCCCATGTCTTGGCTCATGTGAATGTCACAGTGAACATGAGAGTAAAAATATCTCTTTGAGATCCTGATTTTCATTCTTTTGGATTAATACCCAGAAGTTGGGTTGCTGGATCATATGGCAATTGTATTTTTCAATTTTTGAGGACCCTCCATACTATTATCCATAATGGTTCTGCTGGCATACATTTTCAGCTTCTCAATACCCATGCCAGTTGTTGTTGTTCAGTTGCTAAGTCGTGTCCGACTTTTTGTGAGCCCGTGGACTGCAGCACACTGGGCCTCCCTGTCCCTCTCTGTCTCCCAGAGTTTGCCCAAGTTCATGTCTGTTGAATTGGTGATGCTATATAACCATCTTGTCCTCATGTATCTCATGTACCCATGCCCACAAGTACCCATGCCAGTACTTGTGTTTTTTTTAAAATGGCTTTCATACCAGGTATGAGGTGACGTCTCTCTATGGTTTTTCCTTTGTATTTCCATGACAGTGATTGATATTAAGTGCCTTTCATATACCTATCAGCCTATTTTTATATCTTCTTTGGAGAATTTTCTGTTTAGGTCCTTTGCTTGTTTTTAATTGGGATATTTGTTTTTTACATGGGGGTATAGGAAATCCTTACATATTTTAGATATTAACTTGTGATCAAATATGTGGTTTGAAAATATTTTCTTATTCTATATATGGTCTTTTCACTCCGTTGATAATTTTCTTTGCTATGAAGAAGCTTTTCAGTGTTATGTAGTCCCACTTGTCTACTTTTGTTGCTTGTGCTTGGGTGTAATATCCAAGAAATCATTGCCAAAACCCATGTCATAATGTTTTCCCCCTATGTTTCCTTCTAGTAATTTTAGTTATAGGCATTATGTTTCAGTCTTTACTTTGAGCTGTTTTGTGTTTGTGGTATGAGATAAAAGTCAAATTTCATTGTTTTTCATCTGTCTATCCAGTGGTTTTCAACACCATCTTTCCCCGTTGTGTATTCCTGGCAATCTTGTCCAAGATCAGTTGACTATATGTGTGTGTGTGTGCACTCGCAGGCTTTCTGGGCTCTCTATTCTGTTCCAGTGGTCTATATATCTGCATGTCAGCATCATACTGTTTTCTCTGTTCATTTCCAAGTCAAGTCATTCAATATCACAGTAATCCAAGTCTACACCCCAACCACTAATGCCAGAGAAGGTGAAGGTGAATGGTTCTCTGATGACCTACAAGACATTCTAAAACTAACAGCAAAAAAGGTGCCCTTTTCATCATAGGGGACTGGAATGCAAAAGTAGGAAGTCAAGAGATATGTGGAGTAACAGGCAAGTTTGGCCTTGGAGTACAAAATGAAGCAGGGCAAAGCCTAACAGAGATTTGCCAAGAGAATGCACTGGTCACTAGGCCATTCAGCTATGATCTAAATCAAATCCCTTATGATTATGCAGTGGAAATGACAAATAGATTCAAGGGATTAGATCGGATAGTTCTTCCTGAAGAACTATAGACATCGTTTGAGACATTGTACAGGAGGCAGTGATCAAGACCATCCCCAAAGAAAAGAAATGCAAAAAGGCAAAATGGTTGTCTGAGGCGTTCTTACAAACAGGTGAAAAAGGAAGAGAAGCAAAAGGCAAAGGAGAAAAGGAAAGATATACCCATTTGAATGCAGAGTTCCAAAGAATAACAAGGAGATATCAGAAAGCCTTCCTCAGCAATCAATGCAAAGAAATAGAGGGAAAAAATAGAATGGGAAAGACTAGAGGTCTCTTCAAGAAAATTAGAGCTACCAAGGGAACATTTCATGCAGAGATGGGCTCAATAAAAGACAGAAATGGTATGGACCTAACAGAAGCAGAAGATATTAAGAAGAGGTGGCAAGAATACACAGATGGACTATGCAAAAAAGATCTTCATGACCCAAATGGTTGTGATCACCAACCTAGAACCAGACATCCTGGAATGTGAAGTCAAGTGGGCCTTTGGAAGCATTGCTACGAACAAAGCTAGTGGAGGTAATGGAATTGCAGTTGAGCTATTTCAAATCCTGAAAGATGATGCTGTGAAAGTGCTGCACTCAATATGCCAGCAAATTTGAAAAACTCAGCAGTGGCCATAGGACTGGAAAAGATCAGTTTTCATTCCAATCCCAAAGAAAGGCAATGCCAAAGAATGCTCAAACTACCACACAATTGCACTCATCTCACACGCTAGTAAAGTAATGCTCAAAATTCTCCAAGCCAGACTTCAACAATACATGAACCTTGAACATCCAGATATTCAAGCTGGTTTTAGAAAAGACAGAGGAACCAGAGATCAAATTGCCAACATCTGTTGGATCATAGAAAAAGCAAGAGAGTTCCAGAAAAACATCTATTTCTGCTTTATTGACTATGCCAAAGCCTTTGACTGTGTGGACCACAACAAACTGTGGAAAATTCTGAGAGATGGGAATACCAGACCACCTGACCTGCCTCTTGAGAAATCTGTATGCAGGTCAGGAAGCAACAGTTAGAACTGGACATGGAACAAGAGTGGTTCCAAATCAGGAAAGGAGTACGTCAAGGCTGTATATTGTCACCCTGCTTATTTAACTTATATGCAGGGTTCATCATGAGAAATGCTGGTCAGGAAGAAGCACAAGCTGGAATCAAGATTGCTGGGAGAAAAACCAGTAACCTCAGATATGCAGATGACATCACCCTTATGGCAGAAAGTGAAGAAGAACTAAAGAGCCTCTTGATGAACGTGAAAGAGGAGAGTGAAAAAGTTGGCTTAAAAGTCAACATTCAGAAAATGAAGATCATGGCATCCAGTCCCATCACTTCATGGCAAATAGATGGGGAAACAATGGAAACAGTGACAAACTTTATTTTCTTAGGCTCCAAAATCACTGCAGATGGTGAGTGCAGCCATGAAATTAAAAGACGCTTGCTCCTTGGAAGAAAAGTTATAACCAACCTAGACAGCATATTGAAAAGCAGAGATATTGCTTTGCCAACAAAGGTCCATCTAGTCAAGGCTATGTTTTTTTCCAGTGATCATGTACGGATGTGAGAGTTGGACTGTGAAGAAAGCTGAGCACCAAAGAATTGATGCTTTTGAACTGTGGTGTTGGAGAAGACTCTTGAGAGTCCCTTGGACTGCAAAGAGATCCAACCAGTCCATCCTAAAGGAGATCAGTCCTGGGTGTTCATTGGAAGGACTGATGCTGAGGCTGAAACTCCAATACTTTGGCCACGTCATGCGAAGAGTTGACTCATTGGAAAAGACCCTGATCCAGGGAGGGATTGGGGGCATAAGGAGAAGGAGACGACAGAAGATGAGATGGCTGGATGGCATCACTGACTCGATGGACGCGAGTCTGAGTGAACTCCGGGAGTTGGTAATGGACAGGGAAGCCTGGCTTGCTGCTTGCTTCATGGGGTCGCAAAGAGTCGGACATGACTGAGCAACTGAACTGAACTGACTATGTTGCTGCAGCTTCTTAAGTGAACTCTGAAGTCTATCAGAGCTGTTTGATTCACATCTGTCTGTCCAATTGTTTTCCTTGTGGGGATAGAGAGTGGGATCTCCTACTAAACCATCTTTCTGACTATATACATTTTAGAATCAGTTTGTAACTTTCTACAAACTTCCTGCTGGCATATGAATCAGGATTGCATTGAAACTGAAGATCAATAGAATTGAAATCTTAACAGTATTAAGTCCTTCAATATAAAATCACGGTATATGTCTCCAATTATTTATTACTTCATTTCTCTCAGAAATTGATGTTTTGTAGTTTCCATTGTGTAGTCCTGCACATATTTTATTAATTCATACCACAATATTTTATGTTTCTGGTGCTATTATGGATGGTATTTTACTTCAATTTCCGATTATTTGTTGCTTATATGTAAAATACATTTTTATGTTTATGTTGACTTGTATTTTACAAGTATATTCAGCTCACTTATATGCATAATGGTGTTTTTGTAGGTTCTTTGAAATTTTTTCTCTATATTATAATTTACACTGCATATTAATATTTTCTATGAATGAAGAGAGTTGATTTCTTCCCTTCCCATTGTACTTTGTTTTCATTTTTTCTTTCCTTATTATAGTTGTGAGGGCTTCCAGTCAAATGTTTAATAGAAATAGAAACAGGCCTCTTTGCCTTCTCCTTAATCTTAAGGGGAAAAATTCAGTCTTTGTTTGTTAAATACAATGTTAGCTGTCGCTGTGTTATTTTTGATGCCTTTTATTAGATTCAGGAAGTTTTCCGCTATATGTTGTACTGAAAGGGTTAATGGATGTTGAATTTTTTTCAATTTCTTTTTGTTATGCACAGTTTTACCTTCTTTTTAGTCTGTATTTCTTTTTTATTCTTTGGCTTCACTAGTCAGAACTGCCAGTAAAATGTTCCAGAAAAATCATGAAGGTGGGCATCTTTGCCTTCTCGATTTTAAGAGGAAAGGATTCACTCTTTCATAATTAATTATTACGTCGGTTGTAGGTGGTTTTGTAGGTCCAACTCATAATGTTGAAGAAGGTGCCTTTTCATCTTATTTTATGGATTTTTAATTTTTTCTTTGTTTTATTGAAGGATATTTGCTTTACATAATTTTGTGGTTTTCTGTCATACATCAGTAAGAATCAGCCATAGGTACACCCATGTCCCCTCCCTCCTGAACCTCCCTTTCATCTCTCTCCCTACCCCACCCTTCTAGATTGTCATAGAGCCCCTTTTTGAGTTCCCTGAGTCATACAGCAAATTCCCATTGGCTATCTATTTTACATATGGTATTATACTTTTCCATGTTACTCTCTCCATACATCTCACCCTCTCCCTCCTCCCCTCCTCCTGTATCCTTAGGTCTGTTTTCTATGTCTCTTTCTACATTGCTTCCCTGAAAATAAATTCTGTCTTCTGGATTTCATATATATGCATCAGTGTATGATATTTATATTTCTCTTTCTGACTTACTTCACTCTGTATAATAGGCTCTAGGTTCATCCACATCATTAGAAATGACTCAAATGCATTCCTTTTTATAGCTAAGTAGTATTCCATTGTATATGTGTACCATAGCTTCTTTATCCATTCATCTGTCGAAGGACATCTAGGTTGCTTTCATGTTCTAGCTGTTGTTAATAGTGCTACAACGAACGTTGGAGTAGATGTGTCTTTTTTAGTTTTGGTTTCCTCAGGGTATATGCCTGGTAGTGGGATTGCTGGGTCATATGGTGGTTTTATTCCTAATTTTTTAAGGAATCTCCATACCATCTTCCATAGTGGTTGTATCAATTTATATATAAATTTATATCAGTTTGTATCAATTTATAATGAGGTTTATATAAACCTCTTTAAATGCAAGACATTTCCCTTTTCTTCACACCCTCTCCAGCATTTACTGTTTATAGACTTTTTGATGATGGCCATTCTGACTAGTGTGAGGTGGTATCTCATTGTAGTTTTGATTTGTATTTCTCTAATAATGAGTGATGTTGAGCATCTTTACATGTGTTTGTTCACCATCTGTATGTCTTCTTTGGAGAAATGTCTGTTTAGGTCTTTTCCCCACTTTTTGACTGGGTTGTTTGTTTTTCTAATATAGAGTTGTATGAGCTGGTTTTATATTTTGGGAATTAATTTTTTGTCAGTTGTTTCCTTTGCTATTATTTTCTCCCATTTTGAGGGTTGTCTTTTCACCTTGTTTGTAGTTTCCTTTGCTGTGCAAAACTTTTAAGTTTAATTAGGTCCCACTGGTTTATTTATTTATTTATTTATTTATTATTATTATTATTATTTTTACTTTACAATATTGTATTGGTTTTGCCATACATCAACACTCATCTGCCATGGATGTACACGTGTACACCAACTGGTTTATTTTTGTTCTTATTTCCATTACTCTAGGAGGTGGGTCATAGAAGATCTTGCTTTGATTTATGTCATGAGAGTTCTGCCTATGTTTTCCTCTAAGAGTTTTATAATTTCTGATTTTACATTTAGTTTTATAGTCCATTTTGACTTTATCTTTGTCTATGGCATTAGGAAGTGTTCTAATTTCATTCTTTTGCACATAGCTGTCCAGTTTTCCCAGCACCACTTTTTGAAGAGGCTGCTTTTGCCCCTTTGTGTATTTTTGCCTCCTTTGTCAAAAATAAGGTAGCTGTAGGTGTGTAGGTTTATCTCTGGGCTCTCTATCTTGTTCTATTGGTCTATATTTCTGTTTTTGTGTCAGCACTGTATTGTCTTGATGAGTGTAGCTTTGTAGTGTAGTCTGAAGTCAGGAAGGTTGATTCCTCCAGCTCCATTCTTATTTCTCAAGACTGCTTTGGTTATGTGGGGTCTTTTGTATTTCCATATGAATTGTGAAGTTGTTTTTTTTTTTCTAGTTCTGTGAAAAATGCCATTGATAATTTGATAGGGGTCACATTTAATCTGTAGATTGCATTTGGTAGTATAGTCATTTTCACAATATTGATTCTTCCTACCCAGGAGCATGGAATATCTCTCCATCTGTTTATGTCATCTTTGATTTCTTTCATTATTGTCTTATAATTTTCTGTATATAGTTCTTTTGTTATGCATATGTTTTATTATGAATGTTTTAATTTTTTTAAAACATCTTTTCTGCTTCATTTGAGGTAATTATATGACTCTTCTTCATTATTCTGTTAATATGGTGGATTACCTTGATTGACTTTGCATTTTTAAACAAATCCTGTATTCTCTGAGTAAACACCACTTTGTCTTTATGTACTATTTTCATGTGTTGCTCGATTTGATTTGCTAATGTTGTTAATTTTTTGTGGGTGTATGTTTATGAAGGGTATGATTCTATAGTTTTCTTGTAATATTTTTTCCTGAAACTATGATGAGGATAATATTGACCTCAAGAGTTGAGTTGGGAAGGTTTGCTTGTCATTCATTTTCTTATAGCATCTATATAGGATTGTTATTACTTCTTGAAGTATTTTATAACATTCACTAGTATAACTCTTTGGTCCAGAACTTCTATGTATGATGGTTTAATTAAAGTTTATCTTTTCTCTTTTGCATCGAATCACTGTTTGAAATTATTGTCTTTAATAAAGTTGTCCATTTCATCTGAGCCATCCAATTAATTGCCATAATTTGTTTATAGTATGTTCTTATTTTCATGTATGTGGACTCTATGAAGACATTCCTTCTTTTATTTATTATGGTAATTTGTATTGTATTTCTTTTATTTTTCTTTTGATATGTGGGCTTCCCAGATGGCACTAGTGGTAAAGAACCCACCTGCCAGTGCAGGACATGTAAGAGATGTGGGTTCAATCCCTTGGTCAGAAAGATCCCCTGAAGGAGGGCATGGCAGCCCATTGCAGTATTCTTGCCTGGAGAATCCAGTGGACAGAGGAGCCTGGCAGGCTACAGTTTATAGGATCACAAAAGTCAGACACGACTGAATTGACTTAGCACGCATGCAAGGTTTATCAAGTTTTTTGATATTTTTAAAGACCCTCATTTTGATGTTTGTTGATATTCTTTTTTTTTTTTTTTTTGTACTGCATGATGTCTTCATCACTTTCTCTTTCTGTGGTGAGCAGCAAGTACTGTCTATTTCTTTACATGAACTTTTCATTGTGGTTGGTTCTCTTGTTGTGGAGCACAGGCTCTCGGGTGTGTGTTTTATACTTGCAGTGAGTGAGCTCAGTAGTTGTGGTTTGTGGGCTCTGGAGTTTAGGATCAGTACTTGTGGCTCATAAGCTTAGTTGTCTGAGGCTTGTGGAATCTTCCCATACCAGGGATCGCACCTGTATCCCCTGCATTGGCAGGCAAACTTCCAACGCCTGGACTACCAGGGAAATTTGATATTCTTGATTCTTAATCAGTTTCCTATTTCACTGATATCAGACTTTCTTTTCTTACTGAATTGGTTAGTAAATATAATACAACAGTGTTTAGAAGAAGCAGTGATTGAAGCATTGTTATCTTGTTTCTTATTTTAAATGGACTGCTATAACATTAAAGCATCAAATATGGTGTTTTTTTGGTAATATATGTACTTTATCTTGCTTATGAAGACCTCTTTTATTCCAATTTGTTAAATATGTTTTTAAATCACAAGTAATTGCTTAGTATTAAATCTTTTTTTCTTCACCAGTTATCACTCAACTCTTCTTCTTTAGTCTCTGTATGTTATTGAACTTGGCCTGAGTCTGCTTGCCCATGCACTGTAAAGCCAATCTATTGACATTGGGTTGCGGTGATGAAAAGTACAGTGTTTATCGAAGGGCACCAAGCAAAGAGTCCAGATAGCATTCAGAGGCCTGAACTCTCCACAGGGTTTCAGAGACTGAAACCCTGGGTTTCACTCAGAGGGTGAGGGAGGGGAGTTTGTGGGATGTGTGATCAGCTGGTGGACTTTCTTGTGATTGGTTGGTGCTGAGGTAATCAGGAGGCAGTATCATCAACCTACTGGTTCCAAAAGTCTAGAGTCTACATGCTTATGGGAAACATGGAGTTAACTTCTTCCACCTGATGGGGAATTTGGTATCTGCAAAACAGTTTGAAGGACATAGCTCAGAAATTATCTATATCTCTTCAAGAGTAAGTAAAGGTCCTTGACTTTGTTTTATGGAAAAACTATTATTATATTGTCTTACTTGACTGTTTTTCTCTCTTCCTGCATTTTCTCACATCTCTGATTAAATGTACTCTTTGGATTTCAGCAAAGGCCTAGGAGATGAAAGTTTTTCTACAGACAAGAGGCATGTGGAGGACATGGTGTCTGTTCTGGGAAGACACCTTAGAGTCCTCCTTGGTTGTATTTATGCAGTGAAGTGTGTGTATTTATAATGCTAAGCTATATTTGCATTCTTCCATTCTTAGAATAAACTAACTTTTTGAAACAAAAAAAATATATATATATTTTTTACCATTAAAAAATTTTATTGGGGTGTAGTTGATTTACAATGTATTAGTTTCAAGTATACAGTAAACTGAATCAGTTATACATACACTTTGGGATCCTCTTCTCTTATAGACTACTACAGAGCACTGAATTTCCTGTGCTATACAGGTCTTTATTAGTTATCTATTTTATACTTAGTGGTGTGTATGTATCAATTCCAATCTTCCAATTTATCCCTCCCCAAATCTTTACCACTTCTAGGCATACAGTTCAGTGGTAATAACTATGTTCATAACATTGACCAATTATCACCACCATCCATCCTCATCAACTCTTTCACCTTGTAAAAGTGAAACAATACCCATTAAATACTTCTTCACTTCCTCATTCCCAGCTCCTGACAACCACCAGGATTATTCTTCTTCTAAGAATATATCCAGACAACCTATGTTTTCACCAATTCATCAAAAAGAAAACTGGATGATTGTGTAAATAGTATAATTAAAACCTCAAATATTAAAAATATTATGGTTCTCCATCTAGAAATCCTCAACACTGGTGTCAATATATGACAAACCTAATTTTAGTTTTTTGTAATGTAGCTGGAAAGAGGTACATACAGCTAGATGTCAACTGATGCTCATTCACTTTCACATCCCTAAACCTTTCTGTACCCTCTTGTTTTTACTCAGACCCACCTATTTTCATTTGCTTTAAAACATTTTATTGCAATCTTCCTAATAAAGATCACCTAATTGATTTTGGTCCCCAAACTTCTAATCAGCCCATCCCCCCTGCACCGGAGTTTGACAGCTACTCACACAGGTTCATGCAGGAAACATGTGACGTTCCAAGGATCTGACCAACACCAGGTAGGACATCCTCTGCATCAGCAAAATCCTAAAACACAGTACCAGGTAGAAGGCATGCTGCTCTCC